>NC_058086.1:148139194-148454521 GCF_014858855.1 Bufo gargarizans
ATCCCGCTAAATCTGTCCTTAGTGCTGTAGCTGGGCGAGTTATTTAGTGTCCGTTCAAGCACATTTCTTGTTCTGGGTTGAAATACAATTCCCAATTTAGCAATTTCATAATTTAGTGGTTTCTGCTATATCAGAGCTATTTGAAATCTATCCCTAAAAGGGTATATAATATTCAAGGTGCACATTGGGTCATTCAGAATAACTTCACACACACCCGCTACTGTGTATTTCCAAGTCTAATTCTGTCACTAAACCCATACCTGTCACCCAGCGCCTAAATACTAGGCCTCAAATTTATATCCTGCTAAATCTCTCGTTAACGCTGTCCTGTTGTGGCTGGGAAAGTTATTTAGTGTCCGTCAAAGCACATTTTTTGTTCTGGGTTGAAATACAATTCCCAATTTAGCAATTTCATAATTTAGTGGTTTCTGCTATATCAGAGCTATTTGAAATCTATCCCTAAAAGGGTATATAATATTCAAGGTGCACATAGGGTCATTCAGAATAACTTCACACACACGCTTCTGTGCATTTCCAAGTCTAATTCTGTCACTAAATCCATACCGGTCACCCAGCGCCTAAATACTAGGCCTCAAATTTATATCCAGCTAAATCTGTCCCTAGTGCTGTAGCTGGGCGAGTTATTTAGTGTCCGTTCAAGCACATTTCTTGTTCTGGGTTGAAATACAATTCCCAATTTAGCAATTTCATAATTTAGTGGTTTCTGCTATATCAGAGCTATTTGAAATCTATCCCTAAAAGGGTATATAATATTCAAGGTGCACATAGGGTCATTCAGAATAACTTCACACACACGCTTCTGTGCATTTCCAAGTCTAATTCTGTCACTAAATCCATACCGGTCACCCAGCGCCTAAATACTAGGCCTCAAATTTATATCCCGCTGAATTTGAATACAATACATTGGGCCAAATAATATATTTGTTGTTGTGGTGAACCATAACAATGAGAAAAACATCTAGTAAGGGACGCGGACGTGGACATGGTCGTGGTGGTGTTAGTGGACCCTCTGGTGCTGGGAGAGGACGTGGCCGTTCTGCCACATCCACACGTCCTAGTGTACCAACTACCTCAGGTCCCAGTAGCCGCCAGAATTTACAGCGATATATGGTGGGGCCCAATGCCGTTCTAAGGATGGTAAGGCCTGAGCAGGTACAGGCATTAGTCAATTGGGTGGCCGACAGTGGATCCAGCACGTTCACATTATCTCCCACCCAGTCTTCTGCAGAAAGCGCACAGATGGCGCCTGAAAACCAACCCCATCAGTCTGTCACATCACCCCCATGCATACCAGGGAAACTGTCTCAGCCTCAAGTTATGCAGCAGTCTCTTATGCTGTTTGAAGACTCCGCTGGCAGGGTTTCCCAAGGGCATCCACCTAGCCCTTCCCCAGCGGTGAAAGACATAGAATGCACTGACGCACAACCACTTATGTTTCCTGATGATGAGGACATGGGAATACCACCTCAGCATGTCTCTGATGATGACGAAACACAGGTGCCAACTGCTGCGTCTTTCTGCAGTGTGCAGACTGAACAGGAGGTCAGGGATCAAGACTGGGTGGAAGACGATGCAGGGGACGATGAGGTCCTAGACCCCACATGGAATGAAGGTCGTGCCACTGACTTTCACAGTTCGGAGGAAGAGGCAGTGGTGAGACCGAGCCAACAGCGTAGCAAAAGAGGGAGCAGTGGGCAAAAGCAGAACACCCGCCGCCAAGAGACTCCGCCTGCTACTGACCGCCGCCATCTGGGACCGAGCACCCCAAAGGCAGCTTCAAGGAGTTCCCTGGCATGGCACTTCTTCAAACAATGTGCTGACGACAAGACCCGAGTGGTTTGCACGCTGTGCCATCAGAGCCTGAAGCGAGGCATTAACGTTCTGAACCTGAGCACAACCTGCATGACCAGGCACCTGCATGCAAAGCATGAACTGCAGTGGAGTAAACACCTTAAAACCAAGGAAGTCACTCAGGCTCCCCCTGCTACCTCTTCTGCTGCTGCCGCCTCGGCCTATTCTGCTGCTGCCGCCTCGGCCTCTTCCTCCGCCTCTGGAGGAACGTTGGCACCTGCCGCCCAGCAAACAGGGGATGTACCACCAACACCACCACCACCACCTCCGTCACCAAGCGTCTCAACCATGTCACACGCCAGCGTTCAGCTCTCCATCTCACAAACATTTGATAGAAAGCGTAAATTCCCACCTAGCCACCCTCGATCCCTGGCCCTGAATGCCAGCATTTCTAAACTACTGGCCTATGAAATGCTGTCATTTAGGCTGGTGGACACAGACAGCTTCAAACAGCTCATGTCGCTTGCTGTCCCACAGTATGTTGTTCCCAGCCGGCACTACTTCTCCAAGAGAGCCGTGCCTTCCCTGCACAACCAAGTATCCGATAAAATCAAGTGTGCACTGCGCAACGCCATCTGTGGCAAGGTCCACCTAACCACAGATACGTGGACCAGTAAGCACGGCCAGGGACGCTATATCTCCCTAACTGCACACTGGGTAAATGTAGTGGCAGCTGGGCCCCAGGCGGAGAGCTGTTTGGCGCACGTCCTTCCGCCGCCAAGGATCGCAGGGCAACATTCTTTGCCTCCTGTTGCCACCTCCTCCTTCTCGGCTTCCTCCTCCTCTTCTTCCACCTGCTCATCCAGTCAGCCACACACCTTCACCACCAACTTCAGCACAGCCCGGGGTAAACGTCAGCAGGCCATTCTGAAACTCATATGTTTGGGGGACAGGCCCCACACCGCACAGGAGTTGTGGCGGGGTATAGAACAACAGACCGACGAGTGGTTGCTGCCGGTGAGCCTCAAGCCCGGCCTGGTGGTGTGTGATAATGGGCGAAATCTCGTTGCAGCTCTGGGACTAGCCAATTTGACGCACATCCCTTGCTTGGCGCATGTGCTGAATTTGGTGGTGCAGAAGTTCATTCACAACTACCCCGACATGTCAGAGCTGCTGCATAAAGTGCGGGCCGTCTGTTCGCGCTTCCGGCGTTCACATCCTGCTGCTGCTCGCCTGTCTGCGCTACAGCGTAACTTCGGCCTTCCCGCTCACCGCCTCATATGCGACGTGCCCACCAGGTGGAACTCCACCTTGCACATGCTGGACAGACTGTGCGAGCAGCAGCAGGCCATAGTGGAGTTTCAGCTGCAGCACGCACGGGTCAGTCGCACTACAGAACAGCACCACTTCACCACCAATGACTGGGCCTTCATGCGAGACCTGTGTGCCCTGTTGCGCTGTTTCGAGTACTCCACCAACATGGCCAGTGGCGATGACACCGTTATCAGCGTTACAATACCACTTCTATGTCTCCTTGAGAAAACACTTAGGGCGATGATGGAAGAGGAGGTGGCCCAGGAGGAGGAGGAGGAGGAGGAGGAAGAGGGGTCATTTTTAGCACTTTCAGGCCAGTCTCTTCGAAGTGACTCAGAGGGAGGTTTTTGGCAACAGCAGAGGCCAGGTACAAATGTGGCCAGCCAGGGCCCACTACTGGAGGACGAGGAGGACGAGGATGAGGAGGAGGTGGAGGAGGATGAGGATGAAGCATGGTCACAGCGGGGTGGCACCCAACGCAGCTCGGGTCCATCACTGGTGCGTGGCTGGGGGGAAAGGCAGGACGATGACGATACGCCTCCCACAGAGGACAGCTTGTCCTTACCCCTGGGCAGCCTGGCACACATGAGCGACTACATGCTGCAGTGCCTGCGCAACGACAGCAGAGTTGCCCACATTTTAACCTGTGCGGACTACTGGGTTGCCACCCTGCTGGATCCACGCTACAAAGACAATGTGCCCACCTTACTTCCTGCACTGGAGCGTGATAGGAAGATGCGCGAGTACAAGCACACGTTGGTAGACGCGCTACTGAGAGCATTCCCAAATGTCACAGGGGAACAAGTGGAAGCCCAAGGCCAAGGCAGAGGAGGAGCAAGAGGTCGCCAAGGCAGCTGTGTCACGGCCAGCTCCTCTGAGGGCAGGGTTAGCATGGCAGAGATGTGGAAAACTTTTGTCAACACGCCACAGCTAACTGCACCACCACCTGATACGCAACGTGTTAGCAGGAGGCAACATTTCACTAACATGGTGGAACAGTACGTGTGCACACCCCTCCACGTACTGACTGATGGTTCGGCCCCATTCAACTTCTGGGTCTCTAAATTGTCCACGTGGCCAGAGCTAGCCTTTTATGCCTTGGAGGTGCTGGCCTGCCCGGCAGCCAGCGTTTTGTCTGAACGTGTATTCAGCACGGCAGGGGGCGTCATTACAGACAAACGCAGCCGCCTGTCTACAGCCAATGTGGACAAGCTGACGTTCATAAAAATGAACCAGGCATGGATCCCACAGGACCTGTCCGTCCCTTGTCCAGATTAGACATTAACTACCTCCCCATAACCATATATTATTGGACTCCAGGGCACTTCCTCATTCAATCCTATTTTTATTTTCATTTTACCATTATATTGCGATGCTACCCAAAGTTGAATGAACCTCTCCTCTGCCTGTGTGCTAGGCCTAAATATATGCCAATGGACTGTTGCAGTGGTGGCTGACATGAAGCCTGATTCTCTGCTATGACATGCAGACTAATTCTCTGCTGACATGAAGCCAGATTGTCTGTTACGGGACCTCCCTCCTCTGCCTGGGTGCTGGGCCTAAATTTATGACAATGGACTGTTGCAGTGGTGGCTGACGTGAAGCCTCATTCTCTGCTATGACATGCAGACTGATTCTCTGCTGACATAAAGCCAGATTGTCTGTTACGGGACCTCTCTCCTCTGCCTGTGTGCTAGGCCTAAATATATGCCAATGGACTGTTGCAGTGGTGGCTGACGTGAAGCCTGATTCTCTGCTATGACATGCAGACTAATTCTCTGCTGACATGAAGACAGATTCTCTGTTACGGGACCTCTCTCCTCTGCCTGGGTGCCGGGGCCTAAATATCTGAGAATGGACTGTTCCAGTGGTGGGTGACGGGAAGCCAGATTCTCTGCTATGGAACCTCTCTCCAATTGATTTTGGTTAATTTTTATTTATTTAATTTTTAATTTAATTCATTTCCCTATCCACATTTGTTTGCAGGGGATTTACCTACATGTTGCTGCCTTTTGCAGCCCTCTAGCTCTTTCCTGGGCTGTTTTACAGCCTTTTTAGTGCCGAAAAGTTCGGGTCCCCATTGACTTCAATGGGGTTCGGGTTCGGGACGAAGTTCGGATCGGGTTCGGATCCCGAACCCGAACATTTCCGGGATGTTCGGCCGAACTTCTCGAACCCGAACATCCAGGTGTTCGCTCAACTCTAATCTTCACGTAATCTTGCCACTGGCTGCGTGAGCCAGTTAGACCTAGAGCACCTTGCATGATATTAGACGGGTGAGCATCTACACAACCTATTGCCTCACATTGATATAGACATAATTTCTGTCTGACAGAAGAGAGCAGCTCAGGCAGGAAGAGGACTCTGCTCACCATGGCTACTTTCCAATGCTAGGATAAGCAATGTGTATAACTATCTCTGTGTTCAGTGTGTTTGTATGTCTGTGTAGATGTAAGGGGTGGGAAAAGTCCCCCTGAAAAGATGAAAGGCACTGTCGCACGGATACCAATGCCCCAAACAAGATAGGTGACCTTTTAAAATAGGAAAGAAGAGTAAGAAATTGCTGATTTCCACCTTTGATGACAAGCAGAGATGTGGTGCTAACACATTATCTATTGGGGCATTCGAAAATGATAAGGTCAAATTATAGATGGGGTCTGAATGTAGAAGTCTGAAGGGATGTCCAAGGCACACATAGTGACGGCCGCTGTGGCTCTGGTGACCAGAGAATGAGCAAGTGAAGAGAGGGAGTCTCCCTTCTTGCAGAGACATCTTCAGAAGATGACCAATAAACTGATTTGAAGCATGGGATGAGAGGGAGTCCCATCCCCAGCAAAGTGCCAGGTAAGGCTACTTTCACACTTGCATTCAGAGCGGATCCGTCTGGGGTCTGCCCAGACGGATCCGCTTATATAATGCAGACGATGGATCCATTCAGATCTGCATTATATTGTAGAAAAAATTCTAAGTGTGAAAGTAGCTGCAGACGGATCCGTCCAGACTTTACATTAAAAGTCAATGGGGGACGGATCCGTTTGAAAATTGAGCCATATTGTGTCTTATTTAAACTGATCCGTCCCCATTGACTTACACTGTAAGTCTGGACGGATCCGTTTGCCTCCGCACGGCCAGACGGACACCCGAACGCTGCAAGCAGCGTTCGGGTGTCTGCCTGCTGAGCGGAGCTGAGGCCAAACGCCGCCAGACTGATGCATTCTGAGTGGATCAGCATCCACTCAGAATGCATTAGGGCTGGACGGATGCGTTCGGGGCCGCTTGTGAGAGCCTTCAAACGGAACTCACAAGCGGAACCCCGAACGCTAGTGTGAAAGTAGCCTAAGAAGTTGAGTCCATGGGAAAGAGAAGCAGAAGGTTTGATTGAACAGCTGTAAGGCACAATGAGAAGTGCTTTAAAGGGGCTGTCCAGGTGTTTAATATCGAGGACCTATCTTCAGGATAGGTTATCAATATCAGATTAGTGGGGATCTAACTCCCGACACCCCTGCTTATCAGCTGTTTGTTTGTCTCAGGCAAGTGATATCACATTCATTGGTCACATAGCCTAGGCTCAGCCCGTTCACATTAAAGTGAATTGGGCAAACAATTGCACATTTTTGTGATTTTACACTGCTCTTGCTAAAAGCGGGCATGGTTAGCAAGTTAATTTGGTCTACTCGGGGTTTAACAACTGCAAAGTCAAAAATAAGCACAATATTAGTTACAGGAACAATATCTGGAATTTTTCTGACTTGAAAAATTCCCTTCCTGATAAATTCCTCCTATAAGAGCTCTAGGAGAACATTGTATGTAGCCACCTGTTCATTGTATTGTCTTTATAATCATTACAGTCAACAAACAGAACCAGATAGCATTGCAGCCTATGAAGAAATAATGTTATTATATAAACAATGCTGACACCATTGTTCTCTTATAGTTGTACTGACATGGAAATAATGGAACAGAACAGAAGTGTATGAAAACATGACCTGAATTATTAATGTGTAATATGTTTCATAATTACTAAATGACAAAGCTAAAAATGTTTAAATCAACACTTGGATAAAGACACATCATTTTCATGAGGAAGCACTGTAGTAATACAGTAAATTTTACTTTGATGTCATGAAATGTGTAGTTTTATAGTATACTTGTTTACCTTTTCCCTAATAAATTAAAGTCCATACAAAGATAAAAAAATATAATTTAATTGCATAAGCCTTGTTTAGTCTCCCACAGCGCATAATAGCATACCTGTCAACTTTTTCTAAGTCTTCGCTTCAACTTCCAGGCTCCCACTGCGCTCAATTGTTTGCAACCTAAACTTCCAGGTTGTGGGGGTAGATGAGCAGCAGCCGCAACACTTCTCATAGTGCTGTACACTGCAAGATGTGCCAAAAAATGTAAACACCTACTACACCCTTGCCTGGGCTACAAACTCTGTCCACTACACCCTCCATCATTCCCTTGATACGTCCTAATGTTTCCTCTCAAACAGCTTCGATATGACAAGCAGTGGACTCTACTTACTCTGCTTGTGGATTGAGAGCATCAACCAGCCCATTCCAAGATCACAAAGGGTCTGATATCACAACCATCTATCACAGAGGGGATCATGGGAGGCCTGGTCGTAACATCAGAAGAAGTACAGTCTCCACAAAGATTCTGTAAATAGTTTGATATTTTATATTATAATGTTATGTATTGTTTTTATGTATATGACCGTCACTACCAGAAGGAATGGATGGCAAATGGTTGGCAAGGAACAGTGCTAACCACCTCCCCTCTAGTAGAAGTGGGCTGGTCCTGCTGTCCAGAGACAGAGGAGAGAGGAGGCTAACTACAGAGCTCCTTCTCACAAATGGCATTCTCCAGAGAGTTCTGATTACTCTAAGCCTCAGATGTAGTCTTGAGATATTATAACCATCATTAAAGACACTGCTGTGAGAGACTACGGCTAAGATACCCATCACTCAGAATGTTACTAGGCCAATACCACCTAAATGATATAATGCCCCCATCCAACCTATTTCCATCATCTTTACAGGTGCCAGAGAAGTTTTGCACTTGAAATCTGCTTCTAGTGAATGTATTTGAAGTAATATAATGCACTTAGTAAAAATGTTATTCTGGCCTCATTCTTCAATACTACATTTCCACTGCACTGATCCCCAGGGAGCAACGGTCTGAGGGAGAACACCGTGATACAACAGCCGCTCATCAGGGCCACTACAACTCCCATCCTCTGCATGAGCTCCCCCGGCGCTCAATTAACTCTCAATGGTGGATCAGTTTACACAGAGAGGTACTACAGAGGGAGTGTGTGAGAGAGAGAGGGAATAGAAAGGGGTATTCTGACCTATACCAGAAATATCCTATAGTTGAGAGTTCCACTTCTGGGGCTGTTACCTATTGGGAAAATCGGGGTCCAAGAACTACTATTTTGCAATATAAGGTGGACAGTGGCGGAAACAAATGGCAGTAGAAGCTTTACAAAGCTGGCAGCACGTTTTCCAGTTGATGTCAGTAGGAGCTATGGAAGCAGCCATAATGTTGCTTATAGTAATTTTGGTCTAACTATTATACTTGCGGATAAAAAACATGTGACCCACTTATGTAGTCATTTTTCATTATATTGACACTAACCTTAAAGCATACTCTCAAAGATTTATCGTCTTCATAAAAAAAAAAGTTAAATCTAATGGTGCCAAGTTGAAGATGAGAAAAAAATTCCCAGTACCAACTTTTTAGGTGATGTCAACCAATGTGCCAAGCATTGTCATGTAGTAGCAGTTGACCCTTGGTCAGCAATTTTAGCCTAAAGCCATTAACAGTTTTTTTCAGTTTAATTGTTTCCTGATTTGTATCTGTCATGTATCTGTTGTAGTAGAAGGCGCGAAGTTCAACTAAATAAATATTTAATCTCTATTCAACTGTTTAAAATTGGATGCATTTAGGACTGCAAAACTGCTATTTCATGAAGATGATCTGTTGATCTGGATTAAGGCTACTTACACCCTCCTTTTTTGTCCATCTTTCACACTGAGTATTCCTATATGATGACACGTTTCTGCACATTTCACTGTTATAATATCAGGACTACCACTGGCTATTCATTGTAGAGGACATTCAGCTGATGCACAGCCTGTAGGTCACAAAATAATAATTAGAAATTTGACCTCCTCTTTCCAATCCCATAGCAATGCCCCTGTTGCTAAACTGAAATATCAACAAAATAGGGGCCACGCATTGATGTTCTGCTGTAAAATTTCAAACTATGTGATATCCAGCTATAAGTAGTATATCCATAAGAATAAGCTAGCAAAAAGTTTTTATCTCTATGGAAATAGAGGAACCACCCCCACTGTTTTCTATAGCAGATAGTAAGATTACTATGCTTTACTGACAGGGAGTGTTCCACAGGACTGGCGCTTAGCAAATGTGGTGCCAATATTCATAAAGGGTCCAAACTATAGGCCGGTAAGTTTAACATCTGTTGTGGGTAAACTGTTTGAAGGTTTTCTAAGAGATGCTATTCTCAATGAAAATAAGCGATAACGCCATATCAGCATGGCTTCATGAGGGATCGGTCATTTCAAACTACCTTAATCAGTTTCTATGAGAAGGTAGATTCTAGACCTTGACCATGGCAAATCAATGGATGTCGTATATCTTGACTTCTCCAAAGCATTTGACACTGTACCGCATAAAAGGTTAGTATATAAAATGAGAATGCTTGGACTTGGGGAAAATGTCTGTATGTGGGCAAGTAACTGGTTCAGTGATAGAAAATAGAAGGTGGTTATTAACGGTACACACTCAGATTGGGTCACTGTCACTAGTGGGGTACCTCAGGGGTCAGTATTGGGCCCTATTCTCTTCAATATATTTTTTTATGATCTTGTAAAAGGCTTGCACAGTAAAATATATATATTTTTTAGGTGACACTAAACTGTGTAAAGTAATTAACACGGAAGAGGACAGTATACTGCTACAGAGGGATCTGGATAGATTAGAGGCTTGGGCAGCAGAGGTGCGCCACCAAAGAGGCGAGGTGAGGTAATTGCCTCAGGCAGCACCAGGTAGGGGCAAGGGGGGGGGGGTCATCAGAAGGGGGATTGTCTTCTTCTGCATTATAGTATTGAGAAGCACAGTGGGCACAGTATGTGGCGCTGTATTACCCTATATGTTTTGTTTGCGCTGTATGTAATGTTTTTCAAGCATGTCTTTAACAGTAGGGCTGGAGAGAAGGGCTTAGGTTAAGAAATTGGCTTTGGGGGGTTGGGGCACCGTTTCAGATTTCACCTCAGGCAGCAGAAAGACCAGGTGCACCCCTGTTGGGCAGAGAGACTGACAAATGTAAGGTTATGCACATGGGAAGAAATAATCAGTGTCAGTGTTACGGCAGACAGGATACAAGATACACAGAAAATACAAACCGGATTCCAAAAAAGTTGGGACACTATACAAATCGTGAATAAAAACTGAATACAATGATGTGGAGGTGCTAACTTCTAATATTTTATTCAGAATAGAACATAAATCACGGAACAAAAGTTTAAACTGAGAAAATGTACCATTTTAAGGGAAAAATATGTTGAATCAGAATTTCATGGTGTCAACAAATCCCCAAAAAGTTGGGACAAGGCCATTTTCACCACTGTGTGGCATCTCCCCTTCTTACAACACTCAACAGACGTCTGGGGACCGAGGAGACCAGTTTCTCAAGTTTAGAAATAGGAATGCTCTCCCATTCTTGTCTAATACAGGCCTCTAACTTTTCAATCGTCTTGGGCCTTCTTTGTTGCACCTTCCTCTTTATGATGCGCCAAATGTTCTCTATAGGTGAAAGATCTACACTGCAGACTGGCCATTTCAGTACCCGGATCCTTCTCCTATGCAGCCATGATGTTGTGATTGATGCAGAATGTGGTCTGGCATTATCTTGTTGAAAAATGCAGGGTCTTCCCTGAAAGAGATGACGTCTGGATGGGAGCATATGTTGTTCTAGAACCTGAATATATTTGTCACCACCAGACATCTGAGAAGCTCTGACAGATGCCTTTCAGAACCTCCTACTTGAGCTTCCTTTTTGTTTTGCTTTCATTTTCTCATCTCGTTAGTCTCTCTTAGCTGTCATGTAGTTGCACTGATTGCATCCCTTTAAATCCCTTCCCAGACTGCTTCACTTTGCGGTTTATATTCCTTCCTGGAGTGTGTGCATGCTGATCCTACTTCTGAGTCTTCTACAGATAAGTTTTGTTCATTCATTTGTGTTTTTCTGTTTGCTAGATCCCAGGTGACCCTGACTCCCTCTGTATCAAGTGTAGGGAGCCGGTGGCCGTGTCCCCTCACTATTATAGGGTGTTCAGGTGTTATACAGTCGAGGTACGAGGATATGCGATCATCTACCATTGGGATTTACGCATAGGCTGAGCAGTCAGGGAGAGAGCCAGGTCTGATGCAGGGCTCTCCCTTTTGTTCCTTAGTTTTGGATCCAGTCAGTCGGATATTTATTTTGTGTCTTCTAGTTTCCTGTACACCTTCTGTGACAATATTTTTCTGCATTGATGGTGCCTTTCCAGACATGCAAGCTGCCCATGCCACACGCACTCATGCAACCCCATACCATCAGAGATGCAGGCTTCTGAACTGAACGTTGATAACAACTTGGGTTGTCCTTGTCCTCTTTGGTCCGGATGACATGGCATCCCAGATTTCCAAAAAGAACTTCGAATCGTGACTCATCTAACCACAGAACAGTCCTTCATTTTGCCACACTCCATTTTAAATGATCCCTGGCCCAGTGAAAACGCCTGAGCTTGTGGATCTTGCTTAGAAATGGCTTCTTCTTTGCACTGTAGAGTTTCAGCTGGCAACGGCGGATGGCACGGGGGATTGTGTTCACTGACAATGGTTTCTGGAAGTATTCCTGAGCCCATTCTGTGATTTCCTTTACAGTAGCATTCCTGTTTGTGGTGCAGTGTCATTTAAGGGCCCGGAGATCACGGGCATCCGGTATGGTTTTACGGCCTTGACCCTTACGCACAGAGATTGTTCCAGATTCTCTGAATCTTCGGATGATGTTATGCACAGTTGATGATGATAGATGCAAAGTCTTTGCAATTTTTCGCTGGGTAACACCTTTCTGATATTGCTCCACTATCTTTCTGCGCAACATTGTGGGAATTGGTGATCCTCTACCCATCTTGGCTTCTGAGAGACACTGCCACTCTGAGAAGCTCTTTTTATACCCAATCATGTTGCCAATTGACCTAATTAGTGTCAATTGGTCTTCCAGCTCTTAATTATGCTCAAATTTACTTTTTCCAGCCTCTTATTGCTACTTGTCCCAACTTTTTGGGGATTTGTTGACACCGTGAAAATTTGAATCAACGTATTTTTCCTTTAAAATGATAAATTTACTCGGATTAAACGTTTGATCTGTCATCTACGTTCTATTACAAATAAAATATTGACATTTGCCATCTCCACATCATTGCATTCAGTTTTTATTCACAATTTGTTTAGTGTCCCAACTTTTTTGGAATCCGGTTTGTAAACAAACAAGTGTCTAGGCAAGAAGCTGGAGATAAAGGTCACCTCCTGGCAAATCCCTACCAGCTTTCCCTAGACTTCTATGCCCATATTTAGACCCTGAAGGTGGGAATAACGTGTCCTCGTGCCTGGGCTGAAGATACCCTCAAATCCCTAAGATGGTGAAAGGGGGAAAGAGGCAGCCTGCTCCTTCAGAACCTGGAGGGGCAGGTGTCTCTCTAACAGCCTAGACAGACAACCACAAGAAAACAAAAAACAACTTATCTTTACTGAGCAGGAACAGCAAATCCTTCCTTCCTTCCTTCCTCTGAGCCAGAAAGAAGCTATAACCCGCACAGGACACTGGGAGTGGGCGTAATTTAAACTCAAACCAACGACCACACCCAGTGCACCTGAGGGGAGGCGGATATAGCTCAACTCCAAAACAAAACACAAAGGCTACACACGTGCTGCTAATCTGGCAGACCTCCGCACATAGCCTGAGCAGGGCATGACAGTCAGGCAGCTGCTGTCAAGGCCAATAAGATAATGGGTTGCATCAAAAGGGGCATAGATGCCTGTGATAAGAACATAGTCCTGACACTTTACAAATCGCTAGTCAGACCACACATGGAGGACTGTGTACAGTTCTGGGCTCCTGTAAACAAGGCAGACATAGCAGAGCTGGAAAGGGTTCAGAGGAGGGCAACTAAAGTAGTAACTGGAATGGGTGGATACAGTACTCAGAAAGATAATCAAAATTAGGGTTATTCTGTTTAGAAAAAAAAGACTGAGGGGAGATCTAATAATCATGTATAATAACTGTATCAAGGGACATCCTCTGTGTCTGGAGGAAAGAAGGTTTGTACACAAACATACAAGAAGATTCTTTACGGTAAGAGCAGTGAGACTATGGAGCTCTCTGCCTGAGGAGGTGGTGATGGTGAGTTCACTAAAAGAGTTCAAGAGGGGCCTGGATGTATTCCTGGAGTGTAATAGTATTACAGGCTATAGCTACTAGAGAGGGGTCGGTGATCCAGGGAGTTATTCTGATTGCCTGATTGGAGTCGGGAAGGAATTGTTTTTCCCCTAAAGTGAGGAAAATTGGCTTCTACCGCACAGTTTTTTTTTTTGGCCTTCCTCTGGATCAACTTGCAGGATAACAAACTGAGCTGGGTGGACAGATGTCTTTTTTCAGCCTTATAAACTATGTTACTATACTTTCATTCACTTTCATTGAACTCCAAAAAATGCAGATCCTCATATGTAAATTGTGGGCTAAATTCTCACATTTTATGACTAGTGGCTATTCAAAAGAATCACTGGGGACATGCATGTGAACCTTGTATACTAAGAGACAGGAACATAATAGTACATTTTTAGAAATTTTCCAAATATATGGAAAGCCTGTAGGGTGAGGGAATGAACCATACTAACATGGATTTAACTCATGCCCCCCAGGGTTCATATTTATGTGTTAAAGAGGTTTTCCGTTTTAAGGTCAGGTGCCGCGATCAGCGACAGGATTTTTATGACAGGGGTCGACGTGTCTAACAGACAATATGACTCGACCTGAGCATGGATTGGTTCTCCTTCTGTCCTCCCAGGGCGGCTTTGGGGTGTGCGGCTTGCGGCCACAGGGCGCCATAGCAACAGGGGCGGCGGCCGCAGCCTAATGTATATGGCACAGGGGGACTTTGTTTTCACGGGTCACCCCCCATCCTCCCCTCCCTCCTATGCAGGGGGCGCCGGAGCCGTTGCGTTAAAAAAAAAAGTGGTTATATAAGTTGGGGGCGGCTGGCGGCGCCCCTCATTCTGCGCCGCCTGAGTGGCTGAGGCTGAGCGCTTGCCGCTCTAAAGAATCCTGCGCCTGTTAATGTAGCGTGGCCGAGCTCTGTTAGGTCCGCGGTACAGGAGCTTTTGTTTCCTGTACCCGGCCGGACTGACAGGAAGTGCTCACTTAGTGTGCACTTCCTTTCAGTCCGGCCGGGTACAGGAAACAAATGCTCCTGTACCGCGGATCGAACAGAGCTCGGCCACGCTACACTAGAGGTGGAGGTGGGAGTAGAAGAGAGTGACAAGGGGGGAGGGGGGAGGAAAGAAAGAGAGTGACATGGGGGTGGGGAAATAATGAGAGTGATGGGGGGGAAATAATGAGAGTGATGGGGGGGAAATAATGAGAGTGATGGGGGGGGAAATAATGAGAGTGATGGGGGGGGGGAAATAATGAGAGTTGGGGGGGGGGGAAATAATGAGAGTTGGGGGGGGGGAAATAATGAGAGTTGGGGGGGGGGAATAATGAGAGTGATGGGGGGGGGGGAATAATGAGAGTGATGGGGGGGAATAATGAGAGTGATGGGGGGGGGGAATAATGAGAGTGATGGGGGGGGGGAATAATGAGAGTGATGGGGGGGGGAATAATGAGAGTGATGGGGGGGGGAATAATGAGAGTGATGGGGGGGAAATAATGAGAGTGATGGGGGGGGGGAAATAATGAGAGTGATGGGGGGGGGAATAATGAGAGTGATGGGGGGGGGGGAAATAATGAGAGTGATGGGGGGGGGGGGAATAATGAGAGTGATGGGGGGGGGGAATAATGAGTGACAAGGGAGAGGGGGGGGGAATGATGAGAGTGACAAGGGAGAGGGGGGATAATGAGAGTGACAAGGGAAGGGGGGGGGGGAAGAGTGACAAGAGAGGGAGGGGGGGGGGGGGAGAGAGTGACAATGGAGTCCCCAGAGCCAGACTGCAGCCAGAGTCCAGATCATCTAATTGTCCTGGCGGTAAGTAGACAATGCAATATGTTTATTATTTAATTGTTTAGTTATTAATACTACATTGGAAACGAATTTTCTCAGCTGGACACCGGCCGACACTGCGCATGCGCTGGGAGCCTCACCAGCGGTTAGGGTAGGGAAAAGCACTGGCCCGTACGTAATTTTTCCCTTCCCTAACCGCTGGTGAGGCTCCCGGTGCATGCGCAGTGTCGGCCGGTGTTCAGCTGAGAACATCCATCCGATCACTGCGCCTGCGCATTGGCCCATAGTTTTTCCCTACCCTAACCGCGGCGAGGCTCCTGGCGCATGCGCACTCTGCTGTGAAATTTCCCTAACCTGTCGTTGTGCGCCTGCGCGGCGCTGCACACCTCCTCACGTCATGTCCGGTGCGACCGGAAGTGACGAGGGTAGGGAAATCTCACGAACTAGGGAAGTATAACATTACACCGGCCTTTGGGGTGTGAGGGCTGGTAACTACTTGGTTGGATAGTCAGCCAGCCTATGCCATGATGCCAGCAACCCTCCCTATTGTTCTTGTGTCTGTCTTGTATCAAACAATTCTGCCTATACGGCTACTAACCACTCTTGTCCCAGACACTAAAGCTTAGCTTTTACTTCTTTATTAAAACAAGTGGAAAAGATAAACACATGTGAGCTAACTGAAAGATTAAAACTAGCTATACCCCACAAAGTGCTCTTCAAGACTGGTATACAAGGTAGGAGCGCAGGCGGGGGTGCACTGACCCGCACTGCCTTTCCCAGATCCCTGCTTTGTTAGCTAAGGTATTGCACTGTGCCTAATTACTAATAGCCCCCCACGATTGAGGCGCGAGTTGTGGAGCAAAGCCTGTTCACACTGAATGTTTGACACTAAGCGCACAGAGTTGAGTCTTGCAAGTACAGCAATTAAAACCTAAATTCTGCCTCCCAACATGTTTCGCCAGCTAATCTGGCTTCATCAGGGGTAGTGGGCAGACCACTACCCCACTACCCCTGATGAAGCCATTAGCTGGTGAAACATGTTGGGGGGCAGAATTTAGGTTTTAATTTCTGTACTTCACTGGTGCAGGACTAAACTCTGTCATGATAATGATATCGCAGCAGGGCTATTGGCGGCCACAATGTGCATTGTACTGAGGGCGATGGCCACCGCTGGCCCTGCTGTAATCTTATCATTATGCCCCATTGTGCCCGCCCCTGCCTCAGATGATGTGTCGCGGCCCACCTTTGTACCTCCTGCTGTCATTTCCTTTGATCCATTTTGGACCGCTTGTGAGAGCCCTGAACAGATCTCACAAACGGAAAGCCAAAATGCCAGTGTATAAGTAGACTTACATATGTGACCTCTGTAGCCAATCACTGGCCTCAGTGGTGTATTGCACCAAGGCCAGTGATTAGCTGCTGCGGTCATGTGCACTATAGAGACGTGTCACCACCGCTGCAACCAAGGCATTACATCATGGCTGCAACCCTGATGGAGAAGATAGTGTCAGAGCAGTGGTACTGAAGGGGGGTCAGGTATGTCAGTTAAATTTGTTTTATTTTAACAGCCTCAAAGCTGTTCAGTCCCCCCATAATTAGAACTCTGAATAATACTTTTAGTGCTACATTGAGCTTGGTATCTAGCTATACTTGGTTCTGCTGCCATTTCTGTGTACAGAGCTCAGTTCTGTTACCACATGTAGCACCTTGAGGTAGTGTAGATCATATAGTATACCACATGGGTATGGCACATGACATGAAAAAATTATATATTAATCCCGCTTTCCTATTTCCCTGTGAAAAAAATAAATAAATAAATTGAGTCAATTAATATTATATTATTATTTATTATTAATATTATAAATATCCCAAAATAGTGCCACAACTTGTCCATAAAAAAACAAAAAAAACTCATTAAGCTGCATCAGCATAAAAATAAAACTATTATGGCTCCTGGAATGCGTTGACATAAAATCTACCATAGAATATGCTTTATAGTACAGAACTAGTAATATTTGAAATAAACTATTCATATGTTGTTATTTTGCTTCCAGAAAAAAGTTAATGTCTTTAGTGTTTTATTCCATTTTTTCACCCTAATTTTTTTAAAATAAATATTAAGCAATAAATGATATGTACCCCCAAATAGTACCATTAAAAAAAAAGCTCTCCTGCACCTACACCAATGGGAAAAAAAAATATCATTGATAGTTACATAGACATTCCCATATTCATGCCTGGCCCATGGACATAAGATCACTGAAAATAAAGCGCTGCATGGACATGGTCATGTGACCACAGTCCAGAACAGAGAATAGGAACAATAAAGGTAAAATAAATACATTACAAAATTATAATAACCTCCATAAATGATTATTTTAAAGGATGTTGTGTCACGGTCACTCCCGTGACAGAGGTGAGAAGATCGGATAGACTTGCTGCATGTGAGGCTATCTGACAGGTTTCTCTGTTTTCCTCATAGTTTGTTTGGCAGGATCTCACCTCTCCTTAGGTTCTGCTCATTATCAGCGATGAGGCTCTATTTAGGTCCGCCTCACACTGCTGACCATGCAGTTGATATTTCCTGTTGGAGTTGCTGGAGCTTGTTTGTTTTGGATCTCCTGCTTCTCCAGACATCCCAAAGCTAAGTGCTTGTTGCCTTTTCTGTTTGTTGTTCGCTGGTGTGTTTTGTTCTAGGTCTCAGTTAGATGCTGGTTCCTTAATCTGGGAAAGGAACAGCTGTCTCGTCTCTTGCTACCTATCCGAGGGATCGTCAGTTTCAGCAGGGCCTAGGTACCCGGCGTATGAGCATTTTCACCATCAGGATCTGCTCATACTGGCAGGAGTTAGGGAAAAGCCTAGGGATTACTAGGATGTCAACATCCCTCTTGCTTAGCTTTTGAGGCCTAGACTGTTGTCTATTTCTTTTGTGTGTATATGGTGTTTTCCCCTTCCCCATTACCAGTGACATGTTGATGCAAACTGGAAAACCCATTAAAGTGTCAATATTTGCATGAAACTATAGGGTGGGGCTCTAGAGGTATTTCTGCTAGTGGGCTCTTGGCACCCAAGTCCGACTCGGTCCCCCTCTATTGATGAAAGACAGAATTGCAATACTATAAGGATACACCAGGAGGATAGTATTAAGTGTAGTCATCTGATCTGATCTATTTACTGTTGACCTTTATAAATTGTCTGTTACTGTTGGAACGTATTCAGAGTATGAGCTTTGCAATGTTTTGGATATTTGAAAATGTTCTTTATAAAGAAATATCTTCAAAACCTCCATTCCTGGACTACTGACTTTACACGTATAATGATATACCTCCCTTCAAAAACTCCCATTCCCTTAGAGACTTTCCTTTTAAGCTTGGTCATCCCCCTGGACACAACCAAGAGCTGAACTGTAATGGAAAGTTTTAAATGCTATCTTGGTGTTTTGTGTAATATCAGAACAATTTTCATTTCCTAAGCCATGAAATACAAAAGAAGATCTGAGATTAACAGAAAAATAAATAGACAGACTGTTCCCGCAGGGATTTTTTAAAGACAGACAGAGATTAATTAAAAGGAAATTCAAGTACAGTGTATATTGCTTTGGTCAAGAGGGCAAAATGACCAGCTGTTAAAACAAGAGGCAGAATGGAAGTTTTCTGATGTGCACTATGGAACCCTTAAAGCGGTTTGTGCAAGAATGTTTTTATTTTTTTGCGAACTTCCCACTTGGTTGGACCAGTAAAAGTAAGCTTTCTCCATGCTGGCTGTCCACTCCTTCTCCCGGGCTACGAGTTCAACTTGGCTACCTCGCTGAAAACATCCGGTTTGATGTCGACTGCAACCAATCACTGGCCACAGTGGTGACTGGCTTCCCTTAAGACATGACAAATGGTCACATGATGCAAGGGGATCCAGTCACTGCTGCAGCCGTTGGCTGATGGCTGCAGCCATGTCAAAACGGATGTTGATGTTGAGGGAGCCTAGAGGAGCATCACAGGCTGGGAGGAGAAGGAGCAGCATCCTTCAGATGTCACCAGGAATAGTCATGTATTGCAAGTTCTTCCCAGAAACTACATGACCACCATGATCAATGAGGCTATCAGAAACTGAAAGAGCAAATTTGTCTTTTACATCTCTCCAGCTCCTTGCTTTGATACTACAATACAATTTTCACAGAGCCAATTCCTTTAATTTAGTGGCCCTACTAGAGTCATTCAAGAAGCAACAGCTAGGGAAGCTGAAAGAAGTCGTGGTTAACATGGCATAAAGAACATTATGAATTTCATCTTCTTGCAATGGATAAGGTAGATTAACTTAATTGAAGTGGTTGTGTCACCATTAAACGTTCTTTTCATGTTAAAACTTGAAAAACTAGTTACTTTTATAATTCACTTTCTGTTACAAAAATTCTTTACTTGTGAAATATTCTCTTTACTTCATTATAATGGTGCTTTCTGGTGTTTAATCTGTATAGTAATGTGTATGTCCATCTATTGAGTTGGATGCACATGCTCAGTTCCATCTTCTAACTGCTTCAAGTTATATCTACTGTTAGAAGCTGACATGCACTTACAGGCAGAAAGCTACCGCAGAAAGTGCACGCCTCCTGCAAAAGAACACAACCCCTGAGCTGCCAATATGAAGAGAATCTGGTAGAGCAATTGGCGAAATGAATCGGGAGCTCTGGATCCATGTGAGGTACTAGGTTGGTTCTAGCTTTGTTAGAAAGAGATTGTCATGTACTATATTATGTCTGATTTTCATTTTTTACATGTGTAATACCCCAGATCTGGTGGTATACAATATTTTATATAGTTATGTCTTATATTGTTATGTATTATATATGTATTTGGTCGTTTGTTCCAGTATAGAATGGTTAGCAAAGGTTGACTGGAACAGGGCTAACCACCTTGTTCCTCCACTCTTGGTACTAGTGGGCTGGTCCTGCTTCCTGCCAGGAGGGTGAGTTCCTATGAAGACAGTGAGGAGAGAGGAAGCACACTGCAGAGCTCCTCTTTCTAGGAGAGGTTCTCCAGATCAACTTGATTGAGCCTCAAGAGAATCCTCGAGAAGACAGACAGCAGAGTGAACAGCTACAACCAGCATTGGAGACACTGCTGTGAGGTGAGGGACTATGGCTAAGATATCCATCACCTAGAAAACTACAGGGCCAGTACACCCACAAGTGCTAAATTGCAGCTATCTAACCTGCCTCTATATTCTTTACTGGTGCCAGAAGATTGCAGTTAAAATCAGCTGCAACTGAATGTATTTGAAGTTCTATGTTGCACTTAGTAAAAGAGGTTTTAATACGTTTAATTCTGGCCTCATTCTTTAATACTACATTTCCACTTCACACATACCCAGAGAGCAATGACCTGAAGGACTACACCCTGGACACAACACTTCATAAGGACCACTACCACTCTCATCCTCTGCACCAGCTTCTCCTGGGCTTGCTGTACATGAATCATGGAATAATCCTTTTAAGTTCCGGAATAATCCAGTTCCTTCTGTGCCTTTCTGTTTCATTATTATAATGCTGTGGTGTACAAAGTAAGGTCCATAAGATTACTTGAGTTGAGAATGGAGGAACTTGGATGGTCTGATCTCAGCTCCTTGAACCAACTTTTGAAATACTGCCTTCAGGATAGGCCTTATTTCCCATATATCTTTTGATTAGACTTAGATTGTGAGCTCCACTGGGGATAGCAAGTAATGGTATATGTCAGCACTATATAAACGAGTAGAATAAATAAAATAAACCAATAGCTGTGACATAACATGTTTAGCAATCACATATGGGTGTGATATTCTGGTGTTCGCATTCTATTGGATATTCCATTGCATTTATTAGAAATAGTCTTTTATCGCTCCAATTTAGGTAATAAGAGAGAGCGAGACTGCATTGAAATAAAATTGTTTGTGACTTCTTGAATTTTTTTTATTTTCCAATTTTCAAATGTGTGGTGACGAGGACATCAAATTTCAGCTACATTTCTGACCATCTTATGATGCATTTGCTAAGGGTAATGACAATGGCTTCTGTTCCATATTAAATGTATCATTATGCCCTAGTTTTATGCACTTAGATTTATGTAAATTAGATGATATACAGCAGGGTATTATATTCTCTTTTTTTTCAGTTTCAAACATCACTGTAGGCTTACTTGAAATCCATTACAGAAATAATATTTATAAAGACAGTTGTTTAAATATTTCTGAAATATGTCAAGAATAAATTCTTAAGAGATATATCATCAACCAAAAATAGTAAATTTGTAGCAAGTTATTTTCAGTATACCTGTTTCCTATTAAATTTGCTTCTCTCATAGTATTATGAGACAAGCTGTTCTACACTGGGTCATTTGTATGATGTTATTACAGCATTTCACAGTTCAACCACCCAGAGAGTGTCTAATATATCTGTTGGAAAGTTTACTCTCGTACTGAATTCCTAAATAATTTTTGTTGAGTCTTTCGCTGAGTTCTTACTTTGTTTATCCAGAATCTTTCTGCTTTTTATGGTTCTAAAGTCATGAATAACATATCAGTCAAAGATATGAATCTGCATAAACATAAAATGGCAAGACAAGTCATTTCTAGTCATACTATATGTGTGCTACACTAAGTGATAAAGTACTTTTTATTGCATGTTTGTACAACTTCAAAGGCTAAGATGAGCAGATTATATCTGTACACGAGCCTAGAAATAGTTGCACTTCAAATGAAGAAAATGTTTTCAGTGTTCCATAAAATCCATGGCCCTGATTTATCACGCCTTCATGCCAAAATGTTTGGTACAGGCGCTACATCGATGACATACTTATAGTGGAGGATGTTGGTGTAATGCTTGTGCAGGATTTTTTGAGCTACATTAACAATAATGATGTTAACCTTAAAGTTACAGAAGTCAAGGATAAATCTGAGGTCTGGTGGGGTAGATGGGGGGGGGGGGTCGAGGGCTGATGGGGGGAGGGGGGGTTAGATGATCTACCCCATCTACCTGTACCCCTGCAAGACTTGCTAGTTTTTATTTTGTCTTGTTGACAGAATTATGTTTATTTATATTAAGATTATGTGGTTATTGTCTTATATGACTTGTTTTTGCACTTTATTTCTATCTTTATATGGATCTAAAGAGGTTGTGCATTTGTTTACAGCTATAGTTAATTGGTACATTATCATATTTATGTGTGATTACAACAGTAAGTATTTAGTAAAGACTCCACAAGTTGGGCAGCTCAGCCTCTGTTGGTGGTGGACCTTGTCCCAGCCCTGTGTGTGACAGCAGCAATATATGTTTGTAGTGCAACCTGCGATAAATTGCTCAGTGTTAGAAAAAGCTGTGCATAGGAAGAGACAGACAGTGTAGGGAGTGTAAGAGGATGATTTTTATACAAAATACTTTTCAGAGACCCAAAAGTCCTTCAAAGGACTATTGTGTGTAACAGCAGCAATATATATTTTTAGCGCATCCTGCGCAAAATACCGTGTAATAGGCCACTGCCGACAGTTAAATTATTTGCACCACATCTCCTGTTTAAAATGTGCACATCCCTAAAATATCAGTGACATCCAGTACAGCTTTTTAATAGATGGTGTCCGCTGCGGACAGTTAAATTATCCGCGCCACATCTCCTGTTTAAAGTGTGCGCATCCCTAAAATATCAGTGACATACAGTGCACTTTTTCCATAGACGGTGTCCGCTGCGGACAGTTAAATTATCCGCTCCACATCTGTGTATAACGTTTCCTAATCACATTTACCTGTAAATTTCTTTGGCGCATACATTTCCAAATTCTACGCTACTGTACATGTGACATATTTTCAAGCATATATCACATTTAAAATGAAGAATGCGAGCAGTAAGGGACTGGGAAGTGGCCATGATGCTGATGGTGCACGCAGAGCCCGTGGCACTGGGAGCGGAGAAACTGTGCCTGCTGCCAGAGCACAAGTAAAACAATCATCCACGATACCTAGCTTCGTGTCCCAGTTTTCAGGGTGGTGCAGGACACCACTCTTGAAGTCAGACCAGTGCGACCAGATGGTCGGTTGGATTGCAGAAGATAATGCTTCCAGACGGTTAAGCACCACCCTGTCTTCCACCAAGTCCAGTCCCAGTAGCCAAGAGTCTGGTTAACACAATCCTCAGAAAGCATAGTGCACAAGGTCTAGCTTCAAGCCTTGACCAATAAATTCCCAAAAATTCAAAATGCAAATGGACTGATCCCCCGAGTGGGACCAAAGGGAATAAAACTTAACATTTAATCGTAAATACTTTAGAATAAGTGGCACAAAAAAGGACAATCACAAAACACATATATAGACAAGCTCGGATGGGGCACAAACAAGAGCATGGAAAAGAAAACCAGTATAGAAGAGGAGCGATCTCACCCAAGAAGAGCTTGATGGATGAATGGGTAGGTCTTTTCAGACAGTGCCAGAGCAGGAATCTTCCAATTCTTTGGGGTCGTAATCACTGGAAACCATGCAAGGAGAATGGTTGTACAAATGGATTGCTGAGTAGTAAGCAAGGTCAGGAACGGAGTCCCTAGTGTATCCCTGAAAAGTGGGAAGGGGCTAGTAGATCCTGCCTACCTATACAGGGTACTTGCCCCGCAAGGAGCGACCCCGTCCGGATACCTGTTCCTGATGGGGGCTGGTATCCCTAGTGTACCCTAAAGGTGTCCCGACGTGTCATAAAAATACAGGGTAACAGGCCAAGAAACGCCTGTGAAGAAAGCAATACTGGTAGCCGAGTGGGCTAAAAATGATTAAATTTAAAGCAAGAAAAGGCTATGAGCTGCGTCGTTATGGCCAAGAAGGTTAGAGACGACAAAAAATGGACCAGTGAGGCCAAAAGAAGCTCAAAAGTACGATGGCCAGGCCAGTGGGACCTGACGGCACTATTGTGGCCAGGCCAATGCGACCTGACGGCACACTTGTGTACACAGAAAGACCGCAAGGTACTGGCATGCCAGTGGGCTGCCGTAGCACAAACAGCGCTGTAAAAAAGCACAATGTGGTCACTGTGGGGCCTAAATCATAGGGTATAGAGTATGGGGCTTTCAGCAACTGCTTACCTCTTAAGCGCCGCTTTTAAAGGCAGACACAGCGCGCCAAACGCCAGGGTACGTCCTCCAGTGTCACGTGGGGCCGGGAAGGCTTGGTCGCGTGATCGGCGGTCCTGCGTGCCATGGAACGCAGCGCACGGCGGCATATGCGTCCCAGGCTCCGCCCAGGGAGCCGCAAGGATGGAGGTGTGCTAAGCATCAGGGGCGGAGACACGTGGAATGCAACGCCTGCCGCTGCCGGAATGACACGCAGGATCGGGGGAGGAACATAAAGTAAAATAACCTGGGGGCGGGCCGGTTACCTAGCAGCCGTGAACGATGTCACGGGAAATCACCGGCTGCAGAAGAGACCAGCGTGTAAGCGGTCTACAATATACAGCAAAAATAGAAAGAGAATTGCTAGACTCACAGAGCTACATATGTACTTAGTAACGCAGACAAACAGGCCCAAGTTACAAAGACAAAAATGACTGGTGGTAGGGCTCATAAAGGTAGACAAAAGGTAAAGGGTAAATGGACAGGGGGGGGGGGGGCGGAATCAAGATCCATAGAAAGGAGCGGCACAGCAGTGATCAGAGGATCACAGGAAACAGCTAAAATTAAGCTGTTTATTGAGGCCCAATGGAGTCATGGATTTTAAATAATAGATCCAGCGGGTTTCACGCTGCAGGATCGCCCGATCCCAGTCTCCCCCCCCCCCCCCCCCGACGTGGAGGGAAAACTCTGTCAATGCCCATGACGGACACGTGAGCACTGCCATTATGATGATTCTGGATGTGGTTGGCTACTGGTGTATCCTTGCCCTTGGATATGTCGTTAAGGTGCTCACCCACCCGCCTGCGAAACTCGCGGATGGTTTTGCCGACATATTCTTTGCCGCATTCGCAGGCGAGGCGGTAAATCACCCCATGGGTCCTACAGTTGATGAAGTGGTTAATGGTATAGACCTTCCCAGTGTTATTACTGCGGAAAGTCTTACCAGTTTGCAGATGGCTGCAGGCAATGCAGCCACTGCATCTGTAACAGCCTTTGATGTTGGACTGTAGCCATGCAGAACCGGCGGGTACAGGAGCTATAAACTCACTCGGGACCAATCTATCGCGGAGATTACGTCCTCTGCGGTAAGTGATGTTGGGGTATTGCCCCAATACCTCTCTAAGATCGGGATCCATCAGAAGGACACCCCAGTTGTTACATATGATGTTGCGAACCTCAGGTGCCGCACGATCAAAAGTACTGACTAGGCGGATGAGCTTCCCTGTCTGTGCCTGGTCAGACTTAGGGATTAGAAGATTTGTGCGGTCTACCTGCAGTGCTGCCCTGAAGGCTTGTCGCAACACCTTGTCAGGGTATCCTCGCTGAATTAAATGCAGTCGCAAGTCAGCGGCCTGTTTGATGTACTCTTTTTTAGAGGAGAAATTTCTCCTAAGGCGGAGGTACTGACCTTTTGGGATGCCTTTCTTAAGTGGGAGCGGGTGACTACTCTCCCACTTAAGGAGATTTTTTGTCGTGGTCAGCTCTCCCTCCTCTGTTTAGAGATGAGGACGTCTAAGAACGGCAAGTGGGCAGTGTTTTTTTCACTGGTGAAACGGAGACCTAAATTGTTTGTATTCAAGGCCTTCACTAGGGGGCAGAACGAGACATCATCGCCATTCCAGATGATGAAGATGTCGTCGATGTATCGCGCCCACAGTCCCATGGGATCCATGAGAGAGGATCCGGCGTCCGTAAATACTGTCCTGAAGCTGATATCCAAGGGCAAGGATACATCAGTAGCCAACCACATCCAGAATCATCATAATGGCAGTGCTCACGTGTCCGTCATGGGCATTGACAGAGTTTTTCCTCCACGTCAGGGGGGGAGACTGGGATCGGGCGATCTTGCAACGTGAAACCCGATGGATCTATTATTTAAAATCCATGACTCCATTGGGCCTCAATGAACAGCGTAATTTTAGCTGTTTCCTGTGATCCTCTGATCACAGCTGTGCCGCTCCTTTCTATGGATCTTGATTCCGCCCCTCCCTCTGTCCATTTACCCTTTACCCTTTGTCTACCTTTATGAGCCCTACCACCAGTAATTTTTGTCTTTGTAACTTGGGCTGGTTTGTCTGCGTTACTAAGTACATATGTAGCTCTGTGAGTCCTGCAATTCTCTTTCTATTTTTGCTGTATATTGTAGACCGCTTACACACTGGTCTCTTCTGCAGCCTGTGATTTCCCGTGACACCGTTCATGGCGTCCGGCTGCTAGGTAACCGGCCCGCTCCCAGGTTGTTTTACTTTATGTTCCTCCCCCGATCCTGCGTGTCATTCCGGCAGCGGCAGGCGTGTCCACGTGTCTCCGCCCCTGACGCTTAGCACACCTCCATCCTTGCGGCTCCCTGGGCGGAGCCTGGGATGCATACGCCACACTCAGGACCGCCGATCACGTGGCCAAGCCTTCCCGGCCCCACGTGACACTGGAGGACGTACCCTGGCGTTTGGTGCGCTGTGTCTTCCTTTAAAAGCGGCGCTTAAGAGGTAAGCAGTTGCTGAAAGCCCCATACTCTATACCCTATGATTTAGGCCCCACAGTGACCACATTGTGCTTTTTTACAGCGCTGTTTGTGCTACGGCAGCCCACTGACATGCCAGTACCTTGCGGTCTTTCTGTGTACACAAGTGTGCCGTCAGGTCCCATTGGCCTGGCCACCATAGTGCCATCAGGTCCCACTGGCCTGGCCTCCGTACTTTTGAGCTTATTTTGGCCCCACTGGTCCATTTTTTGTCGTCTCTGACCTTCTTGGCCATAACGACACAGCTCATAGCTCGTAGCCTTTTTTTGCTTTAAATTTAATAATTTTTAGCCCACTTGGTTACCAGTATTGCTTTCTTCAAAGGCATTTCCTTGCCTGTTACCCTGTATTTATTACGTCCCCTGATACATTTTTTCAACTGAAACGTGACACGTCGGGACACCTTTAGGGTACACTAGGTATACCAGCCCCCATAAGGGACAAGGTATCCGGACGGGGTCGCTCCTTGCGGGGCAAGTACCCCGTATAGGTAGGCAGAGTCTACTAGCCCCTTCCCACTTTTCAGGGATATACTAGGGACTCCGTTCCTGACCTTGCTTACTACTCAGCAATCTATTTGTACGACCATTCCCCTTGCATGGTTTCCAGTGATTACCACCCCAAAGAATTGGAAGATTCCTGCTCTGGCACTGTCTGAAAAGACCTACCCATTCATCCATCAAGCTCTTCTTGGGTGAGATCGTTTCTCTTCTACACTGGTTTTCTTTTCCATGCTCTTGTTTGTGGCCCATCCGGGTTTGTCTATATATGTGTTTTGTGATTGTCCTTTTTTGTGCCACTTATTCTAAAGTATTTACGATTAAATGTTAAGTTTTATTTCCTTTGGTCACACTCAGGGGATCAGTCCATTAACACAATCCTCACCCTGATCCTCCTTCCTCTCACCATTTACAGTCTGACCAAACATATGATCCCACACTCGGATATTCCGAGGACCTCTTTTCATCGCCATTACTTGATTTGCCCCTCTCCCTAAGCACATTTGAAGAGGGACATGAGATCTTGTGCCCTGATTCCCAACCTCTTGAGCATCCACAGTCACAAGAACATAACGGGGGAACGGCAATTTGTATTTAATGAGGTGGATGATGATGAGACACTGCCAATAGGTCAACCGCAATTACTGTCTCATAAGGTTGATGAACAGGATGAGACACAGTTGTCAATCACTGAGGTTGTGGTTAGGACAACAAATAAGGAGGATGATCAGAGTGAGGAAGTGGAAGAGGAGGTGGTGGACGATGAGGTCACTGACCCAACCTGGGAAGGTGGAAAGCCGAGCAAGGACAGCAGTACAGAGGGGGAGAGATCTGCATAACAGCAACAGGCTGGAAGAGGCAGTGGGGTGGCAAAAAGGAGAAGGCGGGCCACACCAAACAGGCTCGCAACTGTTCCACGAGCACCCCCTTGCGGGAATCTCCCTTGCCAAGCAGTAGATGTTACGCAATATGGCGCTTTATTGAGGAAAGTGCAGATGACAAAAGAATAGTAGTTTGCAATCTGTGCCATACGGAAATGAGCCGGGGCGTGAACACTAGCAACCTCACCATCACCAGCATAATCTGCCATATTGCATCCAAACACTGTAATAAGTAGGACGAACCCCTGGGTCCACAATCTGTGTCTGCGGGTGACACCACTGCCTCCTCTTCCCCTGTGTTACATTCTGCGAATCCCCTGTCGAAGACGCAGGCCCGGATGCCTCCCGCCCTGCACCTGGACCTTCGCAAGCACCATCAGCTACCACATCCACTTCCGTGTCCCAGTGCAGCGTCCAAATGTCCTTACCCCAGGCCTTTGAATGCAAGCAAAAATACCCTGCCACTCACCTACATTCCATATCACTAAATGCGCAGCTTTCCAAATTACTGGCCCTGGAAATGTTGCCATTTAGACTTGTGGACTCTGAGGCCTTCCGCAGCCTGATGTCAGCGGCTGTCCTGCGTTACGCAGTCCCCAGCCATCACTATTTTTCATGGTGTGCCGTGCCCGCCTTACACCAACATGTGTCCCGTAACATCATCATACGTGCCCTGACCAACGCAGTTACTGAGAAGGTCCACTTAACCACGGACCACTGGCGGATCCGGGGAGGGGGGGCAACGGGGCAATTTTGCTCATAAGTGAGGGGGGGGCGGCGGCGGGGCACAGGGAGATGAAGCGTTCATCTCCATAGTGATCTGTATCGCCGTCCTCAGGACAGCGATACAGATGACTGTGCTGAGGCAGGGGAGGGAGAGGCGTGTCCCTTTCCCTTCCTCTGATAGGCTGCAGGCACTAGGCCGGCAGCCTATCAGAGGCCGGCGCAGGTGGCGCGATGACGTCATCGCGCCGCCTGAGCCGTACAGCGCGGGACACAGGCCGGAAGAGGCCTGCATCGCTGCCAAGGAGGTAAGTATAAGTGTTTATATTTTTTTGTGTACAATACTGGTGGCTACTAGCACGTAATGGGGGGCTCTGGCTACTGGCACATAATGGGGGGCTCTGGCTGCTGACACATATCGGGGGCTTTGGCTTCTGGCACATAATGGGGGCTGTCATTACTAGTACATAATGGGGGGACTGTCATTACTGGCACATAATGGGGGGCTGTCATTACTGGCACATAATGGGGGGGGCTGTCATTACTGGCACATAATGGGGGGCTGTCATTACTGGCACATAATGGGGGGCTGTCATTACTGGCACATGATGGGGCTGTCATTACTGGCACATAATGGGGGCTGTTATTACTGGCACATGATGGGGGGTCTGTTATTACTGGCACATGATGGGGGGTATGTTATTACTGGCACATGATGGGGGGCTGTTATTACTGGCACATGATGGGGGGCTGTTATTACTGGCACATGATGGGGGGCTCTTATTACTGGCAATATTATTGGGGGCACTATAGGGGCATCTACTGAGGCCACAAAGAAGGGGTGTTTTATATGGGGGGCTCTGTACGGTAGAATTTTATACTGGGACACATTATGGTGGGTACTATGAGGAAGGGGGGAGAGGAGTACTATGGGGTCATCTACGGTGGGCACTAAGAAGGGGTATTTTATACTTGCAAATTATGGGGGACAGTGAGGGCATCTACTGTGGCATTTTATACTGGTACATTATGGGGGGCGCTAGGAGGAAGGGGGAGAGGAGCACTATGGAGGCATTTACTGGGGACACTCTATAGGGGTATTTTATACTGGCACATTATGGGGGCTCTATGGGGACATTAGATCAACTAGGGGCATCACAAGGGGGTATATTTTGCACTGTCACATTATAAGGAGAATTATTTCTACTGGGGGGCATTAGGGTTGGCTTTATTACTCCCCCATGGTATGACCCCCTAGTAGCAGCACCATCCTCTCCCTTCTCTGCTATCCCTCATTAGGATAAAACACAACATCTGCTCAGCCGAGCCCCCAGCCAAGTGTTGAAGTGGTGTCCGAGATCCCCAAGGGCCAAGCCAAGTAATTGTAAGTTTTTACGTGAAATATGTTTATGTTATACACATATAGCCTACACTGTGCCACACAATATACAGTATACCTCTACGCTGTGTAGTTTGTTCTATAAGCACCATTTTTTGGTGGCGGCGGACAGACAAAAATCTGGAAGTGCCCCTCCCGAGACCAGGCTCTGTGCCCCTCACAGACACATGGACAAGTGCATTCGGCCAGGGATGCTACATTTCCCTGTCGGCACACTGGGTGAATGTTGTGGAGGCCGGGAGCGAGTCATACCCTGGGATGGCACAGGTGCTACCGACGCCAAGGATTGCAGGTCCTATGTCGATCAGGGTTTCCGCCAGCACCTACATTAGTGGCTCCAAACCCCACTTCTCCTCCTCTGCCTCGTCCTCCACTTCCACCTCCGATTTATCCGTGTGCAGCACTGCTGGAAGCAGTGTAGCACTACAGTGGGGAAGCAGCAACAGGCTGTCCTGAAGCTGATATGCTTAGGGGACAAACAGCACACCGCCGCAGAGCTGTGGCAGGGGATAAGAGATCAGACTGAGCTGTGGCTCTCGCCACTCAACCTACAACCAGGCATGGTTGTGTCTTATAATGGCCGTAACTTGGTGGAGGCTTTGGAGTTCGGCATGCTCAGATACATCCCATGCCTAGCCCACATGTTCAATCTTGTGGTCCAGCGGTTTCTCAAAACCTACCTCAATTTGCCTGAGCTACTGGTGAAGGTGTGCCACGTGTGTGCACATTTCTGCAAGTCATCGACAGCTTGAGCCAATCTGTCAACGCTGCAGCAGCGGTTTAAATTGCTAGCTCACTGGCTGTTGTGCGACGTGAGCACGCGCTGGAACTCCACGTTCCACATGTTGGCCAGACTTTGTGAGCAGCAGAGGGCAGTAGTGAAATACCAGCTGCAACATGGTCATCGCCAGTCAGCTTCCGCTATTCACAAGCGAGGAGTGGGCATGGATGTCTGACCTCTGTGAAGTTTTAAGAAGCTTTGAGGAATCAACACAGATAGTGAGCGGCGATAATGCTATTATCAGCGTAACATCCCACTACTCAAACGCTTGCTGCTCACAATTAAGGACGACGCTTTGCATGTGGAAGACATGGAAATGGGGGAAGAGATTACACAGGGTGATAGCCAGACCACCCTCAGTTTGTCTTCTCAGCGCGAATTGGACGATGGAGAGGAGGAGCAGGAGGAGGAGGAGAAAGTTGCCTCCGCTACAGAGGGTAGTACCCATGGAAGTTTAATTCCATCTTTTCAGCATGGGTGGGCAGAAGAGGAGGAAGAGGATGAGGAGATTGAGAGTGATCCTCCTGATTATGACAGCAAAGTCTTGCCTGTTGGTACACATGGCTGACTTCATGTTAGGCTGCCTTTTTCCGCGACACGCTCGTTATACGCATTTTAGACAACACGGATTACTGGTTATTCACCCTTCTCGACCCCAGCTACAAAGAGAACTTCTCATCTCTCATTCCTCTGGTTGAGAGGATGAGCAAAATGGTGCAATACCAGAAGAGCCTTGTTAAAAATTGCTTCAAAAATTTCCATCTGACAACGCTGGTGGCAGAATCCGTAGTTCCTAGGCCAACTGAGGAGGGGAGACAAGGGGAACACACAGCAGTTCCAACAGAGGCAGAGCAACACTCTCCAATCCTGGGACAGTTTCATGACACCCCGCCTGCACCCTTATTCGCGGCCTAGTGTCACAAGGAGGGAAACATTTTGGAAGATGGTGAAGGAGTACATAGCATCCTCAATGATCCCTCAGTGCCTTACAACTACTGGGTGTCCAAGCTGAACACGTGGCATGAACTGGCGCTCTACGCCTTGGAGGTGCTGGCATGTCCTGACGCCAGTGTTTTGTCTGAGCAGGTATTTAGTGCTGCTGGTGGCATTATAACAGATAAGCGTATCGGCCTGTCAACTGAAAATGCTGACAGGTTGACTCTTATAAAAATGAACATGGCTTTCCTGAGTTGGACAATTCTTTGCTTTATGGGTATGTAATCTTATAGCGTGAGGCTATCTTCTGCTTGGACAACAAGCGTTTTTGTGATGCACTTAAGTTAGGGGTTAATCTCTGTGATCTCTGGGTTCACTAGTGGATGCGGCTATCTAGGTGATCAATTCCTGTGTTTGTATATGCCTCCATACATGGTTCTATTTTCAGGGCACTGGCAGTTGCCCCATATGCCTCTACGGTGATATGTACGTATATGGTCACATATGTCCATAGGATATGGTTTTATATTCAAGTGATAGATGTTATTTTGCATATTTGCACTTTTTTGTTGTGACTTAAACATCCATGTTTATCGCGAGCGGATAGGACGATTAGAGTGACCGGTTGCTATACACGAGTGTATCTTCACTTGGGATTTTTGTCTATAGTGCACTGGCAGCTTCTTATGCCTTTATGGAGATATATACAGTACGTGTATGCCAACACAATTTGGACACTTGTGGCATCTCCAATATATCAATAGGTCCCTTCCTATATACGTATATCTACGTTTAGAGGTGTATATTTGCATTTTTTCTGGACATCTGTGACAATTATGTGTGAGATTTGTATATGTTAGTGCGTTTGTTGTATGCCTTAGCTTTTTTGTTGCCTCACTGCCCTCTTCCCTCAATTGTTATGTTATTGTCCCCTCAGGTGTAGTCCACCTTTTTATCAGATGTAATACATCATATGTAATTAACTTTTTATGTAATATTGAATAAAGTATATTTATATTTTGCTACTATACCCGTCAGTTTATCTTTTGTTTGTGTATGTTTATGTACACTGAGTGGGTATGTTACTATAGGGTACTCTCCATCACATAGGATCACTAAATGTGAACGCAAATCTATGTGTATTCTGTGACTGTTGTATTCTAAAAATGAACAAGGCCTGGACTGACCATGACTTCCTTAACTCCACCAGAGGAAAGCTGATGAACATATAGGCACTTTAAATGTGTTGTTTATAATGTCCTGAATACATTGTATTCCCATGCACCCCTTCCACCACAAACAAGGGTATATGGTTGAATCTTCCTCCTTCTCCTCTTCCATCATATCAACACATGCTTGTCGCATATAATGCCCTCGCATATACAGTACAGACCAAAAGTTTGGACACACCTTCTCATTCAAAGAGTTTTCTTTATTTTTATGACTATGAAAATTGTAGATTCACACTGAAGGCATCAAAACTATGAATTAACACATGTGGAATTATATACATAACAAAAAAGTGTGAAACAACTGAAAATATGTAATATTCTAGGTTCTTCAAAGTAGCCACCTTTTGCTTTGATTACTGCTTTGCACACTCTTGGCATTCTCTTGATGAGCTTCAAGAGGTAGTCACCTGAAATGGTCTTCCAACAGTCTTGAAGAAGTTCCCAGAGATGCTTAGCACTTGTTGGCCCTTTTGCCTTCACTCTGCGGTCCAGCTCACCCCAAACCATCTCGTTTGGGTTCAGGTCCGGTGACTGTGGAGGCCAGGTCATCTGGCGCAGCACCCCATCACTCTCCTTCATGGTCAACTAGCCCTTACACAGCCTGGAGGTGTGTTTGGGGTCATTGTCCTGTTGAATAATAAATGATGGTCCAACTAAACGCAAACCGGATGGAATAGCATGCCGCTGCAAGATGCTGTGGTAGCCATGCTGGTTCAGTATGCCTTCAATTTTGAATAAATCCCCAACAGTGTCACCGGCAAAGCACCCCCACACCATCACACCTCCTCCTCCATGCTTCATGGTGGGAACCAGGCATGTAGATTCCATCCGTTCACCTTTTCTGCGTCGCACAAAGACACAGTGGTTGGAACCAAAGATCTCAAATTTGGACTCATCAGACCAAAGCACAGATTTCCACTGGTCTAATGTCCATTCCTTGTGTTCTTTAGCACAAACAAGTCTCTTCTGCTTGTTGCCTGTCCTTAGCAGTGGTTTCCTAGCAGATATTCTACCATGAAGGCCTGATTCACACAGTCTCCTCTTAACAGTTGTTCTAGAGATGTGTCTGCTGCTAGAACTCTGTGTGGCATTGACCTGGTCTCTAATCTGAGCTGCTGTTAACCTGTGATTTCTGAGGCTGGTGACTCGGATGAACTTATCCTCCGCAGCAGAGGTGACTCTTGGTCTTCCTTTCCTGGGGCTGGTCCACATGTGAGCCAGTTTCTTTGTAGCGCTTGATGGTTTTTGTGACTGCACTTGGGGACACTTTCAAAGTTTTCCCAATTTTTCAGACTGACTGACCTTCATTTCTTAAAGTAATGATGGCCACTCGTTTTTTCTTTACTTAGCTGCTTTTTTCTTGCCATAATACAAATTCTAACAGTCTATTCAGTAGGACTATCAGCTGTGTATCCACCTGACTTCTCCACAACGCAACTGATGGTCCCAACCCCATTTATAAGGCAAGAAATCCCACTTATTAAACCTGACAGGGCACACCAGTGAAGTGAAAACCATTTCAGGTGACTACCTCGTGAAGCTCATCAAGAGAATGCCAAGAGTGTGCAAAGCAGTAATCAAAGCAAAAGGTGGCTACTTTGAAGAACCTAGAATATGACATATTTTCAGTTGTTTCACACTTTTTTGTTATGTATATAATTCCACATGTGTTAATTCATAGTTTTGAATCCTTCAGTGTGAATCTACAATTTTCATAGTCATGAAAATAAAGAAAACTCTTTGAATGAGAAGGTGAGTCCAAACTTTTGGTCTGTACTGTATGCCCTTTGCATATAATGTTTTAAAATGGCAGCTCAGCTCAAGACCCTCGCATATAATGTTTTACAGGGTCAGCTCACTAGCAGGCCCTCGCATATAATTTTTTTAAAGGGTCAGCTCACCAGCAGGCCCACACCTAAAATATTTTACAGGGTCATCTCACCATCAGGCCCTCGCATATAATTTTTTACAGGGTCAGCTCACCAGCAGGCCTTCACCTACAATCTTTTACAGAGTCACTTCACCAGCAGGCCCGCACCTAAAATCTTTTACAGGGTCAGCTCACCTGCAGGCCCGCACCTAAAATATTTTACAGGGTCAGCTCACCTGCAGGCCCTCACCTAATTATACCTACAGTAATAGGTAATTTGCATGCATACTGCCTTGTTTGGATGTGGTAGCTGTAGCTGTTTCTCAGGCTCCCTCTCTGGAATCGAACCCTGATTCCCCATTACCCGTAGTCACCATGGTTTGCGCTGACAATCACATCGAAAGTTGATAGGCCAGACATCCGAATAGATCGTCGCCATCATGGGGATGTGCGATGGGCCCCAGGTTATCTAGAGTCACCAAAAAGGTAGCAGGCCCTCACCCATAATGTTTTAGATAGTCAGATCAGCAGGCCCTTGCTCCAAATGTTTTTGAGGGTCACCAATAGGCCATCAATCATAATTTTTCAAGGCTGTGTATGATGCCCTACTTTATGTGTAACAAAGGGTGTATTGTAGTGCCGATTCCTTGTAATTTTTAGAAGCCCTTTCACAGGCACCCTCCCCTCTTCAGAGCAGGGGATGCCTGGTTTAATGCTCGGGTTCTCCCATTGACTTGCATTATATTAGGGTGCTCGGTAGAGCACCAGAGCATCCTGATGTGTTCGGCCCGAGCCTCAGAGCACCTGAGCACTATGGATACATTACTCACATTGCTTTACAGTGTCTCCTCTTTGATGGATTCCGCCAAGCTATATTTTGCACATGCTCTCTCAGGTTGTAATATCTTCATTGGTAAAGCTCCAGTGGTTTGTTTTTGGAAATATGTTCTTTACTCAGAGTCCAAAGAAATTAAACATCCAAAATAATCCTAGGACAGAAAACAAGGCTATTTCCATCTCAGATCAATGGGAACTTAGACATGCCAACAACATTTACAGTAAAAAGCAAATGCAAATTCCATTACAATAGAAACATTGCTACGTAACTTGGGTAGATTACATATGATATGTTATTCATAAAAAAAAAATATAATGCTATCTTTGCAGACTTTTAAATTGTGTAATGCTTGTAAAGCAAATATATTCCCCATCTTTATGTGTAAAGCCAGTCATACACATTAGATAGCAGTCAAGATTATTTTGATAGGGAATGGGGGAACAATAAGCCGATCCATCTTTGCCCTGACATTTGTCTCAGGGGGCAGGAGGGAGGCTCCCATAATCATTAGGTCATTGAGCAACCCCAATGTGCTCAGATTACTTTTACCTTGTGGGTGCCCATCTTAAAGCATACCTGAGTTTTCAAAGAAAAATATGTATAATGGCTATGCTTCTTTGTACAATCGTTACTGTAAAGGAACTGGTGTTTTTAAGTTTCCATAAAGTCTCTTTCAGACTAATTATTCCCTGTTTCAGCTGCACAGCTAGATGCATTTCTCTCAGAAGCAGTTGATGTCTCGCTTCTGCCAGTACTGTTTGCAGTGACTTTACTTAACTTATTTCCTACTGTATTTGTTTTCTTCTAGGTAGCTCAGAAAGCTGATAAGGATGGATAAATCACATTTCCAGAAAGGCAGGAGGATCCTGTGATCTTCAGATGCAGTATCGGAGCAGTTGTTTTATCAGGCTAGCTAGCTCTGACATGCTCCTCCCAGCCATCTACTGAGTCTCTATTACCAGGGACAGATCTTTTCTGACAACAGCCAGTGGACTGAGAACCTAGTGGCAATGACTTTACGGCTTTTTTTGTTATTAGTGGCAAAATTTTTTATATTATTTGCCGTTCAGTGGTGTAATAGTATGTTCCAAAGCTTTTTGTGGCATGTATAAGTGTAAAAAATAAGGCGCTGTTCTACGTTTTAAAGCCCTTTTTGTCGTGCATTAGATGCACAAAAAAGTATTTGTTGTTGTGTGGTGAAGTGAGAAATTACAGCCATTTTTGACGTGAAGCAGTGGCGAAAAAAAATATATTTGCCGTTCAGCGGTGCAGTTTTATGTTCTAAAGTCCTTTTTTGCATGTATTAGTGGCACCTATTTTTTTTTATTGCTGTCACATGGTGAAGGGAAAAAATTACAGCCCTTTTTGGCGTGTATTAGTGTCGAAAAAAGTATATTTGCCGTTCAGTGGTGCAGTTATATGTTCTAAAGCCCTTTTTTGTGTGTGTTAGTGGCCCAAAAAAAAAGGTATTTGCTGTTCTGTGGTGAAGTGAGAAAATTACAGCCCTTTTTGGCGTTTATTAGTGGCAAAAAATATATATTCGCCGTTCAGCGGTGCAATTATATGTTCTAAAGTCCTTTTTGGCGTGTATTAGTGGCAAAAAAGCAATATATTATTTGCCGTTCAGAGGTGCAGTTATATGTTCTAAAGTCCTGTTTGGCATGTATTAGTAGCAAAAAAATAAATATTATTTGCTGTTCAGTGGTGCAGTTATATGTTCTAAAGCCTTTTGTGGAGTGTATAGGTGGAAAAAAATAAGGGCCTATTTGCCGTTAAGCTGTGCAGTTATATGTTCTAAAGCCCTTTTTTGCGTGTATTAGTGGCAAAAAATATATATTCGCCGTTCAGCGGTGCAATTATATGTTCTAAAGTCCTTTTTGGCGTGTATTAGTGGCAAAAAAGCGATATATTATTTGCCGTTCAGAGGTGCAGTTATATGTTCTAAAGTCCTGTTTGGCATGTATTAGTAGCAAAAAAATATATATTATTTGCCGTTCAGTGGTGCAGTTATATGTTCTAAAGCCTTTTGTGGAGTGTATAGGTGGAAAAAAATAAGGGCCTATTTGCTGTTAAGCTGTGCAGTTATATGTTCTAAAGCCCTTTATTGCGTGTATTAGTGGAAAAAAAATATATTATTTGCTGTTCAGCTGTGTAATTATATATTCTAAAGCCTTTAGTGGCGTGTATAAGTGGAAAAAAATAAGGGCCTATTGCCGTTCAGCTGTGCAGTTATATGTTCTAAAGCCCTTTTTAGCGTGTATTAGTGGCAAAACAATATATATTATTGGCCATTCAGCGGTGCAGTTATATGTTCTAAAGCTCTTTTTGGCATGTATTAGTGGCATAAAAATAATGGCCTATTTGCCGTTCACCTGTGCAGTTATAATATGTATAAGTGGAAAAAAATAATGGCCTATTTGCCGTTCACCTGTGCAGTTATAATATTCTAAAGCCCTTTTTTGCATGTATTAGTGGCCAAAAATATATATTATTTGCTGTTCAGCGGTGCAGTTATATGTTCTAAAGTCCTTTTTTGCATGTATTAGTGGCACCCAATTTTTTTTATTGCTGTCATATGGTGAAAGGAAAAATTACAGCCCTTTTTGGCATGTATTAGTGGCGAAAAAAGTATATTTGCCATTCAGTGGTGCACTTATATGTTCTAAAGGCCTTTGTTGTGTGTATTAGTGGCCCAAAAAAAGGTATTTGCTGTTCTGTGGTGAAGTGAGAAAATTACAGCCCTTTTTGGCGTGTACTAGTGGCAAAAGCATATACCGTATTTTTCGCCCCATAAGATGCACTTTTTCCCCCCAAAAATCGGGGGGAAATGCCCCTGCGTCTTATGGGGCAAATGCGGACAATTTAACATCGCTGGATGCGATGTAGCGTACGCCGGGGCCGGGGGAGGGACTGGAGGAGGAGCTGGGGGCCGGGAATAGCGGCGGGGCGGTGCAATCAATGTACTATAGCCCCGCCCCGCCGCTCCGATATACTAATATTAAATGTCTTATTCGATTAAAATGTATTAGATATGCCCCCTCACTCCTATATTGCTAATTGTACCTTAAATCCTATTCCTAGCTTCTGTAATGCAGGACGGGCGGGCGGCAGCGTGACTCCCTGATGTCAAGTGCCTGCGCCGCCTACTTTATGAATGAAGCAGGCGGCGCAGGCAAGTGATGTCAGCGAGTGACGCGCCGGCCGCCCGGCCTGCATTACAGAAGCTAGGAATAGGATGTAAGGTACAATTAGCAATATAGGAGTGAGGGGGCATATCTAATACATTTTAATCGAATAAGACATGTAATATTAGCACTAGGGGCGGCAGAGGCGGGGGCGGCGGCGGGTGGGTGAGCTGATCTGTGGATGGCACAGTTAAGGGGGGGGGAGTGTCTGTGGATAACACTGTTATGGGCTGGGGGGCTGTGGATGCCACTGTTTTGGGCTGGGGGGCTGTGGATGGCACATATATAACAGTGCCATCCACAGATCCCCCCTGTAACAGTGCCATCCACAGATCCCCCCCTGTAACAGTGCCATCCACAGATCCCCCACCCCCTGTAACAGTGCCATCCACAGATCCCCCCCTGTAACAGTGCCATCCACAGATCCCCCCCCTGTAACAGTGCCATCCACAGATCCCCCCTATAACAGTGCCATCCACAGATCCCCCCACTGTAACAGTGTGTCAGTCATCCACAGATCCCCCCCATAACAGTGTCAGTCATCAACAGATCCCCCCCATAACAGTGTCCGTCATCCACAGATCCCCCCATAACAGTGTCCGTCATCCACAGATCCCCCCATAACAGTGTCCGTCATCCACAGATCCCCCCCATAACAGTGTCCGTCATCCACAGATCCCCCCATAACAGTGTCCGTCATCCACAGATCCCCCCATAACGGTGTCCTTCACAGATCCCCAGTAATAGTGCCACCCACAGACCACCATTAGTTCCAAACCCACCAAAAGCTAAAAATAATTTTTTTCTTATTTTCCTCCCCAAAAACCTAGGTGCGTCTTATGGGCCGGTGCGTCTTATAGGGCGAAAAATACGGTATATTATTTGTCGTTCAACGGTGCAGTTATATGTTCTAAAGCCCTTTTTGACGTGTATTAGTGGCAAAAAAATATATATTATTTGCCGTTCAGCTGTGTAATTATATGTTCTAACGCTTTTTGTGGCGTGTATAAGTGGAAAAAATAAGGGCCTATTGCCGTTCAGCAATGCAGTTATATGTTCTAAAGCCCTTTTTGATGTGTATTAGTGGCAAAAAAATATGTATTTGCAGTTCAGCGGTGCAGTTATATATTATAAAGCCTTTTGTGGCGTGTATAAGTGGAAAAAAATAAGGGCCTATTTGCCGTTCAGCGGTGCAGTTACATGTTCTAAAGCCCTTTTTGGCGTGTATTAGTGGAAAAAAAGGGCTTATTAGCAGTTGTGTGGTGAAGTGAGAAAATTACTGACTTTTTGGGGGTGTTTTAATTTACTTTTTATTTATTTATTTGATCTAACAGTATGTCAGACAGAGAAGTGCCTGGCCCTGCACAGGGGAGTTGCAGAGGCATAAATGTTTCTGGCGCAGGCACAGGTCACAGTGTCATTTAACGGTCGTGTCTTGACCAGCAACCCAGCAGGTTCTTGAATGGTTGACTCGGTCATCCACTTCGTCCCAAGTAACTTTAGACACCCCTAGCCTAGAGTCGGTGAGTTCATCAGACACAACCCTTAGTTAGCATGGCCCGGGAGCAAGCCCTGTGCTCTCACCTGTCCTGAACCTGCCTCTGTCCTTCTCTGTTCCCTAAGCCAGAGTAGTATTATATGCTGTGGACTCAGCTCCACTATACAGCGAGGACGACCTACTAGAGGACAGTCAGCAGGTATTGGCGAGCCAAGATGTGAAGGAGACATCCGCCTTCTCCAGTAGGTGGGCAAGTAGTGATGAGGAGAGTGGCGTGGGGGCTGGTGTTGTGAGCAGTCAGGCTCCTGACTCAGAGACCGTTGAGGAGGACATCAGTGATGTACAGAGAGTACTCGATGATGTAGCTGATCGCACTTGGGAGTCGGGTGAATTAGGGGCATCATCATCATCAAGGAGAAGAGGGTGGCAGCTTGCCCGTGAATCACCGGCGGAGCCAGCAAGTCGCTAGCGTGGCCGGGAGTCAGCAGGGTGGCAGCAGTGAGGAGTGTTGGGGGTAAAATCACCTACTCAGCGGTGTGGCAGTTTTTTTGTTAAGCCGCTGGAGGAGGTGAACATGGCCATTTGTAGAATCTGTGAGCAGAAGGTGATGCGTGGCCAGGTTGCTAATGTTGAAGTGTTACTATAAAGTGGCCTGGGAGAACCAACGGGGCAGAAGCTGAATGCGCTCCTGGCCTAGTTGCTGGTGCTGCAGTCCTTCCCTTTCCAAGTGGTGGACTCTGCACCTTTCAGAGAACTGATGACTTGTGCCGAGCCGAGGTGCAGAGTCCCAAGCCGTCATTTCTTTGACCTGCACACGTATGTAGAACAGAAGGTGGGCCAGTCCTTGAGCTTGTCGGTGTCTGCCAAAATGCACGGCAGCGATAACGTGTGGAGCTGTAACTACGGTCAGTGACAATACATGTCCTTTACGGCCCACTGGGTGAATGTGGTTCCTGCACAGCCACACCAGCAACTTGGCCAGGTGACGCCGCTTCCGTCTCCACATATGATGCCGTTGGTCCTGCGACAACATACGCTTCTGCCTTCTCATCCTTCACCTTGTCCTCAGCCTCCAGTGCAGGGACAATTCACAGTGCACCTCCAGCATACCACATGTGCAGGGCACGGCAGTGTCATGCTATTCTGCACCTTGTTTGCCTGGGCGAACTGAGTCACACAGGGGAGGAACTGCTCCGTGTCCTTCGTCAAGAAATCAAATCCTGTCCTGGCTTTCTCCGCGGGAACTCAAAATCTGAACGATGGTGACCGATAATGGGAAGAACATGGTGTCGGCACTGCGTCAAGGATGGCACACGTGTTCAATCTGGTTGTTAAGTGTTTCCTGAAGTCTTTCACCCATCTGCAAGACATCCTAAACATGGCCACGAAACTTTGCATGCACTTCAGCCAATCGTACACCGCTTGAGCTGCAGCAGCAGAACGGTATCCCGCAACATAGGCTGATATGCGACGTTTCTACCCGTTGGAATACCACCCTCCATATGTTGAACTGACTATACGAACAGAGAAAGGCCATAAACAATTTCTTGATGATCCAAGCGGACAGGAGTACTCCCCTGTGTAACTTTGATGTCAGCCAGTGGCAGCTCGTGCGTGACTCCTGCCGTTTGCTCAGGCCCTTTGAGGAGGCCACGTTATTTGTCAGTTGCCAGGGCTATGGGATGAACAACGTCATTCCACTGCTTCATGTCCTGGAACAGATGCTAGTAAATCTGTCTGGTCAGGGGACTGGAGACGTGGTGCCTAAATCTCATAGCCACATGAACCCTGTGGGGGCTGAACTGGAGGAGGAGGAGGACATTGGAGCACAAGCCATATGTAGTGAAATGGGTGGTTTTTCTACACAGGTGACAGGAGAAGAGGAGCAGAATCAGACAGAATCCGTTTTTGGGGATTATTGTTCTGACGGATCATAGGAAGGGCAACATAATCAGTGACGTCAATACAAACTTACTGCTGACATCCTCCCCACTCTGTCGTGTTTTAACACCAAATATGTATCCTTATCTGCTAATAATCTTTGTAATTCTGTCTCATATTTTTTAACATCCATAACAACTACCCTTTTTCCGCTGGCTTTATCATTATATTTCGATTGTTCTCCAAACTTCCTAGGATTTCCTTTTCCCCTTTGGTCAGATTGTACGTCTTAGGTCTTGTGTCCATTTTTTCTATTTCATTCAATAAATCTCTTTTAAAAGCATCAATACACTCATTGTTTTTGTGGTAAAAGTTAGATTTTTCTTTTAACTGAGTATGGATTATGTCACCTACCTGTTGTGCATTTTCCAGTATAGCAAATTGCTTGTTAATACAATATTTGGCATTTAGCTTTCTGATGTACTTATGTACATCTACAAATGCCTCAAATTTATTTAACCCTTTAGTAGGTGCAAACTTTAATCCCTTTCCCAACACATAAAATTCCTGTTCAGACAAGATGTGGCTACTAAGGTTGGAAATCCCTATTTCACTAGTTTGCTTTCTTTCGGGTTTGGTCCTGTGCTTTTTACCCCCTCTTTTTCCTCTAGAAGGCCTCTTTTTTACTGAGTCCCCCTTGTTGTATTATACTCTCCATTTTCTCGTTTACTTTCTGTATTAGGTCTCCTATCTTCTCCCTTTGGATTTCCTTTGTCATTTGGTGAGGAACATTTTGTTCATTGATTGTTTCTTCTATCTGCGTCTGTGTTTCTATATTGGTATCCTTTTTGTTGTTATTTTCACTTTGATATCTTTGTTGGTAATTTCTCCTACTATAATAACGGTCTCCATTATAATACCGTTGTTGGTAATTATTCTCATATTGGTGGTAAAACTGTCGATGTGGTAGTCTATTTATACCTTGCTGATATAAATCCTTCCCTACTGTATGGTCTATATCCTGTATAATTATAATTCTGATATGGTTCCCTCCATGTTCTTTAAACTTGACCCTCTCTATTCACATTTTGATGGGTCCATTTATTCATTACTTCACTACCGTTGTAGGAATTATTTATCCTATTATTCACCTTCACCATGCTTTTCTGATCCCTGACCGTGCCACTCTGTACATATAAACCTGTGTCCAAGTTGTGCCTTTATTTTTTAGTATGCTGTGTACCTTCCTTTTTATTTTTCCATTTATAAATCCTATCCTTTTCATACTCATCACATATTTTTCTATATTTCTTTTGTTTCTTATGTTTTACTTCTTTCTCGGCTGCTACCAGATTCATTTGGCATTTATTACTCAACTTCATATATTATATTTGGTCCTTAAAAGGTTTAAGTAGTTCCTGTAATCTTTCTTTACATTAATTTGTCATTAATTTGTTTAAGCTTTTTTCTTCATATCCTTATAATGAATTCTACAGCTTTCATACCACAATCATTCATAAATCTTTCCCATTTATTCTGATCCTCCAGCTCATCTGAATTCAAAGGTAGCTGCCATCTCAGCCCTTCAGGGATTTTTTCTTCAGAGAAAAATTTCTCTAAAGACAAAATATCCCAGGTTGTTCTAATTTCTTTCATCCGGTCTCTCTCTAATTCAACAAAAAAATCCCCTAATATATCTACTTTTTCCCCTTTAATTGAAAAGGTGGACTCAATGTCACATACCAAACTTGCTCTAAACTGATAAATAAACATTGTATAACGCACCTGGTATTCCCACAAATCCAATGTAAATACAATGCACAATATTTCCAGTCCGTTATTTGCGATGACTTTTCGCTGCGTGTCTCAAACGTGATGTGGGTTCAGTTCACACAAAGTAAAATGCAATATATATGAGGCAGCGCTTTTTCTTCAGCACAACTTATCATAGGTATTATCACTCTCCCTCTTCCACAGAGGAGTCGAGTCTCACGGATGTAAAAATGTCAGAACAGGGTAAATAATTACCTGGAAGAGATAAATCGATGATAGTCTTTTAATCTGGGAAGGAGAAAGAGAAGGTCTTGAATTGTTCATAGAGGAATTGAATCGTAACAAGTGGAATCTGAAGTTTACCAGCAATATCAGTAATGATGTGGTGAACTTTCTCGATCTTACCATTTATGTAGAAAATGGCAACTTAAAGTCTAGAACTTTCTTTAAGCCCACAGATGTCAATGGGTTCATTGAAACCAGTTGTTGCCACTATAGCCCTTTCTTGGTTATACAACATTCCGAAGGGACAGATAGGGAGGATTCACCGTAACTGTTCAGACCTTGCAGTTTTTAGGGATTAATTCAAAGTAATTCAAGATAGATTTTCTGAAAAAGGGTATTCTGAATAAGAGTTAATAAGATATAGTAAGGAAATGGAAGAAACAGGGAAGAGAGGGGATGGAGGTAAGAATAAAAATAAAAACAAGGATATTATGGATTTTCGGTTTGCCTTCATGACTCAGTATACGGTGCATTCAGGATTAATGAAAAAAACTATTCGAAAAAAAATGGGCCACGCTTAAAAATGAGCCGGTGACAGGAAAAGAGATCCCTGACTGTCCTAAGATGATTTTTAAAAGAGCTACCTAATATCCGCAATTATTTAGTACATAGTGCGATTCCAGAGGAAAAAGAAAAAAAGAAAAGGAAAGATCAATTTATGTGGTGCGGCTTTTGTGCGGCTTGCAAAAGTAAGGAAAAGAAAGATAGAAAACAAAAAAATCATTCTAATAGCAGAAATAAAGATCTTAAAATTAAGGGAGAAATCACTAGTGAAAACGTTGGTGTAGTGTATATGCTGGAGTGCCCGTGTGGCCTCCAGTATATGGGGCATACCACGAGAAATTAAAAATCTGTATGCAGGAGCACATTAGAAACATAAGAAAGAGACTGGAGACTCATGGTGTCTCAATGCACTTTAAAAATATCCATAAAAAACCCTGAAAGGGTTAATTTTCACGGGTATCGAACTAGTAAAAGGAGAGGAGATTTGATATAAAAAATAGATAAGTGTGAAGCAAGGTGGATATATGAATATATGAAATGAATACGTTACAACCAGGGGTACTTAATGTTGACTTTGACCTGAAAGCATGCCTTACTGAATAAAAGTTGATGTTTTCACATTTTGAGTGATATAAGAGCAAGGAAATAATAAGAAAGTGGTGCTAATGTATGGAGTGTATTATGAATGAAGGTAGGAGGTCAAGTGACTGGATGTAAAGCTTTTATTGAAATTGAACGGACTAAAAAACTGGAGATGTAGACAGTTGTGGATAGGATAAAATTAGCTAGTATAAGGATGGGACATGAGGATTCGCTCTTTACATGAGAATGTGGGTTTTCTCATACTTAAAAAGGAACTATTGTTCTCCCTGTTTTATTGGTCAAAAAAGTAATTCAATAGGGAATTCAGAGTCTGAATAGAGTCTAACTCTGTGCATACTTACCAACATTTTAGTTAGTATATTCGGGGCATTTATTTCCTATCCCGGGAAAAGCCAAACCTATCTTGAAACATCTCACTGAAGGGTGAGGTTTTCATTAGTCCCAGCCTGTCCATGTTTTATGGTAATTTACTTTATAATTTATTCTAAAAGAGAGGTTTTTTATATTACTCTTTAATTTGAAAGACTGTGAAGCAATTTAAATGCAATGTTGCCATATATGAGGGGTATGGTATGATGTTTGTGTAATTTTGAAGAATCTGAAAAAGAGCTGGTTGTTTTTTGAATACTTAAAGAAAAAGGCATGGATGCTAATTAATTGAAGGTCTTGTCCTATATAATGCGCTGACCATGCCCCAGAAGAAGCAAGCAAGTAAAACCCTGGGTTGTTGGTCAGGGATTTTACACGTATTATGAAAAATGCAGTTTTCAAATTTCCTTTGTAGGTATCGTGAATAAAACATTTAGCTTCTAAACTGTTTGTCCTCTTCCCTCCTAATTGTATCTAGTTAGAAAATCGAATAAACTGATGGTCCAAAGATCTTACATGTGTGACCCTGTGACAAGAAATTAGGAGGGACTCTTTAGGATGTAAATTTTAATTCAATACTAATAAAATGGAAGCCTTTATTATTCCACTGCCAGAATGCCATTCAATGCCATCCAGTGTGCACCCCATAGGGGACCCAGGTCTTAACGATGACCATCCTCATCTTTTCCTGGCTTTACTTGTTCCGAATCATCCTTCAAAGTCTCCAGAAAAGTCAGCCAGACGCAGAAAGAGGAGAAGCTGGATGTTTCTGATGACATATTCTCATCAATATTAGATGATGTGTGTGGCGAAACCAACCTCGCCACTGGGTTTTGGAGGGGCCTGGTTGCCAGCCTCTTGCCCCAGGATTATGGCCCATACTAACTTTGAAGGAGAAGACAGACCAGCCGCACAGCTTAAATCTGTGGAACTGTTTTGGACAGAAAAGCCATGAGTACAGCCAGGCCCAAGAGACTTTTACAACTAATTTGTGCTATGTTGGGATGTTAAATGTCTATGTGTATTGTAAAGGGTGGGACATTGTATACGTTGAGTAGTGAGGTCTGTTCCATTGTCTCTCTGTGTGTATTGGCGATTGCCCTCTGTCCTGAGAGATAATTGAATTACAACTCGGTTGTCTCCAGGACAGAGGACATTGTGTATTCTTCTGCCTGTGATGATTATGTTAACCATGGTGTACCATGATTATATCACAGGCAGAGGGGAGGATTCTATGTGGGTTGTAGCCTTTGTGTTATTGGTAATTGTATTTTGTTGATTGCGTCTCAGACAATGCCAGTGTGTTAGTTAATTGCGTCAAAGACAATGCTCATTGTATTTTGTTGATTGCGTTACAGACAGAGGGAAGGGGGTTTTGTGTACAATTGCTGGGAAGGTTTCAATACTGTAAATGCATGTGATTGGCTAAAACATAAACTGTCACAGTCTTCTACAAGGGCCCCAGAGGGAGTGTCCCTTGCTAGGAGACCTGCATAAAAGGCTGAAAAATAACCCCTTAAAGAGTTCCTGTTTTACATTTAACATAGAGCCTTGTCTCATGTGTGTGGGGATTGCTATACGCTGAAGATTTGCTATACTCCCCTGGCTATAACTACTAGCTCTTGTAAGAGCTGTTCCTGGCTCCTGTGGTGGTTTTGGTGTAGAGCGAAGTGCTTGGAGTCCTCGGGAAGCACTGGGAGCATACATCAACAGAGGTACCCGGTCAGGGTGCTAGGAGATCCGTTACAATGTGGAAAAGGAGGAAAAGCAGATGGCAGAAGAAGGGTTCCCACCTGTAGGGCAGGAGAGCGCTGGGGTTGGAGAAGTGGGTATGCCAGAGCTGATTTATATTCTGTGCTTACTGTCAAATAACCAGGAGATTGCAGACCAGAACAGCAATAATTTGCATATTGTGCCCCCACCTAACCAGCCAAACCCCATACCAGCAACACCCCCTGTTTAAAGGAGCTGCACAGCCATGAAGACTGACTATACAGTGTGGTCTTCATTATTAAATGTAAGGCAGCATGACTGCTTCGTGTGGCTGTACCCTAAGGCAGAGTAGCCTGGGTATACCTGATTTATAGTGATTTGTAACATATCAATTCGGAACAGATCGAATTTCTAGGCGAACTTCAGCAAAGTTGCCAAATCAAATTTTTCAAAACTTCGTTCTTCTCTAATTGTAAGATAACATTCTTTCTGTTATGGATTCATACATTTCGTTGGTTTCCATACATTATCAGTTACTAGTTTGAACTACATGTTCATTTACCGTATCTCTTGATTTGAAGATTTCGTTGTATTTGTCTTTTATATTTTTTCTCTCTCGTTTTATGATCCACTCCTGATTTTGGCTTCCAAAGCTGCATCAGGAAACCTCACTGTGTGGCTATACTCCTACAGGCATACATAAGGTTGGATTTACATGTTTAGGTTTGTTAATGTAGTTTTTAAGCCAAAACCAAGAAAGGATCATAAACTGAAGACACTACATAAAGGACTGGCAGAGTGGTCTTTTATTTTTTTAATCCACTGCTGGCTTTGTTTGAAAAAAAACGGCATCATAAACTCTGAATGTGTAAACTCGGCTTTATAGTTATGGTCCTTCAGCTTTAATCAGTAATACACTTCCATCCCCTGTGTTTTGTGAGCATTATAAGTTATTAAAGGATTGGAAGTCATTTGCGTTTTTGGCTTGAGAATTGTTATTTTTGTTTTTTAAATCTAATTACTTTTGGAAGACACACAAAGCAAACAATCCCTCGTTGTACTGCCAGTCTCCAAATCCAGCTTTTGGACTTTGATATTACATGTGGTTTAGAAGGCATGTCTGCAGTCTCAAGCAAATCCCGGGCGGATTAATATACAAATTGTTTTGTCGCGGACTGATGCTGTACATTAAATTCAATGTGTGGTTTGTTAAACTTAGCACAGGAGAATTAAGATATAATTTAATTTTGACAATTTAATTTTCATTTACGTCTGATGCACAGAGCACGTGTCTTGATACTAAATGACCAGCGACATTAATACCTTAAAGGGGTTTATGAGATAAAATAAATGAGCAGATTGATTCTTTTCTGCAGGTTGTGTGTGATATATCACTAGAATATGTCATCACTAGAGATGAGCATATCGAATCAGACAAAGTGGAATTCAATCCGAATTTCAGGAAAAACTTGATTCGCAATGAATATGAATTTCCTTGCGCCTTATGGTAACGAGTTGCAACTTTTACTAAAATAGTGGCTACACGTGTGAGGACTGAGGACATGGGGCAAGGAACTCTGGGAAGGCGGGATCACCCAGATTTAAATGCATGCATGCAGCCAATCAGCAGCCAGCCAGCCTTTGATGTCACAGCCCTATAAATATGGCAGCCATTTTAGATTCTGCCATTTTTTCAGCGTTCTGAGTTCAAGGAAAAACGTGAGAAGGTGCTATGGACAGTAATAAGAAAAACCTCATTGTGAACAAAGAAACTGAAAAAATGATTTATAAGTGCAGGGAAAGCATAGGGAGGAAATATTTCACGGCATCTTAGTGCAGGCAGAGACGTCAGAAGGCGCTAGGGACAGTGCTAGAAAAGAGATTTACAAGTGCAGGGAAAGATTATTTGGAGATCCAAATAGCCATTATACAGCTTTGTCATTCCAGCAATTTGTTCTTGAAGTGCAAGTGCTACGTTGAAAAGCCTTTAGTGGCTTATATCTGTGGAAAAATAAAAATATATACGCAGTTCACTTCTGCAGTTATATGTGGTGAAAGCGTCTAGTGGCGTATTTCAGTACAAAAAGAAAAATATATAGGCAGTTCAATGTTGCAGATATTTGCGGTTAAAGCGTTTAGTGGCGCATTTCAGTGCAAAAAGAAAAATCTATACGCAGTTCACTGTTGCATTTTTTGGGGGTAAAAGCGTTTAGCAGCCTATTTCAGTACAGAAATAAAAATATATATGCACTTCACTGATGCAGTTATTTGTGGTAAAAGCATTTAGTGGCCTATTTCAGTACAAAAAGAAAAAATATATTCACAGTTCACTTCTGCAGTTATGTGTTAAAAGCGTTTAGTGGCGTATTTCAGTACAGAAAATTAAATATGTACGCACTTCACTGGTGCATTTATTTCTGGTAAAAGTGTTTAGTGAAAAACACAGAAATATAGTGGGAAATCTGGGGGAGCTGCTCAACCTCTAACACTGTAGCGTGTTTTTCATTGGGGAGCAGCCCCACCACATGTGGACCGCAGCAAACGACTATCCCCAGCAAAAAAATGCATACGGTGGAGGATGTCGGCGTGGTCCACATGCACCACAAACGCATCCTACACAAAACGGAGCATTGTGCGGATGAAAATATAATCATATAAATCACAGAAGAAATGCACCAAACGGATATGCCACTGACTATACTGGCTAGTCATAAATGCAGATATTAAAAGCTGAGACTTTTGCCAATATATTCCTGTCAGGAAAATATCGGAGCCCATCATGCACCACGTCACGGTCACTCAGCATGGCAAGGGGTCCTACCACTAAGCTACCTATGGTGTGAACAAGGTCTGAAGGTGATGTAATCCAGCTCACAGCCAAGCTTCCACACAACGGCATAGCAGGACAACTAATGCAATGTGAACAAAGCAAGACTGTAAGCCACACCCATATCAGACCATGTGATGGAGGTTACCAGGTGCAAAGGAGAGTGTTTGAATGCCAGGTAAAGGCACATACACTACATATAAAACAAGACAAAAACACAGAAATATAGTGGCAAATCTGGGGGAGCTGCTCAACCCCTAACACTGTAGCTTGTTTTTCATTGGGGGAGCAGCCCCACCGCATGTGGACCGCAGCAAACGACTATCCCCAGCAAAAACATGCATACGGTGGAGGATGTCGGCGCGGTCCACATGCACCACAAAGGCATCCTACACAAAACGGAGCATTGTGCAGATGAAAATATAATCATATAAATCACAGAAGAAATGCACCAAACGGATATGCCACTGACTATACTGGCTAGTCATAAATGCAGATATTAAAAGCTGAGACTTTTGCCAATATATTCCTGTCAGGAAAATATCGGAGCCCATCATGATTTGCCACTATATTTCTGTGTTTTTGTCTTGTTTTATATGTAGTGTATGTGCCTTTACCTGGCATTCAAACACTCTCCTTTGCACCTGGTAACCTCCATCACATGGTCTGATATGGGTGTGGCTTACAGTCTTGCTTTGTTCACATTGCATTAGTTGTCCTGCTATGCGGTTGTGTAGAAGCTTGGCTGTGAGCTGGATTACATCACCTTCAGACCTTGTTCACACCATAGGTAGCTTAGTGGTAGGACCCCTTGCCATGCTGAGTGACCGTGACGTGGTGCATGATGGGCTCCGATATTTTCCTGACAGGAATATATTGGCAAAAGTCTCAGCTTTTAATATCTGCATTTATGACTAGCCAGTATAGTCAGTGGCATATCCGTTTGGTGCATTTCTTCTGTGATTTAAAAGTGTTTAGTGACCTATTTCAGTACAAAAAGAAAAATATATTCTCAGTTCACTTCTGCAGTTACATGTGTTGGAAGCGTTTAGTGGCCTATTTCAGTAACATAGTACATAATTCCGAAAAAAGACATTTGTCCATCCAGTTCGGCCTGTTATCCTGCAAGTTGATCCAGAGGAAGGCAAAAAAAAAACTGTGAGGTAGAAGCCAATTTTCCCCACTTTAGGGGGAATAAAAAATTCCTTCCCAACTCCAATCAGGCAATCAGACTAACTTCCTGGATCAACGACCCCTCTCTAGTAGCAATAGCCTGTAATAATATTACACTCCAGAAATACATCCAGGCCCCTCTTGAATTCCTTTATTGTACTCACCATCACCACCTCCTCAGGCAGAGAGTTCCATAGTCTCACTGCTCTTACCGTAAAGAATCCTCTTCTATGTTTGTGTACAAACCTTCTTTCCTCCAGATGCAGAGGATGTCCCCTCGTCACGGTCACAGTCCTGGGAATAAATAGATGATGGGATAGATCTTTGTACTGACCCCTGATATATTTATACATATTAATTAGATCTCCCCTCAGTCGTCTTTTTTCTAAAGTGAATAACCCTAATTTTGATAATCTTTCAGGGTACTGTAGTTGCCCCATTCCAGTTATTACTTTAGTTGCCCTCCTCTGGACCCTCTCCAGCTCTGCTATGTCTGCCTTGTTTACAGGAGCCCAGAGCTGTACACAGTACTTCATGTGTGGTCTGACTAGCGATTTGTAAAGTGGTAGGACTATGTTCTTATCACGGGCATCTATGCCCCTTTTGATGCAACCCATTATCTTATTGGCCTTGGCAGCAGCTGCCTGACACTGGTTTTTGCAGCTTAGTTTGCTGTTTATTAAAATTCCTAGATCCTTTTCCATGTCAGTGTTACCGAGTGTTTTACAATTTAGTATGTACGGGTGACTTGCATTATTCCTTCCCATGTGCATAACTTTACATTTGTCAGTGTTAAACCTCATCTGCCACTCCATACACGGTAAGTGTCGACTGCATAATACAGCAGGCACCAGGCTACAATAACCGGAAACAGCGTTCAAGCCAAACCCCATCATTTAACCCTCTCAGATGCCCCAATCAACTGCGATTGCAGCATCTGTGAGGTAAGGCAGAGGAATGTGGCTTCCTCTGCCTTCCGATCGGATTCCCCGCAGTGAAGTCACTGGGCTCTGATCAGTTACCATGACAGCTTGGGACCTGCTGAGGCTTCCCAGGCAGTAATCTGCCTGCTGAGCTATGCATGACGGAGCAGCAGAATACCATTCACCCTAATAGATCTCTATTATGGTGAATGGGATAAGGGATCAAAAGATTCCAGGTTCTAGCCCCCTAAAAATATTAAACGTTTAAATCACCCCTCTTTCCCAATTTTAAATATAAAAATAAATAAACAAAATTTCTAAACTATTAAAATATAAAAATAACCTTTGTATGATGTAAACGGAGGGAAAAAAAATTAAAAAGACAGGATTTGCCATTTTTAGTCACCTTGTCCCACAAAAATGGTAACAATAAAAACTACAGTTCGTTCCGCAAAAAAAAAAAAAAAGGCCGCATAGAGCTCCATGGATGGAAATTAAAAGTTATGGCTGTCAGAAAATGGCAAGGCAAAGAAATGTTTGATTTGTTTGAAACTTTTTTTAGTAAAACAAAATAAAAACTATACAAGTTTGGTATCTCTGTAATTGTATTGACCCGTAGAATAAGAACGTAATGTCATCTTTATTGCACAGGGAACGTAGTCATGTCAAAATCCCCAAAAACTTGGCGGAATTTTTAATATTTTTTATTTTTATTTCACCCCACAAAGTATACAAAGACATGTTAAATTAAATAATGCCATTAAAAAATACAAATTGTACTGCAATAAATAAGCCCTCATATGGCTATGTGAACAGAAAATTAAAAAAAGTTAATACAGAAGATAAGGCGATAATAACAGCAGAGGGGCAGCGACCATCTGTCTGCTTTGGAGCCCCATACACAGTAGGGTTCGCTGAACTGTTGTTTTAGACACATGTCTGGTAGCCCCCTGGTTCATTTTGGCGATGAGCTGCTCCACTGTAGCATGTTGGTCCACCCCAGTGCACCTTCTTAGCCGACCTTCATCTCACACTGGAATTTCCAGTCCATCTGTTACCTCCAAAACTGGCCTCATCATTGCATGCACTAACACCTGCATCGCCACGGAACCATACTTTGCCACCACCTTTCTTAGAAATCCTGCCTTGCACCCCTAAAAACAGTGGCCATAAGTAGTGGTGACATGCTGCTTGCTGCCACGTCACCATTAAAGCCAGTCATTGGCTGCAACGGAGCATGTGACAATGCCCATGCTGCGGCGAATGTAAACACCATGCGGGGACCAGGACATGGACATACAGGAGGCATGCGAAGGAATCGGAACGGCAGGAACAGTTAAAGAGGACCTTTCACCACTCCTGACATGCCTATTTTAATAGCTACATGTATTCCTCATGTACTAACAATTCTAGAGCATCTATTCTTATGTCTGTATGCTGTGCCATTCCTTTATTATTTGCACTAGAAGTTATGAATGAATTGCTATTAGCCTTCGGTAAGGGTACAGAGAGGAGGTAACCAGCTGGGGGGTGTATCTGCACAATCTGAAAATGGCAGCACTGATTGGATAGAGCCAGTCTGTGCAGGGACACCCCCCCAGCTGGTTACCTCCCCTCTGTACCCTTACCGAAGGCTAATAGCAATTCATTCATAACTTCTAGTAGAAATAATAAAGGAATGGCACATCATACAGACATAAGAATAGATGCTCCAGAACTGTTATTACATGGGGAATGCATGAAGCTATTAAAACAAGCATGTCAGGAGTGGTGAAAGGTCCTCTTTATGAATCTTCTGTTTACAGAGGTAGGCTGGGGGCACTTGCAAAAAACTTGTGGGGAAACAAGCTTAGTGGCTACCACAGACTTATGACAGGCAACATGTTTACTGGTTACAATCTTGCAAGGGCTAATGCACAAGGATGTATTTTTTTGTCTGTGTCTGTTGTGGGGGGTTTTTCCGGCCCATATGCTGGACCAGGGGCGTTGCTAAGTCAAAACATTCGGGGCCTGGGCCCCTGATGTTTTGACCCAGGCCCCAAATGTACTGCCTGCCTGTTAGATATAACTGTATTGCCGTCCCAAGGACAGCAATACAATTGAATCTAATGAACTGCAAGAGCTGTAGGACCTGTGATGACATCAGTTCTAAATGTAGCTGAACAGGACCTGGGATTATGTCACCATGATGTGACCAGTGCAGGAGAGGATGCCTCAGCAGTGAAGAGAAGCCCTGGGAAGAGGCTGAGGTAAGGTCTGATACATGAGAAGAGGTAAGTGAAGATTACTGAGTGTGAGAGGCAGAGCAAGGTTTGGAGTTGTAGTTATTTAACTGGGACTTTATGTTAGGGCTGAAGGGAGGGAAGTTATTTACATGGGACAGTGAGGTGGAGTGATGTTAATTACATGGGACTGAAATTTGAAAGTGGCTGGGGGTAGGGTGATGTTATTTACATGGGACTGTATGTTGAGGGGTCATGTTATTTATATGGGACTGCATGTTGAAGGAAGCTGTGGGAGGGAGTGATATTATTTACATGGGATTGAATGTTAAAGGGTAATGTTATTTACATGGGACTGCATGTTGGAGGTGGCTGGGCGGGGGTGATTTTATTTAGATGGGACTGTATGTTGAGTAGTGAGTCTGGGGGTGGGAGTAATGTTATTTATATGGAGCTGAATATTGAGTAGGTGATGTTATTTACATGGGACTGTATGTTGAAGGCGGGTGGGGAGGAGGGTGATGTTATTTACATGGGACTCTATATTAGAAGGGGCAGGAGAGATGGTGTGATGTTATTTATATGGTACTGTATTTTAGAGGGGGCTGTAAATAGAGAGGGATGTAATTTACATGGAACTGTATATTGGAGAGGGCTGGAGAGATGGTGTAATGGTATTTATATGGGACTTTATGACGGAGGGAGGGAAATAGTGTTATTTACGTGGGACTGTATGGCGGAGTGCTGAGAAATTATAATTTCTGAGGACACTAAACGGAGAAATATAACTACAGGGGGCACTGCAGGCGGCATTATAAATACTTGGGGCGCTTTAGGGCGAGCAGGGGGCGATATAAATACTGGGGGCACTGTGGGGGCATTTTAAATCCAGGGGACATTAGGCGTTCTTATTACTACTGTGTCTCTATAGGAGGGATCTGCATTATTTCTACTAAGAGCACTATGGGGGTCCTTATGTCATGCCTTGACCTGTGAATGTGCGGAGATCTGCCAGGCTGGCTGCACATGTCTGAATCTTCTCTTTGTTTTGGTTTGGGTTTGAGCTGGATCCACCTTCCTCAGGTGTACTGGGTTGATTGTTAGCGAGGCTATTTATTCCTCCTTCTCCCAGTGGCCTGTGCAGGTTATAGTTCATTCCTGTGGGCTTTGGATGTGTTGTGGATCATCTGCTCCAGCTCAGCTCAAGATAACTCCTCTCTGTTTCTTCCCTTGGCGTCTTTTAACTAGTTCTCTAGGTAGACGCTTGCTTCCTCCTGTTTGAAGAAGCAGGTCGCCTCTTCCCCTTTCTCTACTGCTCAGGGTTTTCTCAGGGTATATAGACACCTTAAGGGTATGCACATGTGCACAGCAGTATAGAGAAAGCCTTGGGGATCGCTAGGAGGTGACCTTTTTCTCCCTAGCTTTTGGGCCTAGTCAATTGTTCTGTTTGTTTTCCCTGTGTTTGGTTATTTCCCTGCTTACCTTCCTTCCGTGACACCTTATTACTACTGAAGGTCTGTAGAGAGCTTTATTAGCACTGGGGGGACAATAGGGGGCCCTATTTCTACTGGGGCTCAGTAAGGGTATTATTAATACTAGAGGGCTTGTCTACTAATGGGGGCACTCTTGGGTAGCATTATCACGGTTGGGGGCACTGTAGAGGGCAGTATTACTAATGAGGGCACTCTTGTGGAGCATTATCACTTTTGGGTCGAGTAGGTGGCAGTATTACTAATGAGAGCATTCTAGAAGGGAGAGCATTCAGAGAGCGACGAGGAGAAAGCAAAGCTGTTAAATATTTTTTTCTCCAATGTATTCACTGAGGAAAATAAACTGTCAGATGAAATGCTGAATGTAAAAATAAATTCCCTATTAAAAGTGTCCTGTGTGACCCAGGAAAAAGTACAACAGCGACTTAAAAAGATTAAAATAGACAAATCGCCAGGACCGGATAGCATACACCCCCGTATCCTAAGGGAATTAAGTAATGTCATAGCCAGACCCTTATTTCTGATATTTGCAGACTCTATACTGACAGGGAATGTCTCACAGGATTGGCGCATAGCAAATGTGGTGCCAATATTCAAAAAGGGTCCAAAAAAAAGAGCCTGGAAACTATAGGCCGGTAAGTTTAACATCTGTTGTGGTTAAACAGTTTGAAGGTTTTCTGAGAGACGCTATGTTAGACCATCTCAACGGAAATAACGCCATATCAGCATGGCTTCATGAGGGATCGGTCATGCCGAACTAATTTAATCAGTTTCTATGAGGAGGTAAGTTGTAGACTTGACAGCGGCGAATCAATGGATGTCGTATATCTGGACTTCTCCAAAGCATTTGACACTGTACCACATAAAAGGTTAGTATATAAAATGAGAATGCATGGACTGGGAAAAAACGTCTGTATGTGTGCAAGTAACTGGCTGAGTGATAGAAAACAGAGGGTGGTTATTAACGGTACACACTCAGATTGGGTCACTGTCACTAGTGGGGTACCTCAGGGGTCAGTACTGGGCCCTATTCTCTTCAATATTTTTATTAATGATCTTGTAGAAGGCTTGCATATTAAAATATCAATTTTCACAGACACTAAACTGTGTAAAGTAATTAACACTGAAGAATACAGTATACTACTACAGAGTGATCTGGATAGACTGTAGGCTTGGGCAGATAAGTGGCAGATGAGGTTTAACACTGACAAATGCAAAGTTATGCACATGGGAAGGAATAATGCAAGTCACCCGTACATACTAAATGGTAAAACACTAGGTAACACTGACATGGAAAAGGATCTAGGAATTTTAATAAACAGCAAACTAAGCTGCAAAAACCAGTGTCAGGCAGCTGCCAAGGCCAATAAGATAATGGGTTGCATCAAAAGGGGCATAGATGCCCGTGATGAGAACATAGTCCTACCACTTTACAAATCATTAGTCAGACCACACATGGAGTACTGTGTACAGTTCTGGGCTCCTGTGAACAAGGCAGACATAGCATAGCTTGAGAGGGTTCAGAGGAGGGCAACTAAAGTAATAACTGGAATGGGGTAACTACAGTACCCTAAAAGATTATCAAAATTAGGGTTATTCACTTTAGAAAAAAGGCGACTGAGGGGAGATCTAATTAATATGTATAAATATATCAGGGGTCAGTACAGAGATCTATCCCGTCATCTATTTATCCCCAGGACTGTGACTGTGACGAGGGGACATCCTCTGTGTCTGGAGGAAAGAAGGTTTGTACACAAACATAGAAGAGGATTCTTTACGGTAAGAGCAGTGAGACTATGGAACTCTCTGCCTGAGGAGATGGTGATGGTGAGTACAATAAAGGGAGTTATTCTGATTGCCTGATTGGAGTCGGGAAGGATTTTTTATTCACCTAAAGTGGGGAAAAGTGGATTCTACCTCACAGTTTTGTTTTTTTGCCTTCCTCTGGATCAACTTGCAGGATGACAGGCCGAACTGGATGGACAAATGTCTTTTTTCGGCCTTATGTACTATGTTACTATTGGTGGGACTATCAGGAGTACTGTTACAATGGGGGACGCTCATTTTTATTCAGGATAGTATTTGGGGGATCAATATCACTGAGGTACGACTACCTAAAATTTAACATTTATTATGGTCATTTAAAATTCCTGGAAGAGGAACAACTAGTACCACAAAACACAAAACAAATACAGTACAATAAACACACGAACGAGCAGGATAAGACAAGCAGATTAGTATGAGAAGAAAGAAGGGGGGAACGCATCAGGGCAACCCGTGCCATGACAATCTCTATCCCTACAATATCCCTTTATAACTCCTCCTCAGCCCGGAGATGTGTCTTGATGGTAGGCACACTCCGTCCACGTGCCTATGCTGTCTATCCTTGTAATGCCCTTTATATACTATCCCATATGGATATCCGGGTAATAGTATATAAGAAAAAGATATCGCTTATATAATCACGTGTCCCGACGTGATTATATAAGCGATATCTTTTTCTTATAGGAGAGGAGACTGGGACCGTAAGATCCTACAGAAGGAAGCCGAATGGATTCATCGGTTGCGGTCCCAGTCCCCTAGGGGCTTGAATGAAAAACTTGTATTTACATGTTTTCTATAGATTGATAAGTTTTAAGTCTAGATAGACGCTATTGGAAATATTCAGCATACTCCTATGCACTTGATCCTAATATAATGGATAGAAATATTATCGACACGTAAAGTGTCACATTTATGTATATCTTAGGGGTGACATTTATCTATTACCCATATTATATCTTATCTAATATCTGGCTTTGTACCATGAACATAGCATTAACTGACAATACGCCGTTATTCATTAATATGTGGTAGTTCACCAAAAAGATGTCCTGTTAAAAATAAGTGACCGGTGCATGATAAGTGCATTGTAGTGATTGGTGTTTAAGTGCATTCAGTGATGGATCCATATCGCGATGATTTTAGGGTCTTCGGCCCTCCCTCCACACCCTGTGAGTAATGGGGTTATTTGAACAATTACCTGGCGGAGACATATTCTGATATACCTATGACCGTCATTTATAGATATGAGGCCTGCCATTAATTATCCCCAGTTGCGGCCCACTTTGTTTAAATACTTTGGAGGCTGTTTTTATCTATGAATAGCACAGCGTTTTTGTGCTCTTTCGGGGTCTGCTGACCTAGTGGGGGAAGACATTATTTATCTCCATGTCTCCACCATTGGGCGGCGGTGGCTCCTGATTGGCGGTTGGTGGAGCGCACGGTCATTCTCTGATGGCGTGCGCTCCATCCGCCTACTTCCGGTGACGCACTTCCGGCGACGTCCCCATTGGTTGGAGGTGGAACGCACGGCCATTTTACCTCTTGGCGTGCGTTCCACTTGTATCCTGGACGGCTCGATCGTTCTGTATGGTGGTGGCTGCACAGATATTACCTCAATGTCTCCACCATTGGGCGGCGGTGGCTCCTGATTGGCTGTGGATGGAGCGCACGGTCATTCTCTAATGGCGTGCGCTCCATCCACCTACTTCCGGTGACGCACTTCCGGCGACGTCCCCATTGGTTGGAGGTGGAACGCACGGCCATTTTACCTCTTGGCGTGCGTTCCACTTGTATCCTGGACGGCTCGATCGTTCTATATGGTAGTGGCTGCACATATTTGATAAAAATTATGCGGCCTAATACAGCTCGGCACCAATTTGGCTATGTCCGGTCTTTTAGGAGAATATTGATCAGGATTCTCTGTAAATTACATTGGCTCCTCCTTATGGGAGGACCACATGACCAACACCAGCATCCCTGATTGGTCCCTTTAGTTGGGACAAGCCCCATATGGCTATTTAGGTTTGGTGGGAACTCCACAAAAATTGGAGCTACATCACATCTTGCCCCCTGGAGGCCTTTACAATATGTTCATCTAGAACCGCTGACTTGGAGATTGACCAGCTAAGTATACTCTTGACTAGGTTTGAAGTCTGTCTATCTTAACATAACTGTGTGCGGAGTCCTGTTTTAGTCAGTGATTTGTTTTTGGTTTTTGGCCTCCAGATTTAAGATCCGTTTACATTGATATCTGTCTGATATCTGTTGAACACTTTATGTGTTCGATTGTTTTTGTCCCCTGATGAACCCCTTCAATGAGAGGAAGGGGGGAAACGCGTCGGGACACGTGATTATATAAGCGATATCTTTTTCTTATATACTATTACCCGGATATCCAAATGGGATAGTATATAAAGGGCATTACAAGGATAGACAGCATAGGCACGTGGACGGAGTGTGCCTACCATCAAGACACATCTCCGGGCTGAGGAGGAGCTATAAAGGGATATTGTAGGGATAGAGATTGTCATGGCACGGGTTGCCCTGATGCGTTCCCCCCCCCTTCTTTCTTCTCATACTAATCTGCTTGTCTTATCCTGCTCGTTCGTGTGTTTATTGTACTGTATTTGTTTTGTGTTTTGTGGTACTAGTTATTCCTCTTCCAGGAATTTTAAATGACCATAATAAATGTTAAATTTTAGGTAGTCGTACCTCAGTGATATTGATTGAATAATTCTACGATTACCGGCTTTATCTACAATTAGAGCTTTACTACTTTGACTGTCCTCATGGCTAGTTTTCTATCCGGTACATTGTATACCGAGGATCTTGTTAAAGAAGCTAGGGATATCTTCTCTGATAAGGAGTTGCCGGGTCTTTCCAATTCATTAACATGTAAACTCACATTTACAGACCTCTATGAGGAATACAAAAATAACATAAAATCGTGGTGGGAGATTAAGTCCATCGAAAGTTACCTTGAGTATCGGATTGTCCCACAAGGACTACGGATAAGGATCACACCAGCAGAGAGAGTACGATCGCCTGGTCTACTTACCCTATGGGAACAGGAACTGACTAGTAGTTCGCTTAGACTAATGAATATACTGTTAACAGAGGAACGATTGTACTTTGAGAGATCCTCAGAGAAACTTAGAGGCCTTGTTGAGTTGGCTATTTCCTATAAAACGGACCCAGACTTCAATAGAAGGGAGGCATCCCTGCAGACGGCGGTTGAAAGGTTCCAAGGTCTGATTAAAGAGAGGAAACATAGACAATTCAACAAGGACCTAAAAGAATTCAAGGAGAACAGGGCTTACCAGTTTACTGGGGGATCCCAACCCCCCTCGGAGACTGACGTCTCTTCATCCGAGCAGGAGTTCTCTGACTCGGAACCCCTACAAAATAGGGGTAAGACTAATTATAGAGGAGGTCAGGGAAGAGGTGGAAGAGGCCGCTATAATAACAAAAAATGGGCAAAATCGGACAACAAAGGGGGGAAAGGGGGCGATTATCCTTCCCTGGTACCCTCCCAGTACTCTTCTTCCTCCTCTGCTGCATCTATTCCCTCTCTTACATCACAGGGGAATTTTTTAGCCAGGGGGGGGCCTTACGATCTTCGCAATCGTGTATAGGGAAGACTACCAGGAAGGCCGCTGTTGACGAATTACAGATCATTAACCTCTCCTCACGGACCCTTAGTGCCATTGAAGAGAGTATTCTTAAGAGAGGCTTATCCTTCGTCCCCACTACTAGGTTTGATCCATTTGTGTGGACCAAGGATTTACACTTATTTTCAAGGAAACTCAAATGGCATAAATTCATGAAAAACAACACTAAAGCCACCTGTGAACAACTGGGCCTACAGGAAAGTGACTATGCGGATTTCAAAATCCTCTGTGATCTAATGGAGGAAGGTACACGGACACCTGGTCAAGGTCCATTTACTGATCTCCGACCTAAAAGTAAGAAACCTGCACCTCCTATGAACTATGATCACATAGAAATATTCCTACAAATGACCACAGAGGAGATTGAAAGGTTACCCGCTAACTCACCACACTTTCATAATCTTTCTGGCCCTGAGATGGAGGCCCTTCGAGGGCTTGAAAAAGACACCACAATAATAATCAAGCCGGCGAATAAGGGCGGAAACCTAGTAATTATTGGTCATGTAGAGTACAAACACATGTGTGAACGCCTATTGAACGATCGCAGTTGCTATCGAGTTCTGCCCTCGGATCCCACAGATATTTTTCTGAATGAACTGGAAAATATCTTGAAGGATGGCCTCTCTAGAAAGGTCATCTCTGATGTGGAATACCGCTTTTTGTTCCTGAGCACACCCCAGATTGCCACATTTTATGGTTTACCTAAAATTCATAAAGGTACTTCCCCACTAAAGGGACGCCCGATTGTATCTGGGGTGGGCTCGGTAACACAAAATAGCGGGATTTATATCGACCGTGTACTTAAGGGTTTTGTATCGGCTCTGCCTTCATACACCCGAGATTCTATGGATTTCTTACGAAAGATTGAATCCATTAGTATCGAAACATCTTGCTCGTTGGCGAGCATAGATGTAGAATCTTTGTACAGTTGTATTCCTCATGATAGGGGTCTGGTGGCAGTATCTGACTTCCTCAAAACCAGAGCCGTCTCACATAGACTTCACAATGCTTTTGTTTTGACGCTTTTGGAATTTGTTCTCACTCACAACTTTTTTCTTTTCGATACGCGCGTCTTCCACCAGCTCAGGGGGACAGCGATGGGGAGTTCATGTGCCCCTTCGTATGCTAATCTCTTCCTGGGCTGGTGGGAGGACAAAGTGGTTTTTCCAGACTCACAGACCTGGTGGGTAGATAAGATCACACTATGGACAAGATACATCGATGATGTGTTTATAATATGGAATGGTAACGATGAGGAATTTGCGCTATTTGTAAAGGCACTTAATATCAACGACTTAGGTCTGGCGTTCACATCCGAGTTCCATCACGAGTCTCTCACCTTTTTGGATATCAGAATTACCAAAAAAGGGGATAGACTACTTACCTCCACTTTTAGGAAAGAAACCGCCACCAATAGCCTCCTTCACTGGGAGAGTCATCACCCCATGAGTCTGAAAAAGGGCATTCCACGAGGACAATACTTACGTATGAAAAGAAATTGTTCCAACCATGATAGTTTTTATCAAGAGTCAAGAAAACTACAAGATCGATTCAAAACTAGGGGTTACCCACAGAATGTACTCCGGGAAGCATTCCAGAGTGCGGTCTCTAGGGATCGCGAGACACTATTGGTACCCAGGGATTTAACTAACAAAGATGGTGACATCATGAGGATCATCTCTACTTATGACACCAGGAATAAGGAGGTCCGTAAAATTATCACCAAATACTGGCCTATCCTTTTGATGGACCCTGGTGTTGCTGACGTGCTTCCTGCACGTCCAAGCATCAGGTTTAGGCGGGGCTGTAGTCTTCGGGATCGCCTAGTACACAGTCATTATGTAAGACCAACCCCTGAGGGCACATGGCTGGATCGTAAGCCTTTGGGAACATTCCGCTGTGGGTCATGTATGGCCTGCAGCTATATCAACAACACAAAAATGAATGTTTGTTCGGCGACAGGTACTAATTATGCCATCAGAGATTTCTCCAATTGTAGGAGCAAAGGAGTGATTTATCTGGCGCAGTGTACATGCCCTCTTGACTATGTGGGAAAAACCTTCAGAGAATTCCGTAGACGTATCCTTGAGCATATCAATGATATAAAAAAGCGGAAAGAAACCCCTGTGGCTAACCATATTTGGGAGTGCCACAACGGTGATCCAAAATCACTCAAGTTTGCGGCCTTGGAGATCGTCAGACCATCCCCTAGGAGAGGAGACTGGGACCGTAAGATCCTACAGAAGGAAGCCGAATGGATTCATCGGTTGCGGTCCCAGTCCCCTAGGGGCTTGAATGAAAAACTTGTATTTACATGTTTTCTATAGATTGATAAGTTTTAAGTCTAGATAGACGCTATTGGAAATATTCAGCATACTCCTATGCACTTGATCCTAATATAATGGATAGAAATATTATCGACACGTAAAGTGTCACATTTATGTATATCTTAGGGGTGACATTTATCTATTACCCATATTATATCTTATCTAATATCTGGCTTTGTACCATGAACATAGCATTAACTGACAATACGCCGTTATTCATTAATATGTGGTAGTTCACCAAAAAGATGTCCTGTTAAAAATAAGTGACCGGTGCATGATAAGTGCATTGTAGTGATTGGTGTTTAAGTGCATTCAGTGATGGATCCATATCGCGATGATTTTAGGGTCTTCGGCCCTCCCTCCACACCCTGTGAGTAATGGGGTTATTTGAACAATTACCTGGCGGAGACATATTCTGATATACCTATGACCGTCATTTATAGATATGAGGCCTGCCATTAATTATCCCCAGTTGCGGCCCACTTTGTTTAAATACTTTGGAGGCTGTTTTTATCTATGAATAGCACAGCGTTTTTGTGCTCTTTCGGGGTCTGCTGACCTAGTGGGGGAAGACATTATTTATCTCCATGTCTCCACCATTGGGCGGCGGTGGCTCCTGATTGGCGGTTGGTGGAGCGCACGGTCATTCTCTGATGGCGTGCGCTCCATCCACCTACTTCCGGTGACGCACTTCCGGCGACGTCCCCATTGGTTGGAGGTGGAACGCACGGCCATTTTACCTCTTGGCGTGCGTTCCACTTGTATCCTGGACGGCTCGATCGTTCTGTATGGTGGTGGCTGCACAGATATTACCTCAATGTCTCCACCATTGGGCGGCGGTGGCTCCTGATTGGTTGTTGATGGAGCGCACGGTCATTCTCTAATGGCGTGCGCTCCATCCACCTACTTCCGGTGACGCACTTCCGGCGACGTCCCCATTGGTTGGAGGTGGAACGCACGGCCATTTTACCTCTTGGCGTGCGTTCCACTTGTATCCTGGATGGCTCGATCGTTCTATATGGTAGTGGCTGCACATATTTGATAAAAATTATGCGGCCAAATACAGCTCGGCACCAATTTGACTATGTCCGGTCTTTTAGGAGAATATTAATCAGGATTCTCTGTAAATTACATTGGCTCCTCCTTATGGGAGGACCACATGACCAACACCAGCATCCCTGATTGGTCCCTTTAGTTGGGACAAGCCCCATATGGCTATTTAGGTTTGGTGGGAACTCCACAAAAATTGGAGCTACATCACATCTTGCCCCCTGGAGGCCTTTACAATATGTTCATCTAGAACCGCTGACTTGGAGATTGACCAGCTAAGTATACTCTTGACTAGGTTTGAAGTCTGTTTATCTTAACATAACTGTGTGCGGACTCCTGTTTTAGTCAGTGATTTGTTTTTGGCCTCCAGATTTAAGATCCGTTTACATTGATATCTGTCTGATATCTGTTGAACACTTTATGTGTTCGATTGTTTTTGTCCCCTGATGAACCCCTTCAATGAGAGGAAGGGGGGAAACGCGTCGGGACACGTGATTATATAAGCGATATCTTTTTCTTATATACTATTACCCGGATATCCATATGGGATAGTATATAAAGGGCATTACAAGGATAGACAGCATAGGCATGTGGACGGAGTGTGCCTACCATCAAGACACATCTCCGGGCTGAGGAGGAGTTATAAAGGGATATTGTAGGGATAGAGATTGTCATGGCACGGGTTGCCCTGATGCGTTCCCCCCCCTTCTTTCTTCTCATACTAATCTGCTTGTCTTATCCTGCTCGTTCGTGTGTTTATTGTACTGTATTTGTTTTGTGTTTTGTGGTACTAGTTGTTCCTCTTCCAGGAATTTTAAATGACCATAATAAATGTTAAATTTTAGGTAGTCGTACCTCAGTGATATTGATTGAATAATTCTATGATTACCGGCTTTATCTACAATTAGAGCTATAGTATTTGGGGGTACAGAAAAGTAAGGAAGCTAAAATGTCTGTGCGTCACACTTTGCAGAGACGAGGCGGCTGAGAGAAGTGTCCGGACCGAATGGAGAAGATGATGACAGAGAAGATCTACATCAGAGAAGACGTCACCTGGGAGTCGCTGGATGTGCTGCTGTATAGCAAGTACAGTAAAATGTCTTCAGTGCTAGTGTTTGATGGGGGTGGGGGGACGCAGTTGTTCAACTTGGGCCATATGCATTGGTGCTTGGGCCCCGGATCTTTTGAGACCCTAGCAATGCCCCTGTGCTAGACCATTCACTTCAACGCAGGCCGCAAATGCAGCCAGCCAGTAGCGCAGGGGCAACACGTGAGGTGCACGGTGGACTGATGAGGGGTCAATTAATAACATACAGTTCATCAGTTTACTCACGGTTAGCAGAAAGCCTCCCTGGGCTGGAAGCACAGTGTTGAGGTGGACAGCATGAAATCCTCCGGGGCACGCTCTGTGGTAGGGAAGCATCAGCCAAGATGGGGGTTGAGGTGCCCTTGATGTTAGGGGTGCTTAGGGTGCTTGTTGCGGCTGAGTCCCTTGATGGTTTTTGTCGTGACGCCAATAACGTAAATGGTGGTACAACCAATAGTGATAATAATAAGGTAGACAGTGGTAAGATGCAACTCACAACTTTTACTGAGGTTGACTTTGGCTGCAGCAGTACAAAATACTGTCTTGTTGAGCTTGTTGATATTAGAGTTAATCTGCAGATCCACTGTTCCTAGACTTTCTTAGGCTTGATTTGAACTGTGGTTGGGGAGTACCTTATTCCTGTTGATATGCTCAGTCCTATACCTTGTCCTTTGCCTCCAAGCTGAATATTGGTGCAATGGAGCCAATGTACCGCAGTACGGCGCAGGTGATGCAGTGGGTCAGGATATGTATATATATATATATTTATGAGTTGTTTGTGATGCCAATTGCAGCTTGCGCAGGTACTGTTGCAGGGCCCTTTAAGATGTTGTAGCTCACGTACCAGGTGAGGAATGCCAGAGGGGGATAATGTCTCTGTGTAGTAGTGTCAACAGTGTCTCCTACCTTGGTACGGCTGGACTCCAGGATCCTGGCTCACTTGCAATAAAATTGAGTGTTGCGTAACTGAGGAACTTTGGTAATAGTAAATGAGATCCAGACTGGAGATCTAATCCACTTGTCTTTACTTGATGCAGCATAGATCCATACAAGTTACAGCAATAGTATTGGGTCCCAGCAGGTATAGGCAATGTATGGCAGGGATCAATATCTCTTCTGCAGCTATACTATGTGTCTGGAGAATCTGGTATTTATCTTCTGCTCTGTCTGTCTTCTGCTTGTTGTGGGCCTGACTAGCTGAGGAGGTTTTTGGCTTCTCCTGGACTCTGGATATGTACTCACAGCTTGGCTCACAGGGAATGCTTCTTCCTGGAGGCTGGAGGTGGCTGCTTTTCTTGTCAACCAGCTGAGGCTGATGGCTCAGGCTGGGAAGGTTCCTGGTCTCAACCGAGACAGGGTCCTAATTTGGGATCCCTATTTTCTGGGAGCTCCTACTAACACAGCCTTCCCCTAGCTGGGGTGGCTGGTACACTAAACTAACTTCCTTCTCCTCCCCATGAGACAGGACATGGGACCAGCCCACTTCTGCTCACAGAGGAGGAGGCTAATCTGGAATGAACTATTCCAGTCTAGCAATACTAAATTGGCTATGATCCTGATCACACATTGCTGCCACTTGCTGGTGTACATGTAAATGACAGCATAATATATAAAACAGGCTTATAAATACATAAAATGACATCAATGACGATATAATTACACTTAACATATGGTAGCAGGGAAAAAGAGTTTGGTAACATAACTCCGGGATGTTACATTGGGACAGGTAGCTACTCTGTTTCCCAGAAGTATGGTGTGGCTGCCAAAAGCTATAAGTCCTTCACCATGCGCAAAGCTGTCTGTGGCCCTTAATAATGACTGTTATCACCGATGAATCTTTAGGAAGCTTGTTTCTATTCCAGGGAGGCAAACTCTCTCCTACTGATCAGGGATGCAAGGGTATAGTCCGGCCACAGAAGGAATACGCTCTTCTGCGCCTCACACCTGGGTACTACCTCATAGCGAAGTTGGCTCCACTCACTAATCTGTGGTGTGGAGTCTTCACTCTGCATTCTCTCCCACTAATCTAATCTGATCTACTCAGATCTGCTCTAAACTCTAATCCATTCTCAACCCTCTCACTAGGACTGACCTAGGTATATATAGAACCTAAGTGTTATCCCCATCTAGTGGTGGGATGTATAAATTACACCTAATCTGCCTGGTAACAGGGATTTTGAAGATAAATTAGTACAAAGTCACATAATACAGCATAATACAGTTTTTAGGGTAAAAAGTGCTTTTAAGCAGTGCCCACACACATGTAGTGGGACGCTGCACAAACAACGGAAACAACTACGTGTACATTCTGTATGTCCGCATGTCCATTCCGCCAAAAGTATAACATGTCCTTCTTGTCCGCATTATGGATAAGGATAGGACTGTTCTATTATGGGTCTGCCATTTCGTTCCGCAAAATGCAGAATGCACACTGCCGGTATCCCTGTTTTGCGGACCTCAAAACAACAACGATCCTGTGCAGAGCCCTTAGTCAGTGGGAGCGGGCAGATATAGCACAGTCCCTTTAAAGACAATTAATTCTCTCTCTGGCTTGTCACTCCCTGGGTGTCAGCACTCTGGTTTAGGGCTGCAGTATACGATTATTTTAGAAATCGAGTATTCTATTGATTATTTTTCACGATTAATCGAGTAATATAATAAGAAAAAATGAATTAATAGACGGTTTTCCTTTATAAAAACTCAGACCCCCTGCCATCAGTCGCCAACACCTTTCATTCCCCCCAGTGCCATCAGCTCCGTTCCCCCACTGCGATCAGCTCTCCCCCACCCCAGAGCCATCAGCTCTCCCCCACCCCAGAGCCATCAGCTCTCCCCCACCTCAGAGCCATAAACTCTCCCCCACCCTAGAGCCATAAGATCTTCCCCCTTGTGCCAGCAGCTCTCCCCCTTGTGCCAGCAGCTCTTCCCCCGTTGTGCCAGCAGCTATCCGCCCTTGTGCCAGCAGCTATCCGCCCTTGTGCCAGCAGCTATCCGCCCTTGTGCCAGCAGCTATCCGCCCTTGTGCCAGCAGCTCTCCCGCCCTTGTGCCAGCAGCTCTCCCCCCTTGTGCCATCATCTCACCCGCTTGTGCCAGCAGTTCTCCCCCCTTGTGCCAGAAGCTCTCCCTCACCTGTGCCAGCAACTCTCCCTCCCCTGTGCCATCATCTCCCCCCTTTTGCCATCATCTCCCCCCTTGTGCCAGCCATCATTTCACGCTGCTCTGCGTCTGACACAGCGACACGTCAGCGACACGTCAGGTCAAGGCATGCGTACGTCAGGAGGTCAGTGCAGCGCGGGACCATGGATGTGTTGTGGAGTGTCCGGAGGCCCTCTGCTGGAAAGGTGAGTATTGCGAGCCAGCGGGAGACCACGGATCCGTGGTCACGTGACACAAACTAATCATCCCAAAAATTTGCATCGAGGATTTTTTTGTGCCAAATTGCTCGATTCAATCGAGTAATCATTTCAGTCCTACTCTGGTTCTGGTCTCCTTAGGCTACATGCACACGGCAGTTAAAAAAGATGGGTGCACTCCCGTCTAAGCGGCTGTTAAAAACCGTCCCATTGATTTCAATGGGGTCCCTCTGGCATTGAAAACTGACAAAAATAGGAAATGTCCTATTTTTTGACGGCGGCTATTAGTTGGCTGTTAAAAAAACAGCCATGTGAATAGCCCCTTAGACTTTCACTGGTGCTAAAAATGGACGGCCATTTTTAACTGTCATGTGCATATAGCCTTAGAGGGGCAACAATGAATATGTCTGTATTTGCAGTTATCACCAAGACTATCTCTCCATGTGGTTCTGTACTGCACAATCTGCACAGCTTCTAACAGGCTGTAATATCTCTTTCCTCATGACACTACACCTCACTCTGCCCAGGTCTTTCAGGTATTGAAGTTTCCTTGCAGAACACTCACAATTGCGACTTCGGCTGCCTGGTCTTTGTCATCTGACCTGGCTTCTCTTCAGGTCTCTAGCTAGCTAATTCAAGAAGTGCAAGTTACCAACCCTTGCTTTGGGCTGTCACTGTGGTGCTCAGCTGATTTGAGGCCCTATCTATGCCTTGAGGCTGGGAACTTTTAGAACTAGTGCCTCACACCCACTTGCTAGCTGACTAAAACACAGGAGTGTTTGGTCCCAACAGAAGCTTCTACCCAGCACAAACTTTCTCTTTGCCTATTACTACTGACTCTAGGTCTGAAGGGCACTACTATGTATTATCTCACAGACACGCTCACACACTTTAGCTGGAGGATCTGCATATTATGATCATAAAAGGTCCTATGCCCCTAACAGCAATTATCCAACAGCAATAGCAAGGTTGGCCAGTAGGTGACAGGATAACCCCCAGTACTATTTACACCATACATATAAATACGTTTAGGGGCACATTTATTAAGAATGGCATTTTAGATGCTGGTCTTAATAAACCCCTTAGCTGGCGGTGAAGCTATGAAGAAGTGCCGGCATCTTCATAACTAACATATCCTCCAGCAGTTCTAAACGTAAGTCGGCATCCTAACTGTCTTACATTTCAAGCTTTTTTTGACACCTGAAACAGCCCCTTTCTTGCAATATACTGATGTATACAGACCAGAAAGTGGACAGAGGATTCTCTTTTGGTCTCCGCCTGGCAACGGAAGGCTATGGGTACATTTGGCATGTATTTCAGAAGTTCTTCTGGTGTACACGCTAAATGTAAACAAAAAATGAAATATCAATGGGGCCTAAATTTTGGACCTCACCAACATGATTATAATGGATCTAGCATGCTCCAGTGCTAGGTTCACTTTACTCATCCTCCATTGTTAACTCTCTCACAGTTTTTTTAGACGATATATAATCTACATTCTAAAAATAAAATATTTATTATCCATTATATATATCAAACTGAGTTTTCCAAATAATTCCAAGACGATATAGAACAAAATATTGCCTTTATTTATTATACAATATTTCAGTATTATTGTAAAATGCCATCCCTTAAAAGGCGTGTGTCAGCAGAATCAACCCTATTAAACCAGCCGTAATGCCTGGGTATTTAAAGTGGCCCGGGGAAACAAAAGACTAAAAGTGGCCCCATTCTTTAACCAGGTCTAAATTGACTGAAGAGAGGGCCAAATGAGGTAGCCAGGGATAACATAAGTAGGCAGGGCCAGCAGTACCGTAGTACAGCACAAAATACTGCCCCAACAGAAGCAAATCTAATAGTGCTGCATAAAATATTGCTGTCCTCGCCACAGTATTCCATGGTATGACTGTTCTGAGGGTGGCGATACAGTTGCATGCAGGAAGGTACCTACAGCTGCCAGTAACTGATGCTCCTCTCACTAATTAATGCTGAGAGCATTGGTTTATTATGTACCCAGCCAGTGGCCGGGAGAACGGCTTGAATGCCCCCCTGGGCATTGGCCCATCAGGAAATTTCCCTGTAGGATCTAAGGCCAGTCCATTCCTACTGGTATGGCTGACTCTGCTGATTAAAAGCATGTGTTTCTTCTCCTGATCCAATGTTATGTTTAGTACAAATAAGTGTTCTACAAATAATATTTCGCCAAATGGTTTACGAAATATCAGCGTTTTTGTGGCGAAATTCCCATAGGAATGAATGAGGGAATGTTCAAAACTAGAGTGGGAGCTGACAAAGGCTAGAGTGGGAGCTGAAAAATCAGGACATGATTTCTAAACTGGCACCACTCCCTCATTTTCAAGCCCACCTACACAAACTTTCAGCTATCCCTGCTGCCACTAAAAATGTCCACGGCTAAGCCATAGTCCTGATAATTTTAACAATATGACCATTTGTTTGCAACTCACCCCGCCCATTGACATTCATTAAAACTACTCTCTAGCCACCTCAAATTTAAAGGACAATTTCTAAACTGCAACTGTGCCTTCATTTTTAATATTTCAGAGATATACTATGCACGAACATGTAGGTCTGGGTCTTGTGATTCTCACAATATAAAGCTCTTTGCTGTAGGATTTATAATTTTTTAACTACAACCGTTTGAAGATGGCAACCACCAGTGAAGTGACCAAGTTGGAGCAGTTTGTTTTTAACCGCTCTTTTCTGCCCTTGCTGTAGAGTGAGTTGCCATAGGAACCCAGGTGTGTGAGCATAGTGTTGAGCGCGAATATTCAAATTGCAAAATTTTTTCTCGAATATCGTAACTTCGAGATTTCGCGAATATTTAGAATATAGTTCTATATATTCGCAAAATCTAATATTCGTTGTTTTTTTTATCTGAAAATATGATTTCTCCCTGCTTCTTGTTTGTGGGTCAATAAGCCAATCGCCCACAAGCAACTTAAGCAGGGGGGAATCATGTTTTCATATGGAAAATAAAATGACCAATATTCAAAAAAACGAATACATAGCAATATAGTGAATATATTCGTTATTTAGAATTTTGGCATTATCTGTACAGTTGTTCGCATACTCCTCCCCGACAAGCGTCCACGTCACCATGGAAACGCCTGTGGGTTAGAAAACCATCGGATCTGAGTTTTCCCTGAGATTGTGAAAGCTCAGATACGATGGTATATTCTAACGCACAGGCGTTCCCGTGGTTACGGGGACGCTTGTCGGGGAGCAGTATGCCAAAGTGGAATAACAGTACACATAAATTACAGTCTATATGTGTATTTTACGAATATTCGTAATATTGCTCTAACTTTGTCTTTTAGAATATTCGTAATATTCTAAAAGACGAAGTTAGAGCAATATTATGAATATTCGTAAAATACACATATTATCCTAGCCATAGTCAATGTCATAGGAACGTTACCTTATACTGTCAAAAGAAAAATCGCAATACGCGAATAATTAAATCGGATATTATTCGCGATAAATAGAAAAATGATGAATATTCGATTTTATATAATATTCGCAAAATCGAATATGGCACCTCCCGCTCATCACTATGTGAGCAGCCAGCAGAGTGACAAAAGCTAGAGTGTGAGTTGAAAAATCAGGACATGATTTCTAAACTGCCACCACTCCCTCATTTTCAAGTCCACCTACACAAATCGTCTGCTTATGTTTTTATAAATGTATGTTTTAATGTAACTGTGAAGCACTTTGTGCAACAACATTGCAATTAAACGTGCTATATAAATAAATAAAAGTTGAAATGCATTTCTCACTCTATCAAGCTTGCCATGTGCACTTTTTAAATCTGATCAATCAATTGGTTACTATGTTTACTCACTCTAAACACTCCACACAGTTACTCTGCCCACTACATAAAGTTACTCTGCCCAGTCCAACCTTTCCACAGGGACTTCAGCCACTCCAACCACACAACAGTTACTCAAGCCACTCCACCCAGTTACTCCGCCCACTCCAATTGTAGACTACTGGTGGAGACAAGAACACTTCACACAATTTCCCCAGAAATTGTAGCTTTTCTAGTTAAGGTTGATCTTGCAGACAGATGCCCTTTAACAACATAGAAATAAAAAAATCTAGGCATTGACTATGTAGTCACTGACTTTTGCCTTCTTTGATTTATAAACAAAAAAATCACAGAAAAAACTAAGATAAAAACATCCTGCACGATATGATACAAATTTGCGGATGTCCCTGGCCATATTATTGAAGAAAACCACAGAAACAAGATAATAATGCACTTATTAAAGCAGATGCAAGCACTATATGTGGACTAAGTCCTCACCCTGATATGATAATGTCTGAGACACTTAGTCAATATATTTTGATCAAAACACATCTAAGCCCGCCACCAAGCGTCAAGGTGGTCTCAGGTCAGGCGGGTCCTACGCTAAACCTACCTAAGCCATTGGGCTTCTATGTTCAGGAGCGCAGACACCGCACATATGGTGTGCTGCTCCTAGTAACCTCCATGTGCATCAAGCAACCAATGGGAGGAGGAGCAAGCACAGCCATATGTACCACCTAATTAAGGCGCTCATTGGATAGAGGAGGGGGGCAAAAGTGCAGAGGAATGCTACTCCCAAGATACTAGGTGCGCATTCACACTTGAAGGTGCCACTCCCTCAAGCAAACACTACATAAACAAAAAAATCACAGAAAAAACTAAGATAAAAACATCCTGCACGATATGATACAAATTTGCGGATGTCCCTGGCCATATTATTGAAGAAAACCACAGAAACAAGATAATAATGCACTTATTAAAGCAGATGCAAGCACTATATATGGACTAAGTCCTCACCCTGATATGATAATGTCTGAGACACTTAGTCAATATATTTTGATCAAAACACATCTAAGCCCGCCACCAAGCGTCAAGGTGGTCTCAGGTCAGGCGGGTCCTACGCTAAACCTACCTAAGCCATTGGGCTTCTATGTTCAGGAGCGCAGACACCGCACATATGGTGTGCTGCTCCTAGTAACCTCCATGTGCATCAAGCAACCAATGGGAGGAGGAGCAAGCACAGCCATATGTACCACCTAATTAAGGCGCTCATTGGATAGAGGAGGGGGGCAAAAGTGCAGAGGAATGCTACTCCCAAGATACTAGGTGCGCATTCACACTTGAAGGTGCCACTCCCTCAAGCAAACACTACATAAACAAAAAAATCACAGAAAAAACTAAGATAAAAACATCCTGCACGATATGATACAAATTTGCGGATGTCCCTGGCCATATTATTGAAGAAAACCACAGAAACAAGATAATAATGCACTTATTAAAGCAGATGCAAGCACTATATATGGACTAAGTCCTCACCCTGATATGATAATGTCTGAGACACTTAGTCAATATATTTTGATCAAAACACATCTAAGCCCGCCACCAAGCGTCAAGGTGGTCTCAGGTCAGGCGGGTCCTACGCTAAACCTACCTAAGCCATTGGGCTTCTATGTTCAGGAGCGCAGACACCGCACATATGGTGTGCTGCTCCTAGTAACCTCCATGTGCATCAAGCAACCAATGGGAGGAGGAGCAAGCACAGCCATATGTACCACCTAATTAAGGCGCTCATTGGATAGAGGAGGGGGGCAAAAGTGCAGAGGAATGCTACTCCCAAGATACTAGGTGCGCATTCACACTTGAAGGTGCCACTCCCTCAAGCAAACACTACATAAACAAAAAAATCACAGAAAAAACTAAGATAAAAACATCCTGCACGATATGATACAAATTTGCGGATGTCCCTGGCCATATTATTGAAGAAAACCACAGAAACAAGATAATAATGCACTTATTAAAGCAGATGCAAGCACTATATATGGACTAAGTCCTCACCCTGATATGATAATGTCTGAGACACTTAGTCAATATATTTTGATCAAAACACATCTAAGCCCGCCACCAAGCGTCAAGGTGGTCTCAGGTCAGGCGGGTCCTACGCTAAACCTACCTAAGCCATTGGGCTTCTATGTTCAGGAGCGCAGACACCGCACATATGGTGTGCTGCTCCTAGTAACCTCCATGTGCATCAAGCAACCAATGGGAGGAGGAGCAAGCACAGCCATATGTACCACCTAATTAAGGCGCTCATTGGATAGAGGAGGGGGGCAAAAGTGCAGAGGAATGCTACTCCCAAGATACTAGGTGCGCATTCACACTTGAAGGTGCCACTCCCTCAAGCAAACACTACATAAACAAAAAAATCACAGAAAAAACTAAGATAAAAACATCCTGCACGATATGATACAAATTTGCGGATGTCCCTGGCCATATTATTGAAGAAAACCACAGAAACAAGATAATAATGCACTTATTAAAGCAGATGCAAGCACTATATATGGACTAAGTCCTCACCCTGATATGATAATGTCTGAGACACTTAGTCAATATATTTTGATCAAAACACATCTAAGCCCGCCACCAAGCGTCAAGGTGGTCTCAGGTCAGGCGGGTCCTACGCTAAACCTACCTAAGCCATTGGGCTTCTATGTTCAGGAGCGCAGACACCGCACATATGGTGTGCTGCTCCTAGTAACCTCCATGTGCATCAAGCAACCAATGGGAGGAGGAGCAAGCACAGCCATATGTACCACCTAATTAAGGCGCTCATTGGATAGGGGATGGGGGCAAAAGTGCAGAGGAATGCTACTCCCAAGATACTAGGTGCGCATTCACACTTGAAGGTGCCACTCCCTCAAGCAAACACTACATAAACAAAAAAATCACAGAAAAAACTAAGATAAAAACATCCTGCACGATATGATACAAATTTGCGGATGTCCCTGGCCATATTATTGAAGAAAACCACAGAAACAAGATAATAATGCACTTATTAAAGCAGATGCAAGCACTATATATGGACTAAGTCCTCACCCTGATATGATAATGTCTGAGACACTTAGTCAATATATTTTGATCAAAACACATCTAAGCCCGCCACCAAGCGTCAAGGTGGTCTCAGGTCAGGCGGGTCCTACGCTAAACCTACCTAAGCCATTGGGCTTCTATGTTCAGGAGCGCAGACACCGCACATATGGTGTGCTGCTCCTAGTAACCTCCATGTGCATCAAGCAACCAATGGGAGGAGGAGCAAGCACAGCCATATGTACCACCTAATTAAGGCGCTCATTGGATAGAGGATGGGGGCAAAAGTGCAGAGGAATGCTACTCCCAAGATACTAGGTGCGCATTCACACTTGAAGGTGCCACTCCCTCAAGCAAACACTACATAAACAAAAAAATCACAGAAAAAACTAAGATAAAAACATCCTGCACGATATGATACAAATTTGCGGATGTCCCTGGCCATATTATTGAAGAAAACCACAGAAACAAGATAATAATGCACTTATTAAAGCAGATGCAAGCACTATATATGGACTAAGTCCTCACCCTGATATGATAATGTCTGAGACACTTAGTCAATATATTTTGATCAAAACACATCTAAGCCCGCCACCAAGCGTCAAGGTGGTCTCAGGTCAGGCGGGTCCTACGCTAAACCTACCTAAGCCATTGGGCTTCTATGTTCAGGAGCGCAGACACCGCACATATGGTGTGCTGCTCCTAGTAACCTCCATGTGCATCAAGCAACCAATGGGAGGAGGAGCAAGCACAGCCATATGTACCACCTAATTAAGGCGCTCATTGGATAGAGGAGGGGGGCAAAAGTGCAGAGGAATGCTACTCCCAAGATACTAGGTGCGCATTCACACTTGAAGGTGCCACTCCCTCAAGCAAACACTACATAAACAAAAAAAATCACAGAAAAAACTAAGATAAAAACATCCTGCACGATATGATACAAATTTGCGGATGTCCCTGGCCATATTATTGAAGAAAACCACAGAAACAAGATAATAATGCACTTATTAAAGCAGATGCAAGCACTATATATGGACTAAGTCCTCACCCTGATATGATAATGTCTGAGACACTTAGTCAATATATTTTGATCAAAACACATCTAAGCCCGCCACCAAGCGTCAAGGTGGTCTCAGGTCAGGCGGGTCCTACGCTAAACCTACCTAAGCCATTGGGCTTCTATGTTCAGGAGCGCAGACACCGCACATATGGTGTGCTGCTCCTAGTAACCTCCATGTGCATCAAGCAACCAATGGGAGGAGGAGCAAGCACAGCCATATGTACCACCTAATTAAGGCGCTCATTGGATAGAGGAGGGGGGCAAAAGTGCAGAGGAATGCTACTCCCAAGATACTAGGTGCGCATTCACACTTGAAGGTGCCACTCCCTCAAGCAAACACTACATAAACAAAAAAAATCACAGAAAAAACTAAGATAAAAACATCCTGCACGATATGATACAAATTTGCGGATGTCCCTGGCCATATTATTGAAGAAAACCACAGAAACAAGATAATAATGCACTTATTAAAGCAGATGCAAGCACTATATATGGACTAAGTCCTCACCCTGATATGATAATGTCTGAGACACTTAGTCAATATATTTTGATCAAAACACATCTAAGCCCGCCACCAAGCGTCAAGGTGGTCTCAGGTCAGGCGGGTCCTACGCTAAACCTACCTAAGCCATTGGGCTTCTATGTTCAGGAGCGCAGACACCGCACATATGGTGTGCTGCTCCTAGTAACCTCCATGTGCATCAAGCAACCAATGGGAGGAGGAGCAAGCACAGCCATATGTACCACCTAATTAAGGCGCTCATTGGATAGAGGAGGGGGGCAAAAGTGCAGAGGAATGCTACTCCCAATGATACTAGGTGCGCATTCACACTTGAAGGGTGCCACTCCCTCAAGCAAACACTACATAAACAAAAAAAATCACAGAAAAAACTAAGATAAAAACATCCTGCACGATATGATACAAATTTGCGGATGTCCCTGGCCATATTATTGAAGAAAACCACAGAAACAAGATAATAATGCACTTATTAAAGCAGATGCAAGCACTATATATGGACTAAGTCCTCACCCTGATATGATAATGTCTGAGACACTTAGTCAATATATTTTGATCAAAACACATCTAAGCCCGCCACCAAGCGTCAAGGTGGTCTCAGGTCAGGCGGGTCCTACGCTAAACCTACCTAAGCCATTGGGCTTCTATGTTCAGGAGCGCAGACACCGCACATATGGTGTGCTGCTCCTAGTAACCTCCATGTGCATCAAGCAACCAATGGGAGGAGGAGCAAGCACAGCCATATGTACCACCTAATTAAGGCGCTCATTGGATAGAGGATGGGGGCAAAAGTGCAGAGGAATGCTACTCCCAATGATACTAGGTGCGCATTCACACTTGAAGGTGCCACTCCCTCAAGCAAACACTACATAAACAAAAAAATCACAGAAAAAACTAAGATAAAAACATCCTGCACGATATGATACAAATTTGCGGATGTCCCTGGCCATATTATTGAAGAAAACCACAGAAACAAGATAATAATGCACTTATTAAAGCAGATGCAAGCACTATATATGGACTAAGTCCTCACCCTGATATGATAATGTCTGAGACACTTAGTCAATATATTTTGATCAAAACACATCTAAGCCCGCCACCAAGCGTCAAGGTGGTCTCAGGTCAGGCGGGTCCTACGCTAAACCTACCTAAGCCATTGGGCTTCTATGTTCAGGAGCGCAGACACCGCACATATGGTGTGCTGCTCCTAGTAACCTCCATGTGCATCAAGCAACCAATGGGAGGAGGAGCAAGCACAGCCATATGTACCACCTAATTAAGGCGCTCATTGGATAGAGGATGGGGGCAAAAGTGCAGAGGAATGCTACTCCCAAGATACTAGGTGCGCATTCACACTTGAAGGTGCCACTCCCTCAAGCAAACACTACATAAACAAAAAAAATCACAGAAAAAACTAAGATAAAAACATCCTGCACGATATGATACAAATTTGCGGATGTCCCTGGCCATATTATTGAAGAAAACCACAGAAACAAGATAATAATGCACTTATTAAAGCAGATGCAAGCACTATATATGGACTAAGTCCTCACCCTGATATGATAATGTCTGAGACACTTAGTCAATATATTTTGATCAAAACACATCTAAGCCCGCCACCAAGCGTCAAGGTGGTCTCAGGTCAGGCGGGTCCTACGCTAAACCTACCTAAGCCATTGGGCTTCTATGTTCAGGAGCGCAGACACCGCACATATGGTGTGCTGCTCCTAGTAACCTCCATGTGCATCAAGCAACCAATGGGAGGAGGAGCAAGCACAGCCATATGTACCACCTAATTAAGGCGCTCATTGGATAGAGGAGGGGGGCAAAAGTGCAGAGGAATGCTACTCCCAATGATACTAGGTGCGCATTCACACTTGAAGGTGCCACTCCCTCAAGCAAACACTACATAAACAAAAAAAATCACAGAAAAAACTAAGATAAAAACATCCTGCACGATATGATACAAATTTGCGGATGTCCCTGGCCATATTATTGAAGAAAACCACAGAAACAAGATAATAATGCACTTATTAAAGCAGATGCAAGCACTATATATGGACTAAGTCCTCACCCTGATATGATAATGTCTGAGACACTTAGTCAATATATTTTGATCAAAACACATCTAAGCCCGCCACCAAGCGTCAAGGTGGTCTCAGGTCAGGCGGGTCCTACGCTAAACCTACCTAAGCCATTGGGCTTCTATGTTCAGGAGCGCAGACACCGCACATATGGTGTGCTGCTCCTAGTAACCTCCATGTGCATCAAGCAACCAATGGGAGGAGGAGCAAGCACAGCCATATGTACCACCTAATTAAGGCGCTCATTGGATAGAGGAGGGGGGCAAAAGTGCAGAGGAATGCTACTCCCATGATACTAGGTGCGCATTCACACTTGAAGGTGCCACTCCCTCAAGCAAACACTACATAAACAAAAAAAATCACAGAAAAAACTAAGATAAAAACATCCTGCACGATATGATACAAATTTGCGGATGTCCCTGGCCATATTATTGAAGAAAACCACAGAAACAAGATAATAATGCACTTATTAAAGCAGATGCAAGCACTATATATGGACTAAGTCCTCACCCTGATATGATAATGTCTGAGACACTTAGTCAATATATTTTGATCAAAACACATCTAAGCCCGCCACCAAGCGTCAAGGTGGTCTCAGGTCAGGCGGGTCCTACGCTAAACCTACCTAAGCCATTGGGCTTCTATGTTCAGGAGCGCAGACACCGCACATATGGTGTGCTGCTCCTAGTAACCTCCATGTGCATCAAGCAACCAATGGGAGGAGGAGCAAGCACAGCCATATGTACCACCTAATTAAGGCGCTCATTGGATAGAGGAGGGGGGCAAAAGTGCAGAGGAATGCTACTCCCAAGATACTAGGTGCGCATTCACACTTGAAGGTGCCACTCCCTCAAGCAAACACTACATAAACAAAAAAATCACAGAAAAAACTAAGATAAAAACATCCTGCACGATATGATACAAATTTGCGGATGTCCCTGGCCATATTATTGAAGAAAACCACAGAAACAAGATAATAATGCACTTATTAAAGCAGATGCAAGCACTATATATGGACTAAGTCCTCACCCTGATATGATAATGTCTGAGACACTTAGTCAATATATTTTGATCAAAACACATCTAAGCCCGCCACCAAGCGTCAAGGTGGTCTCAGGTCAGGCGGGTCCTACGCTAAACCTACCTAAGCCATTGGGCTTCTATGTTCAGGAGCGCAGACACCGCACATATGGTGTGCTGCTCCTAGTAACCTCCATGTGCATCAAGCAACCAATGGGAGGAGGAGCAAGCACAGCCATATGTACCACCTAATTAAGGCGCTCATTGGATAGAGGAGGGGGGCAAAAGTGCAGAGGAATGCTACTCCCAAGATACTAGGTGCGCATTCACACTTGAAGGTGCCACTCCCTCAAGCAAACACTACATAAACAAAAAAATCACAGAAAAAACTAAGATAAAAACATCCTGCACGATATGATACAAATTTGCGGATGTCCCTGGCCATATTATTGAAGAAAACCACCATAGAGGACTTAGTCCATATATAGTGCTTGCATCTGCTTTAATAAGTGCATTATTATCTTGTTTCTGTGGTTTTCTTCTTTGATTTATAGTGCAAATATGGATGGATTTGCCTGGAGAAGATGGAATTATACAATGCTTGGAAGATGCTGGATCCTAATAAATAAATGATAAAGATAAATTATGATGTGTGAAACTACTGAACTACTCAAAGCTGAAAAAAAATGCTTCTTCCCTGGAGAATCAATATTCATTGCTGACGGCGTTCCAGCCAAGTGCCATTTACTGAAGGATGCCAGATGTCTAATTTATTTCTATCCAGAAACCTGGATTTTATACATTAAATTTGTAGTGTAGGTTCTGATCACTGCTTCTTTCACTGCCAATTAGTTGTTACAGACGATGATAGAAAAAAGGTGGTAAGGAGATGTTCAAGGGAGATAATAAACATCAACAACTTCAGTCTGCTAGGAAATGATTACCAAATTGTCGCCATTCTTACCCCAGATATCTGACGTACAACAGTGTGGATGTGGATACCCAGGATATTGCTGTGATAGCTACTGCCCATAGGCTGTAGTCCGGTCCTCTTGTGATGACTTGTTTAAACGCTATATACAGTATGTCTAAAGCCTCATGAACATGGCCATATTACTGCTCTGTGCAACCTTTGAGTTGTACGCAGCCATAATATAGAACTTGTAGAGGTATGTGTGGTCTTATTGTCTCTAGACAGGAATCCAACAGAAAAAAAATCATTCTATGATATCATATGCTTCGAAGGAACACTATCTCACTGTACAGAGCTCCATAGGGTGGCACGAGGAGTGCCTTTGATTCCATGATATGATGCTGCAGGGTCTCAGTATACCACTCTACAGGCTCCTACACATAGCCCTGTGCTCACACTATTTATTCACGCCTCACGGTCATGTTGTGTTTTTTATATGTGATTTTCCAAAATCGATGGAGCTACTTTGCTGCAATTTCAGATAATCACTACAACAAAAGTATATCAATGCCTTGTTGGAGTTATGCTGTTAAAGGGGTTTTCTAGGCATTACCTGTTGATGATGGATCCTTAGGATAGATCATCAAAATCGGAATCATTAGGGTTCCCAGTCCCAGCAAGCCCTCCATTCAACAGTTGCCACCAGTGATGGTCAGTTCGCAGTGTTCGCCAGCGGGCTGCCATCTTGACTCACCCGTCTGGCGATGCACAGGTAAGCCCTTACCTGTGCCTGTGTAGGGAGCCGGTCTGAAATCAAATGTGGTCACCGGGAGCAGGCAGTTCCCAAGAACAGCCGTCGGGGGCCTTCATCGGGATGTTCTCGGAACTGCCTGCTCCCGGTGACCGCATTTGATTTCAGACCGGCTCCCGACACAGGCACAGGTAAGGGCTTACCTGTGCATTGCCGGACGGGTGAGTCAAGATGGCAGCCTGCATGTGTTCGCTGGCGAACACTGCAAACTGACCATCACTGGTTGTCACTAGCCATAGCGCCAGGACCAGCCACCAGAATTACACAGGTTTGTACACTGCGCAGTGGTCATGCCTGGTTCCTTCTTCCATTCATTTAAAGAGGACCTGTCACCACTCCAGACATGTCTATTTTATACCACATGAAATTATAATTTTAGAACATTTATTCTTCTGACTCTGTTGGACCATTTCTGTATTATTGTTACTACTAGAAGAGTATGAATATATGTACATCATGTCAACAGGAGCAACATTGCAGTAACAAGCTGAGTCCACTACAATGTCCCATGGTGGGGGTATAAAAACAAACAACGATATAAAGAATAAATGCACACTGCCTCCAAAAATCTATGAAATATTTTATCTTTAGTTAAAGTGCATAAATGTTTAAAAAGCAAATACAATGGATCAACACACATTCCACAGAAATAGTTGCCATCTGAGGTCAAAAGTAGATGCAAGCGAAGAAACTACATCCACATCCATTATCAATTCAAAGCATGAAATACAAGTAAAAAATCATCTTAAAAAAAACGCTTAATACATTACAGACCCAGAAGTGGCATTCATGTTATCCCCAATGGTGGAGGTGTAGCCAAATAGCTGATCAGTGGGGTTGCGGGGTGTTAGACTCCTCCAATCAGTTAATGATGGCCAATCCTGAGAATAGGCCATCATTTAAAAGGTAGACAACCCCTTTAAATAATACATTTCTTTACTTATCTCATTTACATTTTGGAGAGCGACAATAGAAGCGACCACCAATGGTCATTGTCAGAGACATATTAAAAACTTAATAAAGAACAGTCTGTTCAAAACGGGCACACTGTTTTTGTGTCCTCCAGGCATTGCATTAGTTATCACATAGTCAGTTTGGCCTTGAGTGTTGAGATGACCATACACCTAGAATAGCTGTCTTCTGCAAGCTTGTTCAGCTGTGGCTCTTGCTCCTGACTCCCCCTACACACACACAGTCTGCTCGGGGGGTAGCCATAAACCACCTCATTCATGGCTCACCAGAAAATGATTAACCATTAGTAATTGTGATACATGGTTAGAAAGTAGCATAGCTTCTTATATTTGATCTAGCAGAAATTAAGAACCGTTATTATTTTTAAATGTAGAAGTCATCCCCTTGTTTGCAAAACCTCTGTGCAAGTAGATCTCCTAAGCTGAAGTTTAGCACTGACTAGACTGGCGCAGAGTCTAAAGAATCTCTGTATTGTTCAATATTAAGCCCTACAAGAAGATATGGTCTTTCACAAACATATTCCAAGGTGGCAGTCCCCAGAATGGTTACTGACTTTCTGCATGTGCACCATAGCACTGAACAAGTAGTGAAGTCAGGAACGTAGCCAAGGTTTTTCACCAGAATAGCAGCGAAGATGCAGCGAGCTTAGTGAAGAAACAAGCCAGGAGTCTACAGGGAGTGCAGAATTATTAGGCAAGTTGTATTTTTGAGGATTAATTTTATTATTGAACAACAACCATGTTCTCAATGAACCCCAAAAACTCATTAATATCAAAGCTGAACATGTTTGGAAGTAGTTTTTAGTTTGTTTTTAGTTTTAGCTATTTTAGGGGGATATCTGTGTGTGCAGGTGACTATTACTGTGCATAATTATTAGGCAACTTAACAAAAATCAAATATATACCCATTTCAATTATTTATTTTTACCAGTGAAACCAATATAACATCTCAACATTCACAAATATACATTTCTGACATTCAAAAACAAAACAAAAACAAATCAGTGACCAATATAGCCACCTTTCTTTGCAAGGACACTCAAAAGCCTGCCATCCATGGATTCTGTCAGTGTTTTGATCTGTTCACCATCAACATTGCGTGCAGCAGCAACCACAGCCTCCCAGACACTGTTCAGAGAGGTGTACTGTTTTCCCTCCTTGTAAATCTCACATTTGATGATGGACCACAGGTTCTCAATGGGGTTCAGATCAGGTGAACAAGGAGGCCATGTCATTAGATTTTCTTCTCTTATACCCTTTCTTGCCAGCCACGCTGTGGAGTACTTGGACGCGTGTGATGGAGCATTGTCCTGCATGAAAATGATGTTCTTGAAGGATGCAGACTTCTTCCTGTACCACTGCTTGAAGAAGGTGTCTTCCAGAAACTGGCAGTAGGACTGGGAGTTGAGCTTGACTCCATCCTCAACCCGAAAAGGCCCCACAAGCTCATCTTTGATGATACCAGCCCAAACCAGTACTCCACCTCCACCTTGCTGGCGTCTGAGTCGGACTGGAGCTCTCTGCCCTTTACCAATCCAGCCATCTGGCCCATCAAGACTCACTCTCATTTCATCAGTCCATAAAACCTTAGAAAAATCAGTCTTGAGATATTTCTTGGCCCAGTCTTGACGTTTCAGCTTGTGTGTCTTGTTCAGTGGTGGTCGTCTTTCAGCCTTTCTTACCTTGGCCATGTCTCTGAGTATTGCACACCTTGTGCTTTTGGGCACTCCAGTGATGTTGCAGCTCTGAAATATGGCCAAACTGGTGGCAAGTGGCATCTTGGCAACTGCACGCTTGACTTTTCTCAGTTCATGGGCAGTTATTTTGCGCCTTGGTTTTTCCACACGCTTCTTGCGACCCTGTTGACTATTTTGAATGAAATGCTTGATTGTTCGATGATCACGGTTCAGAAGCTTTGCAATTTTAAGAGTGCTGCATCCCTCTGCAAGATATCTCACTATTTTTTACTTTTCTGAGCCTGTCAAGTCCTTCTTTTGACCCATTTTGCCAAAGGAAAGGAAGTTGCCTAATAATTATGCACACCTGATATAGGGTGTTGATGTCATTAGACCACACCCCTTCTCATTACAGAGATGCACATCACCTTATATGCTTAATTGGTAGTAGGCTTTCGAGCCTATACAGCTTGGAGTAAGACAACATGCATAAAGAGGATGATGTGGTCAAAATACTCATTTGCCTAATAATTCTGCACGTAGTGTATACCTGGTGTGAAAATGTAATGGTGTTACCACTCCTGCACCCTGCCACTGTCTTTATTGGGCTAACACTAATGCCATCCATGTATTTTGTCCAAGTCCTCTGTGAGATTGAGAAACAGCTCTCATTGTCTGAACACTGGCCCAGATTCAAGAAGCACTTGCGCGGGAACAAGTGTGATTTGCGCCGCGCAAGTACTGATTTGCTCCTATGCAAATTTGCGGCTGATTCTGTAAACCAGTTAAGCCTGAAATGCGGCCATTTTCCCGCGCACGCAGCCTAGCTGTTCCTGCGCAATTTTCGTGCAATTTTGCGCGGGGTGTAAGTTGCGCCTTCATGGAATTCCCTCAGCGAATATGCAAATTAGGTACTGCCGATGATTCAGAAACATGCGCGTGTGATGCGCATCTTGCGCTGGAAGCGTGCAAGCTTTTTTCCCTGGGCAAACTTGCTCCTGTTAAAAGCAGGGGCAAGTTAGCAAAAGATGGCCAAATGTCATCTGAAGGAGCGCGCAACTTCAGCAGCACCTAGACAGACGATCTGAACAAGCAGAGCACCCACATTTTCGGGACCTCACATCTGTGCACCAACATGCCAGGGGCAGCTATGGTTCTTGATATTCTATTGACTGAGCCGACTCGTAGGAGGGCACGGGAGAGGATTTACAGAGGGCGCTACAACCTTTTTCAGATGACTGATACTGAGGTGTATCGCATGTTTCGCTTTAGCCCTGAAGTCATCCTTGAGTTGGTAACAATCCTGCAGGATGACATCAGCAGCCCGACCCATCGGGGACAGGCAGTGCAGCCACTGGTGAAGGTAGTGGCAACCCTTCATTTTTTGGCAACTGGCTCATTTCAGCGCACAGGTGGAGTGGTGGCGGGGATGTCCCAATCCAGCATGAGCAGGTGTGTGCACCAAGTGATCCCTGCAATACTCAGACGAATGGGCACACAATTTATCAAACCAACCACGGCTGACGTGCGGCAGAAGGCAATCAGTGATTTTTATTTATTAGCCAGATTTCCACGCACTGTGGGTGCAATAGATTGTACCCATGTGGCACTACGCCCCCCCCCCCCCGGCACCTCGAGCATATCTACTGCAACAGGAAACATTGGCATTCGATAAATGTGCAGATGATTGTGGATGCACATGGCCTCATATGGCATGTCCGTGCCAAACACCCAGGGTCAAGCCATGACAGTTTTATTTACCGACACAGCCCCATCCCAACCGAGTTTGACCAGAACATGTATGGAGACAGCTGGCTGATTGGTGAGTGACATGGGTGTCAGGTATGACTGCCCCCCCCCCCCATGATGCACACATCACAAGGGGCACATGCACGACTAACATCCTCCTGTCTTTTCCCTTCCAGGTGACTCTGCCTATGCCCTGGGACCTCACATGATGACCCCATTTCGTAACCCTCAAACACCAGGAGAGGAAAGATATAACGAAGCCCATGCACGTACCCGTGCGGTGGTGGAGCACACATTTGGCATCCTTAAATCTCGATTCAGATGTCTGGATAAATCAGGGGGGACCCTATTGTATTCACCCAACTTTGTATGCCAAATCGTAGGGGCATGTAGTATTCTCCACAATTTAGCTCAAAGAAGGGGCATGCACATTGAGCTACGCAATGACCTTACCCCCGAACCACGCAACCCCCCCCCCCCAAGAAACACTACCGGATCTTCTGAGGGAAGAGCAATCCGGAATGGTCTTGTGGAACGTCTCTTTGCACATTAAACACACCCTGATCTTGTCACAAGTATAATGCATGTATGTACACCACTGTAGTCCCTAGCACACACCCGACACATGCACCCCCAATTGGATTAGACCCAACAATACCCCATGGTATTAGGGAGCAGCAACGCCGCGTCAAGGCTCCAATTATGTTGCTGTCCATTCATACACCTTTCACATGGCAGAGGGTGACACCCCTTTTCCAGCAGGAGTGCCACCCCCCCCCCCCCCATTCACACACCAGTCACACTGTAGTATACACTCCTCACCGTGTGTAGGGACTACAAATAAATCTAAAAACTCATATCCTGAGCATATAAAAAAAAATAATCTCATACCCTGAGCATATCGAAAAATAATAAAAAAAATCATATTGTGTTGAGCAAAAAAATGTAGACATAAAATTATTTTTTTGTTTTTTTCTTTGGGCCAAGGGTGCCCCGGCTCTGGCTCCTCAATCTCCGTGGTGCGGAGGAGGCATGGGGTGGGGATGGAGGGGTGGGGGGAGGAGGGGGGGGAGGAGCATCAACCCCTACTTCCACACTCCTTGCAGGTGGTGGCTGCATGCCCTCCATGGCGTTGGCCAGGCGGGCAAGGATGGTGTTGGTCTGGGCCAACATCCGCATTTGGCGGGTGGTGGTATCCCGCTGATGCCGGCGGGTAACTCTCGCCTCCTCCTGCACTGCAGCGGTGTTGGCCTGCACAGCAGCGGTATTGGCCTCCACCGCAGCTGTCATCCTGCTTAACAAAGCTGGTGTGGTCTCCAGAGCCACCAAGCAGGTGACTATGGCCTTAGAGTTGCCACTAATTTCCCCCAGGCTCTGTGCCACATGTTTGTCCCGGTCCTCATGCAGGGTGAGGGCATGCTGCATAGAGGTGGAGGTGGATGCCATGCTGTCCGCCAGACGACGCACCTCTCCCACCATGGCCCCTATATGGCGGGTCTGCAGGGCCTGCTCCTCCAGCAGACCGTCACGGAGGCTGGAGGATATATGCCTCGTTTTGGACAGAGCCTTCCTGGGAGGAGAGGCTCGGCCACGGACAGAGGGAGAAGGGGAGGGGTCCACAAGGGAGGGGCTTGCCCTGGAGGGGGATGACGTGCTGGGCGGGGGGGTGGTGGGTTGCACAGGGATGGTGGTATCCTCCTGGAGGGAGCCAGAGTCCTCCTGGATGAGGAAAAAGGAATCCTCCTCCAATACCACTTGCTCCTCCATACTTGGCCCCGGTATGATCTCCTCCTGGACCAGCATAGCCAGAATGTCCATGGGGCCTGACTGGACCCCTGGCTCTGGTCTGGATGGGCTGGGTCGAGCCGCAGCCGAAGACGGCCCAGCTTCTTCTTCCTCATCACCACCTGTGGATGACACCAAAACGACATATTTTGCTGGTGCAACACACTTCTCATATGTTCACTTGTACCCCCTCCCATGATGCACAGCAGATATGAAAGAAAAATAACTTACCAGTCCCCAAGTTCCCAACAGTGGAGTCGTACCCTTCAAGTCCCTCCACCTGCTCCTGCACGAACGTTTGTGCAATAAGCTGCTCCTCCTGATTGAGCCGGATCATACATCGCGGACCACCTCCCGTGCCACCGGTATGCTTCCTGATAAGAGCCAGTTTTTCACGGACCCTGCGCCTCATATCATTTAATTTCTTCTGGATGTCATCCCAGGTACGCACTTCATTACCCAGGGCATTGATGTCCAGGGCAATGGCTTCATATATAGCCCTCCTTTGGGCAATGGTGGTGTTTGCCCGCTGGGCACCATATAGGACTTCCTTATGCTGCTGGAGTGCAGCAATCAGGATGTCCATCTCTGCAGCCACAAAGTTGGCCTTCCTTATTTTGGTCCCTTTGGGAGGTGCCATGTCTTGCAAAAGGGCTGAATTTCCTTGCTCAGGGGGGGTAGGAAAAAGCAGGATGAAATTCAGCAAAGAACCTGCGCAAGTCTGCTCCTATTTATTTGCTCAGTGCAAGCAGCTGAGCAGGATTTGCCCTGAAATTATGCTAGCAAACCTCTGCTGAGCCGAAAATTCCTCATTTACATAGGGGCACACCCACTTTGACTTGCACGGCCTTGCGCCCTCAGCTTTGCCTTAAACAGGAGCAAATTAAATGAACAAACGATTCCTGAATCAGGTGGCAATTTGGCAAAATTGCTCCAGCGCAGAGAAATTCAGCTGAGCGGCTCAGGTGTAAGTAATGGGCAAATCTACCTGAATCTGGGCCACCCACTTTGACTTGCACGGCCTTGCGCCCTCAGCTTTGCCTTAAACAGGAGCAAATTAAATGAACAAACGATTCCTGAATCAGGTGGCAATTTGGCAAAATTGCTCCAGCGCAGAGAAATTCAGCTGAGCGGCTCAGGTGTAAGTAATGGGCAAATCTACCTGAATCTGGGCCACTGTGTGTGGATTAAATTAAATGTTCTGGACTGATGTTCTGCTGTTTGGCCACAAGATGCTGCTATTTCTTAGGCACAGCTGACTGACTATATATATATTTTCATATTCACAAGCATGAAGAAAGAGCAGCCATCTTATGATCGAGCTGCTGAAAGCTGAGGAACTGTGTGTGAGCGGACAAACTGATGAATCCAGGAGAAAGAGGACCCCCTCAGTGACCTGACCACAGCAACAGCTGAGTGAAGCTGATCGTTGTACAAGATCCAGATCCTGTCCAGGGAGAGGAGAATTGTTTCCAGGAAAGCTGACAAGAGCTAAGGAACAAGCTGCATACCCCGTGGGACCTTATGTTTGCTTGAGAGACTGGTTGTTCGGTTCAGAGACATCAATGGATAAACCGCGGTTAGATCATGCACGCATCTCACTGCAGTTTGGCACCTAGAGACTTAGACCAGGCCTGTTGTTAGCTAGTTAGGGTCTCTGCTTTGTGTCAGGTCTAAAGAGTTGCTACTGGTACTACAAGGACTCCATTACTAAAAGAGACATTGCACATTTGAGAGCTGATAAACACCCCCCACTAGCTCTATCCAGTTTAGCATTTTGCTCATGAGTAATAATCAGGCACGATTTACCAGACTAGTTATGGGAGGGGGAATACTATAGAGCACGGTAAGATTGTAAACTGTTGTGTTGCACCGTACTAAGCACCTAACCAATTGTTCGTGATTGTTTCAGGGTAACAATAGGTACGGCAAGGCAGTTTTAGTTGTGCCCGCCAGTAGGTAAATTACCGCTAAATTGTCCGCTGGCATCCATCATATGGCGCTGTGCTGTGAAACACAGGGTTTTCAGCCTTCGGGCTGGGTGTATGTAAATTTATTTTATGTTCTCAGCATTTGTGGTTGTGTTTATTATCACATGTTAGTAAAATTCCATTTATGCAAAAGCTGGTGTCAGAGTTGCTTTCCTCGTTCGCGACTTTGCTATGTCCTGGGGAGTCCACTCCGGTACACGGCTTACACCTCCACACTGTGCATTCCTAATCTGTTTGCAACTGTTATGTTCATGTAAGTTACCTGGTTCACCAGCAGGTGGCAGAAAACACTGCATAGCTATACTTAGATAGAATGGAACCTTCCATTCCATTCTAACCCCCCCTCTGGAGAGAAGTCCTAATTCCTTCAGGAAGGGTGGGGCAGAAGTCCAGTTAGTCTAGCTTACCCCCAGCTAGGGGAAGGGTGTGCAGGGGCACATATCTGCTGGACGTGCCCACGCCAGCTAGAGCACCCTAAGCTCTGCTGGCCATGGAGGCCAAAACTTGAAGCCTCAGGAGACAGGAGGGAAGTTCCCTGGCATAACCTAGACTCAGACGACAGAGAAGAACTGCAGCATACAGAAGAAGCTGAGTTATACAGCCATCCTGTCAGTACAGCAGAGTCAGAGAGAAACATAGCTATAGCAGAGTTGAGTTTGCCTGCCAGTTTAATGCTTAAGCCTGCTGGAACCAAGACAAAGCCTGAAACAGTTTGGAGAAACATTTATTCAAGTAAAGCTGCCATTGAACTTCATCTCAAGGTCTGGACTCCAGTTATTTTATTCCTCAATTATTCCCCCTCTTTATTGCTTCAGAGCCAAAGCCTGTGGTCAAGTGGTATCCAGGTAGGAGCACCGTGACACGCATAGAGAGACAATTTAGGCTGCAACATACCACTTGGCCTTTCCTACAATTGGGACGCGTTATAGAGAGGGCCCTGGGGAGAGGCGCCCGTTGCAGAACCACAAGAACTGGGTAACAAATACAAAGAACAAGGCAGGAACATAATCCATGAACAAACCCAAGGCTAAGGTTAGGATAATGAACCAGGAAAGGAGTACAGAAACAATAAGTTGATCTGCAGGCAATGTTGAAGTCTCTTTATATAGTCTGCCTGGGTAACAAGAAAAAAAGAGTAAATTGAGTTGACAATATGCTCACCTGAACCTTGCCACAGCTTGCAGGAGAGCAGAGAGGCTGTGGGATCAGTAGGACATCTGGCTACCTAACAACCTGACACAGACACCTACTGAAGCCATGGCTAGCAGCTTGGATAGAACAGGTTGCACATATGGCATGTACACCCCTGCTCCGTGGCTTGAATTTCCATCTTAAGATTTGAAACTCAAAGGGTGGGCTCAGTAACAAAATTAACACAAAAAATTGTATCTGTAATTTTACATTGTTCTTGTTTTCCGACATTATATTTCTCTTAAATTTTTTCAGTTGAATGTAACTCTCAGGGTTCAAAAGAGTGTTTCAGAATCTATAAGAGCTTAATATTATTATCATAGTCCAAAGGATCTAAGTGGTTGTTTTTGGGTAATGTCTCTATGGAGAATGATATAAAAAACATTTTAAAACTGAGAAATTGATAAAATGAGAACATTGCACAAAACATATAGAATATATTACAAGGGTTTCAGGGACGAAATTGCTATGGCTCATTACCACGTAATTTGAATTTCACATTGATGGAGTATATATCATTTACAGTAGAGGACACTTCATGAGATATCTGTTGACACTTCCATAGAAGACATTTCCATGGATAAATAGGTATGTTGATTAAAACACATCAGTACCTTCATTTGCTGCTAAAGGAGTGCCCCAGTGTCCTTGGTGGTTGTCTGTTCTGTTAAATGCACTTCATCTTTTAAAGAAAGACTGCACAGATGTTTTTTTGTACTGTGTACATACATGAATATATGTACTGTATATATGTTGTGCTGTACTGTATATATTGTTTTCTTTATTTTGCTGGATGACAGATTTATGTTTTCCTCCACAATAATATATGTATTGTTATAGCGCCCCAGAAGTGCATTACCACCTTTTGCATCTCAAACTATCTTCTATGGTTAACCTTATGTCATCACATGCATTAATTTTCAGGGCCTGCAAAATGTGTATTTCCATTTCCATGTAAGTGTTATGTTAAAGTGTAATGTACCTGGTTCACCAGCAGATGGCAGCATGCATGGCAGGATTATTTTGTCTGGAATGGAACCTTCTTTCTATTCTTGCCCTTTCTACAGGTGAAACAAAAAAAAAATGTGAATAATATGCAAAAGTCCATTTATTTTAGTAATGCAAATTAAAAGGAATCGCATTAATGCAGCTTAAAATTATAATTTTGTGAAAAGGTTCAATATTCTAGGCTCAAAGTGTCACACACTAGTCAGCTAATTAATCCATACCCCCTGAGCAAAAGGTACCTCAAAATTGTGACTTTGGAGTTTCATAAACTGTAAGCCATAATCATCCAAATTATAACAAATAAAGGATTGAAATATCTCGCTTTGCATGTAATGAGTCTATCTCATATGTTAGTTTCACCTTTTAATTTGCATTACTGAAATAAATGAACTTTGCACGATATTCTAATTTTGGGGTTTCGCCTGTAGAGAGAGAGGAGTTTTAGTTAGTGAAAGTCCATCTAGCCTACCCCTTATAGGGGAGAAGTCATGTCTAGCTTACCCCCTGTAAGGGGAAGGCTGTGTGCAAGCCAGCAGAGTATCCCTAAGCTCTGCTGGACATGGAGGCCAAAGCTGCAAGACTCGCAAGCAAGGAGGAAAAGTTCCCTGGATAAAGATAAAGACTAGACTACAGAAAGTAAAGTTCAGCATAAAGGAAAAGTTTATATTTAATCCTGTTAGCACAGCAGAGCCAGAGGGCAACAGATGTAGCAAAGCCAAATGTGTTTGCCTGCCAGAATTTATGCGAAAGCCTGCTGGTAAGCAAGACCAATTGGAAGATTGTTTCCTGATGAAAGTTTATTCAAGTAAAGCTGTTATCAACTTCAACACAAGGTATGAACTCAATTTATTTTATCACCCCCTGCGTCGACTATCCCTTTTTATGCAATGGATGACCATGTCTGGGATTCCGGCGTATCCAGGTTTGTGCAGTGAATAAGTAGGCACTTGGTCATCAATAGGAGCTAGCCTGTTCCCTCTGCTGGAGGGTGGCTATGGCTGTGGAGTTCGTAAATTGAAGGTCAGGAAATAGGACATTGGCTTGTGAGGAGCAATAAATGAGGTTGTTTGCAACTAGAGATGAGCGAATTAAAAAAAAAATTGATTCGGCCAGTTCGCTGAATTTCCCGAAACTATTCGATCCAAATTTATTTGTGGCGAATCGCGTTAAAACCGGCTATTTCCTGGCTGCAGAGAGCCTGTATAGTGTTGTAGAACACTGTGCCTTGCTTTAACATGCATAGGAAGTCTGCAGTGGTAGTGAAACAATACTGTAAGTCAGTATGACATGTAGATGACAGGCATCGCTCTTAGAATCAGTGCACACGTCACTTATTTGGGCAGTTACGGGGCCAAAACTGACCAAATAACTCAAGTATGAACTCTGCCTTACAGGTCGATGTTAGCGTCAAGAACAAGCGCACTCCTCTTACACCGTTGTCAGCTGATTCCACATAGATGTCTACAGAACCTGTTCTATTAAACGCTTATACAAGTAGAGCCCCCCTGACAGAGTGGAGAGGGTGTCAGCAGTAAGTTTGTGTTGACGTCACTGATTATTTTGCCCTTCCTCTGATCCATCAGAACAATAAGCCTCCAAAAAACAGATCCTGTCTGTGGAGCATCTGCCGTCACTCGGTCAGCATTTGGTCAATAATCCATCAGTATTGCTAATACCAAAAAAAACAGAAGTGGATCCAAAACAGATGACACGTGAATGGAATATTTGCATGTCTTCTGTGTTTTGTACCCACTCATGCTTTTGGCTACCAAATTAGAAGTCAATTCTGATGGGACCATACAGGCCTTACAGCTGCTATACAGGCAGCCTCCATTGTGCGTCTAATTTTTCCTTTCTTATGACAGATCAGAAGGGTCAAATAAATAGTGATGTCACTCAGGCCAAAAAGGAAAAATAGTGGCCCAGTCATGGAGTGTGGATGTGGCAGCAGCAGCAGCATGAGGAGGCCACAGAGTGGCCCAGTGACATAGTGTTGAGGTAGCATCAACCTTAGCAGGCCACAGAGTGGGACAATAACAGAGTGTGGAGGTGGCCGCAGCAGCATAAGGATACCACAGAGTGGCACAATGACAGAGCATGGAGGTGGCAGCAGCAGCAGCATGAGAAAGCCACAGAGTGGCAAGGTGACATAGTGTTGAGGTAGCAGCAGCAGCAGCACCATGAGGAGGCCATAGAGTGGCACAATGACAGAGTGTGGAGGTGGCAGCAGCAGCATGAGGAGGCCACAGAGTGGCAAGGTGACATAGTGTTAAGGTAGCAGCTGCACCATGAGGAGGCCACAGAGTGGCACAATGACAGAGTGTGGAGGTGGCAGCAGCAGCATGAGGAGGCCACAGAGTGGCAAGGTGACAAAGTGTGGAGGTGGCAGCAGCATGAGGAGACCGCAGAGTGGCAAGGTGAGATAGTGTGGAGGTGGCAGCAGAAGCAGAATGAGGAGACCACAGAGTGACCCTGTGACAGAGTGAGGAGGTGGGTGGCAATAACAGTACCCGCTGACGATGGTGGGTGTAAGAAGGAGCACTTGGCATCAGATGTGTGGCATCAGGCGGGTGGCAGCATCAGAATGGTAGCTGAGGCAGGTAGCCAGAAGAACCAGGTCTCTTTTGTCAAGATTTGGGTGAGGCAGCATAGATGATCTAATCTGATGCATCAGGCATTGGTGAGTGGAAATCTTGGCTGATCCATGCCTGATTCATCTTGACAAAGGTCAGTCTCTCCACATTTTGGTTGCCCAGTACTCCAGTGGATCTTCGATGATGGGTGGCAGGGTGCACTCCAAGTATGCCACCACCTGCTGGTTCAGGTTCTGCTCTATGTCTAGCTGCTGGTGAGTAGTTTCTTCACTATGCGGGTGAAGAAATTTGCTCATCAGCGACTCTAGACTCAGGCTGCTTCTGATGGATCCCCCCCAGCAGCCATGGCAGTGGAACATGAGCGCATATCAGCCTATGTTGGGGGATGCCATTCTGCCGCTGCAGCTCAAGGAGGGTGTGCTTGGCAGTGTACGAGTGGCTGAAGTGCATGCAAAGTTTCCTGGCCATTTTGATGATGTCTTGCAGATGGGTGAAAGACTTCAGGAACCGCTTTACAACCAGATTGAACACGTGTGCCATGCATGGCTCAGCCCTCCTTGACGCATTGCCGACACCATGTTTTTCCTGTTGTCGGTCACCATGGTTCCGATTCTAAGTTGTCGTGGAGAAAGCCAGATTTGATTTCTTGATGAAGGACACGGGGCAGTTCCTGCCCTGTGTGACTCCGTTTGCCCAGGCAAATGAGGTGTAGAACAGCGTGACACCACCTTGCCGTGCACATGTGGTATGCTGGAGGTGCACTGTGAATTGTCCCTGCAGTGGAGGCTGAGGACACGCTGGAGGATGAGGAGGCAGAGGCAGACATTGCCGCAGGACTAACAGCGTGAGAATGTGGAGGCAGAAGCGGCATTACCTGGCCAAGTTGCTGGTGTGGCTGGGCAGGAACCACATTTACCCGGTGGGCCGTAAAGGACATATATTGTCCTTGACCATAGTTACAGCTACCGACCAATTTTCCCAAAAAAGGCTGTATCACAAACTAATTTCACCACTGAATGGCTAATCGACAAATTTTTAGTCCCTACAGAAGATACTCTAGAATCACCCATAAATATTCGACCAAAAAAGGCTGTTTCACAAAAAATTTCACCACTGAATGGCTAATCGTCACAATTACTCAGTCCCTACAGAAGAAAGTCTTCATTTACCGACGAATTTTCTCAAAAAACGGCTGTATCACAAATAAATTTCACCACTGAATGACAATGTAAATTCACCGCAAAACGGCTAATAAGACATAAGGTACTTATTTTTGCTATTAATACAGTGCAACAATGTCTGTATGACAATGAAAATTCACTGCAGAACAGCAAATAACATATACATATTTTTCCCATTTATACACCCCAACAATGGCTTTATAACAATGTTGTAAAATTATTACACCCCAAAAAAATATATATATAACAATCACAATTCACCGCAGAACGGCTAATAGGACATAAGTATTTATCCTATTAATACACCCTGTAAATGGCTGTAGTACAATGGATCTTTACCGCTGAACGGCAAATACTATTTTTTTTTTTTTGCCACCAATACACTCTAAAAAGGGCTTCAATTTTCTCACTTTAACACACAAAGGCTAATAAGTAGGGATGAGCGAACTCGAACTGTATAGTTCGGGTTCGTACCGAATTTTGGGGTGTCCATGACACGGACCCGAACCCGGACATTTTCGTAAAAGTCCGGGTTCGGGTTCGATGTTCGTCGCTTTCTTGGCGCTTTTGTGACGCTTTCTTGGCGCTTTTTGAAAGGCTGCAAAGCAGCCAATCAACAAGCGTCATACTACTTGCCCCAAGAGGCCGTCACAGCCATGCCTACTATTGGCATGGCTGTGATTGGCCAGAGCACCATGTGACCCAGCCTCTATTTAAGCTGGAGTCACATAGCGCCGCCCGTCACTCTGCTCTGATTAGCATAGGGAGAGGTTGCGGCTGCGACAGTAGGGCGAGATTAGGCAGATTAACTCCTCCAAAGGACTTGATTAATCGATCGATCTGCAGCTGTGCATCATTGAGCTGCTGAAATTCAATTGCTCACTGTTTTTAGGCTGCCCAGACCGTTTGTCAGTCACTTTTGTCTGGGGTGATCGGCGGCCATTTTGTGTCTTGTGGTGCGCCAGCACAAGCTGCGACCAAGTGCATTTAACCCTCAATGGTGTGGTTGTTTTTTGGCTAAAGCCTACATCAGGGTGAAGCTGTCACACCAAGTGCATTTAACCAGCAATAGTCTGTTAATTTTTTGGCCATATACTACATCAGGGGCAAGCTGCGCCCGTCACCAAGTGCATTTAACCCTCAGTAGTGTGGTTGGTCAAGCTGTCACACCAAGTGCATTTAACCAGCAATAGTCTGTTAATTTTTTGGCCATATACTACATCAGGGGCAAGCTGCGCCCGTCACCAAGTGCATTTAACCCTCAGTAGTGTGGTTGGTCAAGCTGTCACACCAAGTGCATTTAACCAGCAATAGTCTGTTCATTTTTTGGCCATATACTACATCAGGGGCAAGCTGCGCCCGTCACCAAGTGCATTTAACCCTCAGTAGTGTGGTTGGTCAAGCTGTCACACCAAGTGCATTTAACCAGCAATAGTGTGGTTAATTTTTGGCCATATCCCAGTCTAATTCTGTCACTAAATCCATACCGGTCACCCAGCGCCTAAATACTAGGCCTCAAATTTATATCCCGCTAAATCTTTCGTTACCGCTGTACTGTTGTGGCTGGGCAAGTTATTTAGTGTCCGTCAAAGCACATTTTTTGTTCAGGGTTGAAATACAATTCCCAATTTAGCAATTTCATAATTTAGTGGTTTCTGCTATATCAGAGCTATTTGAAATCTATCCCTAAAAGGGTATATAATATTCAAGGTGCACATAGGGTCATTCAGAATAACTTCACACACACGCTACTGTGCATTTCCAAGTCTAATTCTGTTAGTAAATCCATACCGGTCACCCAGCGCCTAAATACTAGGCCTCAAATTTATATTCAGCTGAATTTGAATACAATACATTGGGCCAAATAATATTTTTGTTGTTGCGGTGAACCATAACAATGAGGAAAACATCTAGTAAGGGACGCGGACGTGGACATGGTCGTGGTGGTGTTAGTGGACCCTCTGGTGCTGGGAGAGGACGTGGCCGTTCTGCCACATCCACACGTCCTAGTGTACCAACTACCTCAGGTCCCAGTAGCCGCCAGAATTTACAGCGATATATGGTGGGGCCCAATGCCGTTCTAAGGATGGTAAGGCCTGAGCAGGTACAGGCATTAGTCAATTGGGTGGCCGACAGTGGATCCAGCACGTTCACATTATCTCCCACCCAGTCTTCTGCAGAAAGCGCACAGATGGCGCCTGAAAACCAACCCCATCAGTCTGTCACATCACCCCCATGCATATCAGGGAAACTGTTTGAGCCTCAAGTTATGCAGCAGTCTCTTATGCTGTTTGAAGACTCTGCTGGCAGGGTTTCCCAAGGGCATCCACCTAGCCCTTCCCCAGCGGTGGAAGACATAGACTGCACTGACGCACAACCACTTATGTTTCCTGATGATGAGGACATGGGAATACCACCTCAGCATGTCTCTGATGATGACGAAACACAGGTGCCAACTGCTGCGTCTTTCTGCAGTGTGCAGACTGAACAGGAGGTCAGGGATCAAGACTGGGTGGAAGACGATGCAGGGGACGATTAGGTCCTAGACTCCACATGGAATGAAGGTCGTGCCACTGACTTTCACAGTTCAGAGGAAGAGGCAGTGGTGAGACCGAGCCAACAGCGTAGCAAAAGAGGGAGCAGTGGGCAAAAGCAGAACACCCGCCGCCAAGAGACTCCGCCTGCTACTGACCGCCGCCATCTGGGACCGAGCACCCCAAAGGCAGCTTCAAGGAGTTCCCTGGCATGGCACTTCTTCAAACAATGTGCTGACGACAAGACCCGAGTGGTTTGCACGCTGTGCCATCAGAGCCTGAAGCGAGGCATTAACGTTCTGAACCTGAGCACAACCTGCATGACTAGGCACCTGCATGCAAAGCATGAACTGCAGTGGAGTAAACACCTTAAAACCAAGGAAGTCACTCAGGCTCCCCCTGCTACCTCTTCTGCTGCTGCCGCCTCGGCCTCTTCTGCTGCTGCCGCCTCGGCCTCTTCCTCCGCCTCTGGAGGAACGTTGGCACCTGCCGCCCAGCAAACAGGGGATGTACCACCAACACCACCACCACCTCCGTCACCAAGCGTCTCAACCATGTCACACGGCAGCGTTCAGCTCTCCATCTCACAAACATTTGAGAGAAAGCGTAAATTCCCACCTAGCCACCCTCGATCCCTGGCCCTGAATGCCAGCATTTCTAAACTACTGGCCTATGAAATGCTGTCATTTAGGCTGGTGGACACAGACAGCTTCAAACAGCTCATGTCGCTTGCTGTCCCACAGTATGTTGTTCCCAGCCGCCACTACTTCTCCAAGAGAGCCGTGCCTTCCCTGCACAACCAAGTATCCGATAAAATCAAGTGTGCATTGCGCAACGCCATCTGTAGCAAGGTCCACCTAACCACAGATACGTGGACCAGTAAGCACGGCCAGGGACGCTATATCTCCCTAACTGCACACTAGGTAAATGTAGTGGCGGCTGGGCCCCAGGCGGAGAGCTGTTTAGCGCACGTCCTTCCACCGCCAAGGATCGCAGGGCAACATTCTTTGCCTCCTGTTGCCACCTCCTCCTTCTCGGCTTCCTCCTCCTCATCTTCCACCTGCTCATCCAGTCAGCCACACACCTTCACCACCAACTTCAGCACAGCCCGGGGTAAACGTCAGCAGGCCATTCTGAAACTCATATGTTTGGGGGACAGGCCCCACACCGCACAGGAGTTGTGGCGGGGTATAGAACAACAGACCGACGAGTGGTTGCTGCCGGTGAGCCTCAAGCCCGGCCTGGTGGTGTGTGATAATGGGCGAAATCTCGTTGCAGCTCTGGGACTAGCCAATTTGACGCACATCCCTTGCTTGGCGCATGTGCTGAATTTGGTGGTGCAGAAGTTCATTCACAACTACCCCGACATGTCAGAGCTGCTGCATAAAGTGCGGGCCGTCTGTTCGTGCTTCCGGCGTTCACATCCTGCTGCTGCTCGCCTGTCTGCGCTACAGCGTAACTTCGGCCTTCCCGCTCACCGCCTCATATGCGACGTGCCCACCAGGTGGAACTCCACCTTGCACATGCTGGACAGACTGTGCGAGCAGCAGCAGGCCATAGTGGAGTTTCAGCTGCAGCACGCACGGGTCAGTCGCACTACAGAACAGCACCACTTCACCACCAATGACTGGGCCTCCATGCGAGACCTGTGTGCCCTGTTGCGCTGTTTCGAGTACTCCACCAACATGGCCAGTGGCGATGACGCCGTTATCAGCGTTACAATACCACTTCTATGTCTCCTTGAGAAAACACTTAGGGCGATGATGGAAGAGGAGGTGGCCCAGGAGGAGGAGGAGGAGGAGGAGGAGGAAGAGGGGTCATTTTTAGCCCTTTCAGGCCAGTCTCTTCGAAGTGACTCAGAGGGAGGTTTTTGGCAACAGCAGAGGCCAGGTACAAATGTGGCCAGCCAGGGCCCACTACTGGAGGACGAGGAGGACGAGGATGAGGAGGAGGTGGAGGAGGATGAGGATGAAGCATGGTCACAGCGGGGTGGCACCCAACGCAGCTCGGGTCCATCACTGGTGCGTGGCTGGGGGGAAAGGCAGGACGATGACGATACGCCTCCCACAGAGGACAGCTTGTCCTTACCCCTGGGCAGCCTGGCACACATGAGCGACTACATGCTGCAGTGCCTGCGCAACGACAGCAGAGTTGCCCACATTTTAACCTGTGCGGACTACTGGGTTGCCACCCTGCTGGATCCACGCTACAAAGACAATGTGCCCACCTTACTTCCTGCACTGGAGCGTGATAGGAAGATGCGCGAGTACAAGCGCACGTTGGTAGACGCGCTACTCAGAGCATTCCCAAATGTCACAGGGGAACAAGTGGAAGCCCAAGGCCAAGGCAGAGGAGGAGCAAGAGGTCGCCAAGGCAGCTGTGTCACGGCCAGCTCCTCTGAGGGCAGGGTTAGCATGGCAGAGATGTGGAAAAGTTTTGTCAACACGCCACAGCTAACTGCACCACCACCTGATACGCAACGTGTTAGCAGGAGGCAACATTTCACTAACATGGTGGAACAGTACGTGTGCACACCCCTCCACGTACTGACTGATGGTTCGGCCCCATTCAACTTCTGGGTCTCTAAATTGTCCACGTGGCCAGAGCTAGCCTTTTATGCCTTGGAGGTGCTGGCCTGCCCGGCGGCCAGCGTTTTGTCTGAACGTGTATTCAGTACGGCAGGGGGCGTCATTACAGACAAACGCAGCCGCCTGTCTACAGCCAATGTGGACAAGCTGACATTCATAAAAATGAACCAGGCATGGATCCCACAGGACCTGTCCGTCCCTTGTCCAGATTAGACATTAACTACCTCCCCTTAACCATATATTATTGGACTCCAGGGCACTTCCTCATTCAATCCTATTTTTATTTTCATTTTACCATTATTTTGCGAGGCTACCCAAAGTTGAATGAACCTCTCCTCTGTCTGGGTGCCGGGGCCTAAATATATGCCAATGGACTGTTCCAATGTTGGGTGACGTGAAGCCTGATTCTCTGCTATGACATGCAGACTAATTCTCTGCTGACATGAAGCCAGATCCTCTGTTACGGGACCTCTCTCCTCTGCCTGGGTGCTGGGCCTAAATATCTGACAATGGACTGTTGCAGTGGTGCCTGACGTGAAGCCTGATTTTCTGCTATGACATGCAGACTGATTCTCTGCTGACATGAAGCCAGATCCTCTGTTACGGGACCTCTCTCCTCTGCCTGGGTGCTGGGCCTAAATATCTGACAATGGACTGTTGCAGTGGTGGCTGACGTGAAGCCTGATTTTCTGCTATGACATGCAGACTGATTCTCTGCTGACATGAAGCCAGATCCTCTGTTACGGGACCTCTCTCCTCTGCCTGGGTGCTGGGCCTAAATTTATGAAAATGGACTCTTACAGTGGTGGGTGACGTGAAGCCTGATTCTCTGCTATGATATGAAGACTGATTCTCTGCTGACATGAAGCCAGATTGTCTGTTACGGACCTCTCTCCTCTGCCTGGGTGCTGGGCCTAAATTTATGACAATGGACTGTTGCAGTGGTGGCTGACGTGAAGCCTGATTTTCTGCTATGACATGCAGACTGATTCTCTGCTGACATGAAGCCAGATCCTCTGTTACGGGACCTCTCTCCTCTGCCTGTGTGCTGGGCCTAAATATATGCCAATGGACTGTTGCAGTGGTGGCTGACGTGAAGCCTCATTCTCTGCTATGACATGCAGACTAATTCTCTGCTGACATGAAGCCAGATTGTCTGTTACGGGACCTCTCTCCTCTGCCTGGGTGCTGGGCCTAAATTTATGAAAATGGACTCTTACAGTGGTGGGTGACGTGAAGCCTGATTCTCTGCTATGACATGAAGACTGATTCTCTGCTATGACATGAAGACTGATTCTCTGCTGACATGAAGCCAGATTGTCTGTTACGGGACCTCTCTCCTCTGCCTGGGTGCTGGGCCTAAATTTATGACAATGGACTGTTGCAGTGGTGGCTGACGTGAAGCCTGATTCTCTGCTATGACATGAAGACTGATTCTCTGCTATGACATGAAGACTGATTCTCTGCTATGACATGAAGACTGATTCTCTGCTGACATGAAGCCAGATTGTCTGTTACGGGACCTCTCTCCTCTGCCTGGGTGCTGGGCCTAAATTTATGAAAATGGACTCTTACAGTGGTGGGTGACGTGAAGCCTGATTCTCCGCTATGACATGAAGACTGATTCTCTGCTATGACATGAAGACTGATTCTCTGCTATGACATGAAGACTGATTCTCTGCTATGACATGAAGACTGATTCTCTGCTATGACATGAAGCCAGATTGTCTGTTCTCTGCCTGGGTGCTGGGCCTAAATTTATGACAATGGACTGTTGCAGTGGTGGCTGACGTGAAGCCTGATTCTCTGCTATGACATGCAGACTAATTCTCTGCTGACATGAAGCCAGATTGTCTGATTCTCTGCTATGACATGAAGACTGATTCTCTGCTATGACATGAAGACTGATTCTCTGCTATGACATAAAGACTGATTCTCTGCTGACATGAAGCCAGATTGTCTGTTCTCTGCCTGGGTGCTGGGCCTAAATGTATGACAATGGACTGTTGCAGTGGTGGCTGACGTGAAGCCTGATTCTCTGCTATGACATGCAGACTAATTCTCTGCTGACATGAAGCCAGATTGTCTGTTACGGGACCTCTCTCCTCTGCCTGGGTGCTGGGCCTAAATTTATGAAAATGGACTCTTACAGTGGTGGGTGACGTGAAGCCTGATTCTCTGCTATGATATGAAGACTGATTCTCTGCTGACATGAAGCCAGATTGTCTGTTACGGGACCTCTCTCCTCTGCCTGGGTGCTGGGCCTAAATTTATGACAATGGACTGTTGCAGTGGTGGCTGACGTGAAGCCTGATTCTCTGCTATGACATGCAGACTAATTCTCTGCTGACATGAAGCCAGATTGTCTGATTCTCTGCTATGACATGAAGACTGATTCTCTGCTATGACATGAAGACTGATTCTCTGCTATGACATAAAGACTGATTCTCTGCTGACATGAAGCCAGATTGTCTGTTCTCTGCCTGGGTGCTGGGCCTAAATGTATGACAATGGACTGTTGCAGTGGTGGCTGACGTGAAGCCTGATTCTCTGCTATGACATGCAGACTAATTCTCTGCTGACATGAAGCCAGATTGTCTGTTACGGGACCTCTCTCCTCTGCCTGGGTGCTGGGCCTAAATTTATGAAAATGGACTCTTACAGTGGTGGGTGACGTGAAGCCTGATTCTCTGCTATGATATGAAGACTGATTCTCTGCTGACATGAAGCCAGATTGTCTGTTACGGGACCTCTCTCCTCTGCCTGGGTGCTGGGCCTAAATTTATGACAATGGACTGTTGCAGTGGTGGCTGACTTGAAGCCTGATTTTCTGCTATGACATGCAGACTGATTCTCTGCTGACATGAAGCCAGATTCTCTGTTACGGGACCTCTCTCCTCTGCCTGGGTGCCGGGGCCTAAATATCTGAGAATGGACTGTTCCAGTGGTGGGTGACGTGAAGCCAGATTCTCTGCTATGGGACCTCTGTCCAATTGATTTTGGTTAATTTTTATTTATTTAATTTTTATTTTAATTCATTTCCCTATCCAAATTTGTTTGCAGGGGATTTACCTACATGTTGCTGCCTTTTGCAGCCCTCTAGCCCTTTCCTGGGCTGTTTTACAGCCTTTTTAGTGCCGAAAAGTTCGGGTCCCCATTGACTTCAATGGGGTTCGGGTTCGGGACGAAGTTCGGATCGGGTTCGGATCCCGAACCCGAACATTTTCGGGAAGTTCGGCCAAACTTCTCGAACCCGAACATCCAGGTGTCCGCTCAACTCTACTAATAAGCCCTTTTTCTTTTTCCCCACTAATACATGCCAAAAAAAAAGGCTTTAGAAAATATAACAGCGGCCATTAACGGCAAATAATATATATTTACATGCCAAAAAGGGCTGTAATTTTCCCACTTCACCACACAACGGCTAATAAGACCCTTTCCCCCCACTAATACACGACCAAAAAAGGCTTTAGAACATATAGCTGTGGCTGTGAACGGCAACTAATACTTTTTTTTGCCACTAATACACGCCAAAATGGGATGTAATTTTCTCACTTTACCACACAACAGCTAATAAGTCCTTTTTCTTTTTCCCCACTAGTACACACCAAAAAAAGACTTTAGAACATATAACTGCAGCCGTGAACGGCAAATATATTTTTTTTTTGCCACTAGTACATGCCAAAAAGGGCTCTAATTTTCTCACTTCAACGCACAACGGCTAATAAGCCTCTCCCCCCCCCCCCCCCACTAATACATGACAAAAAAAAGGCTTTAGAACATATATATAACTGCACCGCACAAGAGCTAATATGACCCCAATAACAAGAACGGTTTGCTGGAATTACAGAGGCATGGCAAACCTGAAATGATCAGCAGTATAATGGCAATTTGGATTCGCAGTCAGTGCAGCAAGGTGTAATAGGATTGTTCCTATTACCCAGGCTGTAACCTCCCCGACTGAACCCTGTTCTGCTTCAATACTGTGGAATAATTCCTGCCTATCCTTTCCCTACACTTCTAATGCTCTTTCCCTGAACTTCTATTGAGAAAAATATGTTTTCAAGTCTTTCCTAGCACTGTCCCTAGCACCTACTAACGTCTCTCCCTGCACTAAGTACACTGGAAAATGGCTGAATCCAAGATGTCTGAGGTTATTTATAGGGCTGTGACATCACAGGGCTGGCTGCTGATTGGCTGCATGCAAGGCATTGTGGATGAGCCCTCGTTCCCAGAGTTCCTTGCTCCATATCCTAACCTGTGCAGCAGCCATTTTATGAAAAAATGCGATTCATTACCATGAAGCGTGAGGAAATTCAGATTCGGTGCGAATCGAATAATTCCTGAAATTCGGATCGAATTCCACTTCGTCAGCTTCAATTCGCTCATGTCTATTTGGAACAAATGGGCAGACCTACGCCTGTACTGAAAAATGAGTATGTCTTAATTTCCTGTGCTGTTATGTCACAATGTTAATATTTTTGTGTTCATTATTCCTGTGCTCCAATATGATCAGGTCCCTTATCTCTGTACTCTGACATCACTGTGTGCAGTATTCATATTCTGAAACATCACTTTGAGAATTATCCCTATATTGTTACTTCACAGCTTGTGTACTTCCTATGCTGCAACTTTAGTGAGTAGAGTAGAATTGTATTGTCACATCACTGTTTTAATTATTACTTGTTGTGACATCACTGTGTGCATTATCTCTGTACAAAGGCATCACAATCTGAATGCTTAGTTAATATTTTCTTCACTATGACATTACCATTTGTGGTAATCTTTTACTGTAATGTCATTTCATAGTACTCCGGATTACGTTTCCTTTAGACACATTTATATATAACTGTAACCATGTGATTCAACCAGGCCAACCTCAATAAAACCCTTGAAAATGCTAAGACCTACCACAATATTAGACCTTTCATAATATTACATATTAACTCATAACCACCATAGGCCACCATGAATGTTCCCCTTTACCCCTTCACCTCTGTTTAGGTATGTACCAAATGTCCAATGCATGTTTTTGTGTATGGAGGTATTTTCTAGGCAATGTGTAGTGGTATTTAAGAAAACCCACTCACACTTAGAGATGCCCACCGAAATATGGAAGAATAACTTTTGGCGTGCCCCACTATGTGAGTCACTGTGTGATGACTTGTTAAGAAAATAAAAGATATTGTACACTCATCACTTAATCCCCCTCCATTTCCAGTGCTGCTGCTCTGGTCTTGAGTATAGTGGTAAATATACAAATTTTTATTATTTTAACTCCTTTACTGGGTTTGGGTAGCTTTTTAAATAAGGTGGACAACCCTTTCAATTGATCCTCTCAGGTTGACACCTCTGTAAAGATGAAATTAAGTCACAGACTTTTGGACCCAGTTATGTTTAGACTGATTGACTGATGTATTCTTTCAGGGATGGGAGCTTTATTGATAGTTATTTTGTTTACATACAATGGTGTCTACCAATTTATTAAAGGCAATATGTAATCAGAAAATGACTTATTGTTTAAATCAAGTTTTTATGTTTAACATATTTTAAAAAATCTACTGGTGTTATTTTGAATTTTTCATGTTATTAGCCATATTTAAACAAAAAAACATAAAATCTTGCAGTTCTCATAGTGACCACAAAGGCTAACAATATGCACCACTTATTGGTCTGTATAGATCACTTTACTGCAGTTACCTGCTTATCTGTCATTCTATTCCTGCCTGTAATGATATCACCTTTGTTTATAGATAAGACCGGTTCCACCATTCAAATTTGGTGATTGTCAAAGCTTCCCTGTTCTTTCATTGTACAATGACTTTGCAAAGGTCACAGAGCATGCCTAGAAAACCTTCTCACAGAAGTCAATGAGGTCTTCTCCTGACCATTGTGTTTATGTTCCATGGGGCTGTCATAATGCAATTTTCTTAATACTTTCTAAATGCTGTTAAGAACAGCTCAGGCAAGATGTCTGCCCTCATAATCATGTTCAGGAAATATAATAAAAAAAATCTACAATCAGAAAATAAAAACAGATTAGAAAAAAAGAGACATGTGTCTCTATCTGGTTTTAACTGGCAGATTACATTTACTGACTGGCCCATAAACACAGTTCTGCTGTATGTTCTTTCATACCGGCAACTCATTAGTATACACAGTAAAAAAAAATGTACAATTTAAGTATGCACTTTCACTTAAAGGTTCTGGCCCATCTCAGACATTGAAGGCATATCACAAAGATATGCCGTCAGTATCAGATAGGTATGGGACCCTCTCCTTTCTCCAGTATGGGGCCACCGAAGTGAAGGAGAGTGCACGACACATGCCCAACATGCTCTCCATTCAATACTTTGAGAGTTCTTAAAATAGTCAAACAAGCTCTCTCAGCTATTTTCCAAAATCCCATAGCGACAAATTTAGGGTGCATGCACAGCCACCACTCCATTCACTGCCATGGGACTGCCAGAAACAGCTGAGCCAGCCCTCAGAGGGTTTATGAATAGAGTTGAGCAGACACCTGGATGTTCGGGTTCAACGGGTTCGGCCTAACTGCACTAAAAAGTTTGAGTTCGGGATCCAAACTTGACCCCAAACCCAAACCCCATTGAAGTCAATGGGGACCCAAACTTTTGAGCACAAAAATGGCTGTAAAAATGTCATGAAAAGGGCTAGGGGGCTGCAAATGGCATCAAAATGTGGTTAAGAGCATGGCAGGTGCTCTGCAAACAAATGTGGATAGGGAAACGACTTTAAATAACATAAAATATGTAAAAAGAAATAATAATCTTGATCTAGGAGGACGAGGTCCATATGGAGTAGGAGGTTGAGGAAGAGGTGGATGTGGCGGTGTAGGTGGAAGCGGTGGTGGAGGAGGAGGAGGAGGTAGCCTACACTGCTTTTTGGTTTTAAATTAATTTTTATTTTTTTAAATGAGGGTACACCCCAAAACATTGGGAAATATAACCTGTGATAACCCCCTCCAGTCGTGCTAAACACACGTTCAGACAATACACTGGCTGCAAGGCACAGGCTAGCACCTCCAAGGGGTAAAGGGCAAGCTCAGGCCATGTGCCCAATTTGGAGACCCACAAGTTGCAGGGGCTGACCCCTGTCAGTCAGTTCGTGTAGGCGTGTGCACACTTACTGCCCCACCATGTTGCACGTCCCAGTGATGTTCACGATCCAATTTGATATCTGCTTTATCAACTTTCGATGTTCTTTTAAGCGCCTACCATGGTGATCGGGGAATCCGGGTTCCAGGCCAGAGAGGGAGCCTGAGAAAAGGATACCACATGCAAGGGAGTTGAATGGATGAAATGAAATGTAATCAAGCAGAAATCTGGGACAAAGTATTGAAGCATAAGCTTCCAAGTTAAGGAGGTGGCGCACAGCAATTACCCACTCCCGACTCGGGGAGGTATTGACAATAAATAACAATACAGGACTCTTAAGATGCCCTGTTATTGGAATGATTAATAAAAAATTATAGGGAATGTCACTGGGGTATTTTGGATTTGTAAACATTAGCCAGGAGAGGCCCTGCTTCCGCTTTGTTGACTCTAGATAACTTCTGCCTGATCGCACGTCCGTGACGTCCACCATCCATTTGGATATCTTCTCTATCAACTTTCGATGTTCTTTTCTGAGCCTACCATGTTGATCACGGTTATCGGCAATTCAGGGTTCCACGCTGGAGAGGGAGCATGAGAAAGAGAGACCACATCCAAGGGAGGTTAATTGTTTAAAATTTAAAATTATAAAGTGGAAATATGGGACAAATTATTAAAGCGTAAAAGTGGGACAACTTTTTAAAGTTTAAGCATTGAATGAAAGGATGTGGCGCTCATCAATTAATTAAGAATTTACTAAATTTTATTCCCTGACAACTATGCAGAAGCAGGGGTTTCTATCCGGCAAAATTTGAAAAATGTCACCTGACAATGTAATTGACAATTTTTTTAAATTTATGTTCCTGTCACCTATGCAGAGGTGACATCCACCATCTATTTGGATATCTTCTCTATCAACTTTCGATGTTCTTTTCTGAGCCTACCATGTTGATCATGGTTATCGGCGAATCAGGGTTCCAAGGCGGAGAGGGAGCGTGAGAAAGAGAGACCACATTTAAGGAATATAAATATATAAAAAATGTTTGGGAACGAGCGAAAATATGGGAAAAGTTATTGAGGCGCAAATGTGGGACAAATGACAGAAGCGCAAATGTGGGAAAAGTTATTGAAGCGCAAATGTTGTACAAATTAGTAAAGCGGAAATGTGGGACAAATTATTGAAGCGCAAATGTAGGACAAATTATTAAAGTTTAAGCATTGAATGAAAGGAGGTGGTGCACATCAATTAAAAAAGAATTTCAGAATTTTTATTCCCTGTCACCTATGCAGAGCAGGGGTTTATTCATGTCTAAAATTGTAAACTGTCAACCCAAGAATGTAACAGAAAAATTACAAAAATGTATTAACCTGTCTACTTGGTAGAGCAGGGGTCTATGACAGAAAAAATTTGTTTATTGTCACCCGAAAATGTAAAAGAAAATAATTGAAATTTATTAGGCTGTCAACTAGGTAAAGGAGAGGTATATTACACCCAAAAATTTGTGAATTTCACCCGAAAATGTAACAGACAATTCTTTTTTTTTTTACCGGTCTAAGGCCCCTTTCACATGGATGAGATATCCGCGCGGGTGTAATGCGTTTAACTCATCTTAATCCACTTGTTCGCGCAGCCGGCATCTCTTCTGTCTTCATCTTTGCTGTGCGCAGGAAAAGGACCTGTGGTGACGTCACTACACTCATCACATGTTTCTTCACATGATCCATCACCATGGTAAAAAAGATCATGTGATGGACCATGTGATGAGCGCAGTGATGTCATCAAAGGTCCTATTCCTCAAAGAAGAAGACAGAAGAGATGCTGGCTGCGCGAACAAGTGGATTAGGTGAGTTTAATTTTTTTATATTTTTTTTAACCCCTCCAGCCCTATTGTACTATGCATTCTGTATTAAGAATGCTATTATTTTCCCTTATAACCATGTTATAATGGAAAATAATACAATCTACACAACACTGATCACAAACCCGAACTTCTGTAGGTACCACATTCAGTTTTTTATCACACACGTGCAAAACACATTGCACCCGCGCAATAAAAACTGAACAACGGAACGCAATCGCATTCAAAACTGACTGCAATTGAGTACCTACTTGCGCGGGTTTGCCGCATTGCACGCGGGACGCCTCCGGAGCCAAAACGTGACACCGGAGTGAATTTTTTTTTTAACCTGTCTACTAGGTATAACAGTGGTACTTCACGCCCAAAAATTGGTGAATTTCACCAGAGAATGTAACTGACAATAATATTTTTTTTTTTGCCTGTCTACTAGGTATAGCAGTGGTACTTCACACCCAAAAATTGGTGAATTTCACCCGAAAATGTAACTGACAATTTATTTTTATTTCTTACCTGTATACCATGTATAGCAGTGGTACATAACACCAAAAAATTTTTACATTTCAACCGAAAATGTAACTGACATTTTTTTTTTAACCTGTCTACTAGGTATAGCAGTGGGACTTCACACCCAAAAATTGGTGAATTTCATCATAAAATGTAACTGACAAAGTAGTGAAATCACATAAAATAAAATACGTACAAATAAAAAAATTAAAATTTGATTTATGAGGTGGAGGTCCATATGGAGTAGGAGTATGAGGAGGCGGTGGATGTAGCGGTGTAGGTGGAAGCCGAGGTGGAGGAGGACAAGGTAGCTAACACTGGTCCAAAAGAGTGTGAAATATCCAAAATACAAGAATGAGCAATTGCGCTGCAGTATAACAATGGCTGGTTAAGGCCGATATACATGTCTATTCTGCACAAGGTACGGACAAGTCCTGTGGGATCCATGCCTGGTTCATTTTAATGAACGTAAGCTTGTCCACATTAGCTGTGGACAGACGGCTGCGCTTGTCTGTGATGACGCCACCTGCCGTGCTAAACACATGTTCAGATAATACACTGGCTGCCGGGCAGGCTAGCACCTCCAAGGCGTAAAGGGCAAGCTCAGGCCATGTGCCCAATTTGGAGACCCAGTTGAAGGGGTCAGACCCGTCATTCAGTACGTGTAGGCGTGTGCACACATACTGCTCCACCATGTTGGTGAAATGCTGCCTCCTGCTAAGATGTTCCATATCAGCTGGTGGTGCTGGTTGTTGTGGCATTCTGACAAAGCTTTTCCACATTTCGGCCATGCTATCCCTGCCTTCTGAGGTGCTGGAGGTGCCCCAGCTGCATTGGTGACCTCTTCCTCTGCCTTTGCCTTGTGCTTCCACTGTTCCCCCGCTGTCAGGTGGGAATGCCACCAGCAGCGCGTCTACCAGCGTGCGCTTGTACTTGCGCATCTCTCAATCACGCTCCAGTGAGGGAATTAAGGATGGTACGTTGTCCTTGTAACCCAGTAATCAGCACAAGTTAGAATGTGGGCAACTCGGTGGTCATTGCGGAGACACTGCAGCATGTAATAGCACATGTGTGCCAGGCTGCCCAGAGGCAATGAAAAGCTGTAGTCTGTGGGAGGTGTATCGCCTGTGTCCTCTGTATCCCCCCAGCTACACACCAGTGATGTTCATTAGCTGGTCTGGGTGCCACCCTGCTGTGAACATGGTTCCTCCTCCTCCATCTCCTCCTCATCATCCTCCAGAACTGTGCCCTGGCTGGACAATTGTGTACCTGGCGTTTGTGGCTGCAAGAACCCACCCTCGGAGCCACTTGTGAATGACTTGCCGGAAACCCTACGAAATGATCCCTCTTCCTCCTCCTCCTCCTGTGCCACATGCTCTTCCATCATCACCAGCAGAGTTTTTTCAAGAAGGTATAGAAGTGGGATAGTTACGCTGAAAAAAACGTTATCTGCACTGGCCATGTTGGTGGAGTACTCGAAACAGCGCAAAAAGGAACACAGGTCTCGCTTGGAGGCCCAGTCATTGGTGGTGAAGTGGTGCTGTTCAGCAGAGCGACTCATCCGTGCGTGCTGCAGCTGAAACTCCACTATCGCCTCGCACAGTCTGGCTAGCATGTGCAAGGTGGAGTTCCACCTTATGGGCACGTCGCATATGAGGCGGTGAGAGTGAAGGCCGAAGTTACGCTGCAGCCCTGACAGGCGAGCAGCAGCAGGGTGAGAACGCCAAAAACGCGCACAGACGGCCCGCACTTTATGCAGCAGCTCTGACATATCGTGGTAATTTTTAAGGAATCTTTGCGCCACCAAATTCAGCACATGCGCCAGGCAAGGGATGTGCATCAAACCGGCTAGTCCCAGAGCTGCTACGAGATTTTGCCCGATATCGCACACCACCAGGTCGGGTTTGAGGCTCACTGGCACCAACCACTCATCGGTCTGTTGTTCAAGGCCCGTCCACAGCTCCTGCGTGGTGTGGGGTTTGTCCCCCAAACAGATAAGTTTTAAAACTGTCTGCTGTCGTTTACCCCTGGCTGTGCTGAATTTGGTGGTGAAGGTGTTACGCTGACCGGATGAGGAGCTGGTAGAGGATGAGGAAGCGGAGTAGGTGGAGGAAGCAACAGGAGGCAAACTGAAGTACCCTGCAATCCTCGGTGGTGGAAGGACATGCGCCAAAATGCTATCCGCCTCAGGCCCAGCCGCCACTGCATTTACCCAGTGTGCTGTTATGGAGATATAACGTCCCTAACCATGCTTACTGGTCCACGTATCCGTAGTGAGGTGCACTTTGCCACAGATGGCGTTGCGCAGTGCACACCTGATTTTGTCCCCTACTTGGTTGTGCAGGGAAGGGATGGCTCGTCTGGAAAAGTAGTGGCGGCTGGGCACGACGTACTGTGGGACAGCCACCGCCATAAGGCTTTTAAAACTCTCCGTCTCCACCAGACGGAATGACAGCATTTCAAAGGCCAGTAATTTAGAAATGCTGGCATTCAGGGCTAGGGATCGCGGGTGGGTAGGGGGGTACTTCCTCCTTCTCTCCAGTGTTTGTGAGATGGAGAGCGGAACGCTTCCGTGGGACATTGTGGAGATGCTTGGTGAGCCAGGTGGTGGTGTTTCTGGCAGATCCTCTGTTTGCGGGGTGGCAGGTGGCACTGTCACTCCAGAGGTTGATAATAGGGACGAGACTGCAGCACAAGAGGAAGCAGGAGGAGCCAGAGACCTTTCTTGGTTTTTTAGGTGTCTACTCCACTGCAGCTGGTTCTTAGCACTTAAATGCCTGGTCATGCAGGTTGTGCTCAGGTTGAGAAAGTTTATGCCTAGCTTCAGGCTTTGATTGCACAGCGTGCAAACCACTCGTGTACTGCCACGCCAGGGAACTCCTTGGAGCTGGCTTTGGTGTGCTCGGTCCCTTGCTGCGGTGGGCAGGAGCAGGTGTACTGTCTAGAGGATAGCCGCTCCGCTTTTGCACCCTGCTCCCTCTTCTGCTGTGCTGGTGGCTCTGTGCGACCACAGCCTCTTCCTCCAAACTACATAGGTCACTCGCATGACCTTGATTCTGATTCATCGTACTCCACATCATCTTCCACCCAGTCTTCACCCCTGCCCTCCTTGTCTGTCTGCACAATTTCGAAAGCCCCAGCAGTTGGCACCTGTGTGTCGTCATCATCTGAGACATGTTGCGATGGTCCTCCCAGGTACTCATCTTGAAAGATAAGTGGTTGGGCATCGGTGCACTCAATCCCTTCCACTTCTGGGGCAGGGCTAGGTGGATAGCCCTGGGAAACCCTGCTAACAGAGTCATCAAAAAGCAGAAGAGATTGCTGCATGACTTGGGGCTCAGACTGCTTGGCTGATTTGCAAGGGGGTGAGGTGAAAGACTGATGGACATGGGCTGCAGGTGCCAACTCTGATCTTTCAGCAGGAGACTGGGTAGGAGACAATGTGAAGGAACTCAAGGCACTGTCAGCAACCCAATCTACTATCGCCTGTTCTTCTTCATGCCTCACCATTCCTAGAGCCGCATTAGGCCCGACCAAATAGGTCGCCTACTCGCACCGGAGGAAAAGGTTCCATTTGTGCGTGCAGCTTGCACAGATCGACCACGTTCTCTCCCTACAACAGGAGCTCCACCAGCAGCACCACGACCTGGGCCACGTCCCTTATTTGACGCTCTCCTCATATTTCTCGAATTTAGGATCTTGTTATTAATTAATAGTAGAATAGAACGACAGTATGTACAGGGTGTATCTCACACGCCCTGAACTAGACTAGGCCTCAATTAGTTTGCCCAAAATGGCTGTATTTCAAATACCTGAATATAACCCCTGTATATAAAGGGTGTTTCTCACATGCCCTGACCCACACTAGGCCGCAATTAAAGATTTATGCCCAAAATGGCTGTATTATAAATAACTGAATATAACCCCTGTATATAAAGGGTGTTTTTCACACGCCCTGACCCACACTAGGCCGCAATTAAAGATTTATGCCCAAAATGTCTATATTTAAAATAACTGAATATAACACCTGTATATAAAGGGTGTATCTCACAATGACATCTGCAGCAAAGGCTGCCAAATATTTTTTTTTTGCCCAAACGCGTGTTTGTTTAATAACTGAATATGACAGCAGTATATAACCCTGGAATTTCAAACGTCTTGATGCTGCAAGGGCGGAAAAATTGTGTATTTTGCCCAAAAAAGGGTGTTTTATTAACAGAAGAATATAACCCCTGTATATAAAGGGTGTATCTCACATGCCCTGACCCACACTAAGCCGCAATTAAAGATTTGTGCCCAAAATGGCTGTATTTCAAATAACTGAATATAACGCCTGTATTTAAAGGGTGTATCTCACACGCCCTGACCCACACTAGGCCGCAATTAAAGATTTATGCCCAAAATGGCTGTATTTCAAAACACTGAAAATAACCCCTGTATATAAAGGGTGTTTCTCACACGCCTTGGCCCACACTAGGCCGCAATTAAAGCTTTATGCCCAAAATGGCTGTATTTCAAATAACTGAATATAACCCCTGTATATAAAGGGTGTTTCCCACACGCCCTGACCCACACTAGGCCGCAATTAAAGATTTATGCCCAAAATAGCTGTATTTCAAATAACAGAATATAACCCCTGTATATAAAGGGTGTATCTTACAATGACATCTGCAGCAAAGGCTGCCAAATTTTTATTCTCTTGCCCAAACGGGTGTTAGATTAATAACTGAATATGACAGCAGTATATAACCCTGGAATTTCAAACGTCTTGATGCTGCAAGGGCGGAAAAATTGTATATTTTGGCAAAAAAGTGTGTTTTTAAAAACCCAGAAAATTATGGCTGTATTTCTAGCTTCAATTGCACACTGACTAATCCAGATGTATATTGCCCAAAAAGTGTTTTTTTTTTACTAGCAGAATATGAAAGCTGAATAAAAGAAAAAGAGGAAACACAGTCGGCACTACTCTGCGGTATAGTATGAGTTATCTCTCAGCGTCCATGCAAAAATTCGAGTGGTGCTCTGCCTGAATGAATAGCTGAATGTCATCAACAGTAGAAGAAAAAGGAAAAACAAGGTGTTTTATTCGAGCCAAAGCGCTGTTGGAGCGCGAAACGGCTGTTGCCTTTCTTTCTGCTATGTCCCCCCACCCGCTATGTTTTAGACCGAATAAAACTACGATGTTAAGAAGATTCGGTGAGTGCCGCCTTGTTTTTCCTTTTTCTTCTACTGTTGAGAATATGAAAGCTGTATATCACGTTTGAATTTCACACATCCAGATGCAGCTAGGGATGTAAAAAAGTGTATTTTGCACAAAAAGGGTGTTTTAAAAAACCCAGAAAATTATGGCTGTATTTCTAGCTTAAATTGCACACTGACTAATCCTGCAAATGCACCAGATGCTGTATATTGCCAGAAAAGGGTGATTTTTTTTACAACCAAATTAGTAGTGCAGTTTTCAAAGATTGGATTTCAATGTCACAAAAGCACATATGCAGTGCTCGTGCACTGAGCTTGCATAAAATGGCCGCCGCCGCCCACCTAACTAAAGGACGGATAAAAGTTGTTGTTTTTCGGTCACTAGGCTCAGGGCAGGGTAAAAAGATTGTGCCCTGCACCCACACAACTAAATGTATGTCGATCGCTGAGTTAGATTCACGTTCTGAACCAAAGATTCTCTCCTATTCTCTCCCTGAAATCACCACCGCATCCTCTCCCTACACTAGGACCAGCAGAGTGACGTGCAGCGCTACGTGACTCCAGCTTATATAGAGGCTGGGTCACATGCTGCACCGGCCAATCACAGCCATACCATTAGTAGGCATGGCTGTGATGGCTTCTAAGGTCACACAGTTAAACGCTTGTTGATTGGCTGCTCTGCAGCCTTTCAAAAAGCGCCAAGAAAGCACCGAACACCGAACCCGAACTTTTACTAAATTGTCTAAAAATCCTAAAGTTCGGTACGAACCCGAACTTTACAGTTCAGTTTCGCTCAACCCTATTTATGAACTCTCATAGTGGTGAATGAAGGGGGTCCACACTTGCACTGTGTGCTCTCCTTCACTCCAGGGTCCGTTCTAAAGTTCTAATGATTTGTTAATGTAAGATCAATGTATTATTATTTTTTTTTTAATGGCCTCTTTAGTTACTTAAGAGCAGAACACTTAACCGTTTGACAGCCTTATTACCTGAAGGATCTAAGAGTATACAGGTCCTTCTAAAAAAATTAGCATATTGTGATAAAGTTCATTATTTTCTGTAATGTACTGATAAACATTAGACTTTCATATATTTTAGATTCATTACACACCAACTGAAGTAGTTCAAGCCTTTCATTGTTTTAATATTGATGATTTTGGCATACAGCTCATGAAAACCCAAATTTCCTATCTAAAAAAATTAGCATATTTCATCCGACCAATAAAAGAAAAGTGTTTTTAATACAAAAAAAGTCAACCTTCAAATAATTATGTTCAGTTATGCACTCAATACTTGGTTGGGAATCCTTTTGCAGAAATCACTGCTTCAATGCGGCGTGGCATGGAGGCAATCAGCCTGTGGCACTGCTGAGGTGTTATGGAGGCCCAGGATGCTTCGATAGCGGCCTTAAGCTCATCCAGAGTGTTGGGTCTTGCGTCTCTCAACTTTCTCTTCCCAATATCCCACAGATTCTCTATGGGGTTCAGGTCAGGAGAGTTGGCAGGCCAATTGAGCACAGTAATACCATGGTCAGTAAACCATTTACCAGTGGTTTTGGCACTGTGAGCAGGTGCCAGGTCGTGCTGAAAAATGAAATCTTCATCTCCATAAAGCTTTTCATCAGATGGAAGCATGAAGTGCTCCAAAATCTCCTGATAGCGGCTGCATTGACCCTGCCCTTGATAAAACACAGTGGACCAACACCAGCAGCTGACATGGCACCACAGACCATCACTGACTGTGGGTACTTGACACTGGACTTCAGGCATTTTGGCATTTCCCTCTCCCCAGTCTTCCTCCAGACTCTGGCACCTTGATTTCCGAATGACATGCAACAGTCCAGTGCTGCTTCTCTGTAGCCCAGGTCAGGCGCTTCTGCCGCTGTTTCTGGTTCAAAAGTGGCTTGACCTGGGGAATGCGGCACCTGTAGCCCATTTCCTGCACACGCCTGTACACGGTGGCTCTGGATGTTTCTACTCCAGACTCAGTCCACTGCTTCCGCAGGTCCCCCAAGGTCTGGAATCGGTCCTTCTTCACAATCTTCCTCAGGGTCCAGTCACCTCTTCTCGTTGTGCAGCGTTTTCTGCCACACTTTTTCCTTCCCACAGACTTCCCACTGAGGTGCCTTGATACAGCACTCTGGGAACAGCCTATTCGTTCAGAAATTTCTTTCTGTGTCTTACCCTCTTGCTTAAGGGTGTCAATGATGGCCTTCTGGACAGCAGTCAGGTCGGCAGTCTTACCCATGATTGCGGTTTGGAGTAATGAACCAGGCTGGGAGTTTTTAAAAGCCTCAGGAATCTTTTGCAGGTGTTTAGAGTTAATTAGTTGATTCAGATGATTAGGTTAAAAGCTCGTTTAGAGAACCTTTTCATGATATGACAATTTTTTTAGATAGGAATTTTGGGTTTTCATGAGCTGTATGCCAAAATCATCAATATTAAAACAATAAAAGGCTTTAACTACTTCAGTTGGTGTGTACTGAATCTAAAATATATGAAAGTCTAATGTTTATCAGTACATTACAGAAAATAATGACCTTTATCACAATATGCTAATTTTTTTAGAAGGACCTGTATAACAGACTATGTTCTCAGACTATGTAGTATACTCAGCCTATGTTAACTACCTAATGCTACCTAAGTATACCAAAGAGCTCAAAATATAGGAACTATTCATCCCTTCTATCTACCATTTCATCGTCATCGTCAACACCGTCATCAACACCACTGCCTGTCTGATATTGATCTCCCGACCAAACACATCCTTCTTGTTTTTGTCATTCACTTTGTTCTGTAGTGCTCCCTTTGAAGAGAAAACAGAACATGCAATTTGCGGGGCCCTTTGAATCCAGTCAAAACTAATTTGAATTATGTGAAGGAGATGAAGCAGACCTAGCTCCTTACATTAGGAGCAATAGTTGGCAGGTATAGTATACTACTGTTGAATCAGCAACCGACCCACCACAGAAACCCTAATGTGATTCATGCATACTTCACATGAGCAACTTTTTCACCAAAGACCTCACTAGAATATGTAGAACCTTCACCTGAAGTAAAACCTTCACCTGAATAACCAAGTCTAAGCAAGCTCTGAATCCTCCTGAATAGATAAAGCTTTCATTTGAACTGTCCACTTTAGAATAGAAGCCTACTTAGAAAACATACAGTCATTAAATTACTTCTCACTGAAATGTAATCTTCATAGTACTACACCATTACACTACATATAGATTTAATTGTAATATATGCATTATATGGAGATTTTCTAATGACCATTTTGAAGCTAGGCCTGGCTGTAACCATGGCCAGGGGGTGTCCTCTTTGTCTAGAAGAAAGAATGTTTCACCATACTCACAAATGGGGCATTTTTACTGGAAATGCAATGAGACGCTGAAAAATGTTCATGAGGGGCTTAGATGCCATTCTTTAAAAATATAATAATAAAAAATATTGTTACAATGTTTCTGGAGATGAAAATTTCATCCAGAGATTAAATTGAATTGCCATATTTGAGATTGGGAATTAGTTTCCACCTCTTAGGATTCTTTGCATTCTTCTGGATCCACACTGTAGGATCAAAGGTAAGACTTGATGAACCCGTGTCTTTCTTCAATCTTATTACCTATGTTACTGTATTACTATTAGTGTTGCTCGAGCACCGAACACATTGGGATTCTAGGGTGCTCTACGGAGCACCCGAGTATAATGGAAGTCAATGGGAGAACCCAAGCATTAAACCAGGCACCCCCTGCTCTGAAGAGGGGAGGTTGCCTGGTTCATAGGAAAAGGTCAGAAATTGATGTAAACACCACCAAAATGGTTTGGGAACAGCATAGGGAGGATGTCTGGATGCATCTTGGACTCCCAGGTCGCTGCTGGGAAGGATGTTGTCTGAGTAGTACGCCACTTTTACAGACTGACAATAATACGCACAAAACCGAAGATAAAATCGATTTTAGAAGAATTTTTTTTAGGAAACATTCTTTTCTGTATATTTATCTAATACTGTATATAAAGCTGAGTGTATGTATGTGTGTGTGTGTGTGTATGTCCGCTAATGGAATCCGCAACGTCGCATTTACAATTACGAAATTTGCCACACGGGTACATGGTGTCATATGAGCAATTACTTGTACTGAATAACTAAAATTAAATCCTATACTGGCTAAAATAAACACAATACTAAAGTTGTGGTAGAAATTGGCCGTGGTCTTTTATTAAGGGTTTGTCACGGCTGAGGATGGGGAAAACCCTCAGCCGTGCGATGACAGAAAATGGTGGTCGCTGCTCGACCAGGATGACAGAATTAGGGAGCAGGTCACCTCCTAATCGCATCCGTAATGAGACCCTGACTCCTAGCTGTATGAGCTGACCCTGATGGTAGGAGGGCTCATACTCCGGAACCTTGAAGTCCCTGCTAGCCCTCAGGATGGCCCTAAACTAGGAGCAGGGTAAGACGACCTGTTCCTTCTGGATACGGAGGAACAGGAGTCTCACTGGCCAAGCTGCAAGGAAGGGGAAACATATACAACTTATGGCAATGGCAGGTACATGCCACAAACACAACATTCACCTGCCACAGACACTAAGCCTGGAACCCATGTGTAAGTGCTGCTATCCACAACAAGGGACACAGCACACAACACACATCACACAGGAACCCAGGACCATAAGGTGCAATAAACAAACATAACACAAACACATCTTCAGAACATCGTGTATCACATTTTATGACCACAAGGGTGGCCCTCACTGGCAGATGGTATATGGGACCAGAAGAGTGCCTCCAGCTTACTACAAGGCTGGAGTACCCCTCAGACATGAGGTCTCAACTGAGGTTAAATAGCCCATGTAGCCACACCCACGCAGACACACCCAGTGCTCACAGACTAGGAAGGGAATTAACCCTTTTCACACCAGGGAAGGGAAGACAGCCACTTAAAGGGGAAAGTGCACACATAACTAAAACCCTGTGCACACCAGACATACAAAAGACACACCTAACAGACAGGTTGCCAGGTGCAACCGCATGCACATTGCAGCAAGCTGCCTAGCACCAGCTCAGGCTGCTATACTGCGACAATACAAAACAACTTGCTGCCCGCGGCAACCACAAGTGAGGCAACATACTAGCGGCCCTCACCTGTGGTTGAACAACCAAACCAAACCGCAGGCAACAGCCTGCGGTTCAGGAGTCACGGCCATGGCCGTGACAGGGTTACATAAATATAATACTGCTGATAAAATCACCATAATAATTAAATAAATAAATAACCAATAAATAAATACTCATTTAAAAATTCATTGAGTCCACAATTGTCCCCCCAGCAAAGCTGGGTGACTAACCCCCCTTCAATATCGGACCACGACTTCCTATTTATTTTTTTAATAAAATTAATGGGAGGGCGTGCGGCACGACGTCCTCTTCTTCCAGGCTCCGCGGCGGACAAGCTCCGGACCTGATGCGACCTTCTTTAAATATTCAATTTTCCCGCCCCAAAATATCATTCTCCAATCAGGAACAGGCAGAAAACAGGTACCTCAGCAACAGGTAGGCAACCAGGTACCAATCAGATTCATCAATTAGAAATACCTCAGAAAATGTAAAAGAACAGTCATTAATAATACAAAAAGGGCGGGGAAAAATGGGAGAAACATGGAATTAGATTAACCCTTACCCTAATGCTCAATGTCACCATGGTGGGCATTCAGTATAACTTCTGTGCCCACTATCATGGTGTCATATGAGCAATTACTTGTACTGAATAACTAAAATTAAATCCTATACTGGCTAAAATAAACACAATACCAAAGTTGTGGTAGAAATTGGCCGTGGTCTTTTATTAAGGGTTACATAAATATAATACTATATGAATAAATTACTGGGCACTCTCCAAATATATGTACCTCACAGTTTATTGAATAATATAAGCAAACAATTCATAAAACACACATATTCTTAAAATAATTACTAAAAATAAATATAGATAAAAATACAGATAAAATATGGGTGAGTTGTAAAATATATATCAAGAGCCTTGGGTGATGATGGATTCCAATCAATGGGAATGAAAATGCTGGATGTAAATGTCCATTCAACCTTAATTATGTTAAAGTCTATGTAGTTATTGCAGGTATACGGAACCCACAATAATTTTATCCTCCAAGCAAGAAACGAAAATGCAGCTGGTGAATTACAGTGATTGATTAGTGCGGCGTCCCGCTGTTACTTACTGTTTAGTTGCTATACAGGATTCTGCTGCTATGCCAAAGCCTTTAGGAGTTGTAACTCGGATCGGTATTTCATTCGACCCTTTCCCCACACTGTCTTTCAAACGCCGCTCTATAGGTGTGAGCTCCGGCGCTTGTTACATTCGTCGGTTCCCTTTTCAGCGCTGGATTTTCAGTTTCAGACGAGCGTCATGCGCCCCTCTGGTGAATCTATGTCAACGCGCCTCGGGTCTCCGGTTTAGACAGGGTTAGCTTGGGGTATATGTAGTCCTTTGGCTGGCGAGCTCAATGTCCATAGGGGGGTTCTTTACACCAAACGCGTTTCGGGGTCCTTTGTCACCCCTTCCTCAGTGGTAGTGAGGCCCTCTTCTAACTTTCTTTTTATAGTTGTTGGTGATTGGATTATTGGCATCTACTGTGTGGTTTGGGCTTGCTTTGCAAAACTTGGTGTGGATTTCAAACTGCCCATTTTTCCGTATTTTCTCTCTTTATTTACCGTGTTGAACTTTTTTGTGTGTAAAGGGGATCTTATTCATTAGTTTACTACACAGAGATCGTGTTCATTATCAGTTATAATCAAACTATATTTCATTTCAATGTATTTACTTTGTAACAGTTCATTTTAATCCATTCCTGTGCGTCACTTTTTGCACGCTTTTTTCATAAATATAATACTGCTGATAAAATCACCATAATAATTAAATAAATAAATAACCAATAAATAAATACTCATTTAAAAATTCATTGAGTCCACAATTGTCCCCCCAGCAAAGCTGGGTGACTAACCCACCAGACATGAGGGAATTATCCCACATGTCCCCCCCTAAAAACCACGGCCTTCTCGATCATGTCCTGCAAACCTGAGTTAAATATATCAAGACCTATAACTGACAAATGTACCAAATCTTTCCGATAAAGACCCGCAATAAATCCCTCTAGTTCCGTATGCCTTATGGACCATCCATTCAATTTAAGAAGAAATTTCTCTAAGCTTCTATTAATCCTCCTTCTAATTTTTTCCATAAAACCAAACTGCTCACCTCTCCAAATTAATCTTGGTATAATTTCGGAGAATATTATTGTTGCATCTGGTAGTATTGATTTAATACAAACCAGATCTGACTTCATATGATCAAGTAATTCTAAGGTCTTAATCTAAGGCCAATCGCAGCTCAGAGCTCACAGCCTGGGAGAAAAAAAACTCACAGGACTGCCGCATACTGGATGTTTTTCCCTTTTTACACCACTCTTTGTAAACCCTAGAAATGGTTGTGCGTGAAAATCCCAGTAACTGAGCAGATTGTGAAATACTCAGATCGGCCCGTCTGGCACCAACAACCATGCCACGCTCAAAATTGCTTAAATCACCTTTCTTTCCCATTCTGACATTCAGTTTGGAGTTCAGGAGATTGTCTTGACCAGGACCACAACCCTACATGCATTGAAGCAACTGCCATGTGATTGGTTGACTAGATAATCGCATTAATGAGAAATAGAACAGGTGTTCCTAATAATTCTTTAGGTGAGTGTATATTTCTGCTGTCACACGCAATAGTCCTTAAAAGAACTTTTGGGTCTCTGAAAAGTTTTTGCAATAAAAATCTTCCAATAACACTCCCTACACTGTCTTTTCCTTTCTATGCTTAGCTCTCCCTGACTAAGACTGAGCCGGACACGTGTCATCGGGTGCGCGTTTTGGCCAGCCAATCACTGTAATACCAGTAGCCAACGTGGCTACGGCATTACAGTGCATGCCAGTATCTCCCTGCACATTTATAGCGAGCGAGCGCCGCCAGGTTTAAATAAGACAAGTTGAGCCGAGCAGCCCCAAAAGTGAATCAACCCCAGGACGTTGAGCAGCCCCTGGAGGACGATCAATTAATCCCTGGAGAACCCCTGGACTGGCTGAGTATTCTATAACCCTATACCACCAACGAAGTAACCCCCTGCCCTGCATTGCCATGTACCTTACCATTAACCCCTAGAAACCCCTGAGCTACCAATATTACCCCTGTATCCCTGCAATAGCCCACAGTTCATTAACCCCTGAACCACCAATATAACCCCTGCCCATTACCCTATATACCCCTGCATTATACCCAGTAGGGACAGTGTAGAGAGCCAGAAGGGTGGGCTGCTAAATAACATGTGTGTGTAATGAGGGTCCACTAACATGTCTGCAATTCTTTTCCGCATTTTGCAGAATGGAATTTCAGACCCATTCACTTCGACGGGGATGCACGATGTGCGGCCCGGATCCGGAAATGCGGATCCGTGCTTCCGGGTCCCCATTTCTGTTCCCGAAAAAAAATTGAACATGTCCTATTCTTGTCCGCAACTACTATAGTGCCGGCGATGTGCGGTCCGCAAAATGTGGAACAAACATTGCCGGTGTCCGTGTTTTGCGGATCCGTGGATCCGCAAAACACATACGGATGTGTGAATGGACCCTAAGTGTATTTTTAGGTAGAGTTTGGGGGTAGAATTGTGTAAGATATTGTATTGTGTTTAGTGTAGTTAGGTGTATTGTAGTGTTGTTAATATATTACTGTGTGCGACTATAAGTATATATAGTATATATAATATACAGTTGCAAGAAAAAGTATGTGAACCCTTTGGAATGATATGGATTTCTGCACAAATTTGTCATAAAATGTGATCTGATCTTCATCTAAGTCACAACAATAGACAATCACAGTCTGCTTAAACTAATAACACACAAAGAATTAAATGTTACCATGTTTTTATTGAACACACCATGTAAACATTCACAGTGCAGGTGGAAAAAGTATGTGAACCCTTGGATTCAATAACTGGTTGAACCTCCTTTGGCAGCAATAACTTCAACCAAACGTTTTCCTGTAGTTGCAGATCAGATGTGCACAACGGTCAGGAGTAATTCTTGACCATTCCTCTTTACGAACTGTTTCAGTTCTGCAATATTCTTGGGATGTCTGGTGTGAATCGCTTTCTTGCGATTCAGCATATAGTCATTTTTTGTAGTTGTCGCCGTAGTATTAATTTTCACGTAGTTCAGTTTTAAGTAAGTGCAACTAGGAAGGTACTTAGTATTTATAGTATAAATAGGCAGAGTCATCAATAGACGACTCACGTCTATTTATTAATATTTCATTTAACAGGTTTACATATTTTTATTTTTACAATGGGGCCCTATAGGTGATGGATGCTAGTATTTTAGGACTCTGTAGAACAATTTATATACATAGTTAAAGACTAAGAGGTCCTCCATCCTCATATCCATTGTTTTTTTTATTTATTTTTATTACCATTATTTATTTATTTTATGCACTTATACATTCTGCCGCACTTTACAGACATTAGCATCCTACTGTCCCCAATGGGAATCACAATCTAAGTTCCCTATCAGTATGTCTTTGGAGTGTGGGAGGAAACCAACACAAACACGGAGAGAACATACAAACCCAATGCAGATGTTATCCTTGGTCGAATTCGAACCTAGGACTCCAGCACTGCAATGCACCAGTGCTAACCACTGAGCCACCATGCTGCCCGATTGAGATCATCATAAATAACTCCCATCCTCCATAGTTCTGCAGTGTACAGGGTACTTCGTCATATAAGGAAAAAAATAACTGTTTTCAGCTCCCTAGCATATAATGACATTTTACAAGATCTTGGTTTTCAGCTGGAGGAGTCTGGGAGAGCAGGTCTCAGGAAGGTAGACCTATTGACTCCATTTCAGCCTAGTTGAATTACACGTCAATCAGTACATTCTGTTAGTGTCTGTCAGTAAAATCACTTGCATTTGATGAAAGACATTTCCAGAGGACAACTCTGGCTTCTACTCTGTGCTGTCCAGCTGATCTAAAACAAAAGCAGTTCCTGGAAAGCGCTTCCATTATATAGCATTAGTCAGGATGTAGTAATGAAGACCAGCATTAGAGAGAGCAGGGCATTCTCATAACCTTGACAAATTAACTCAGTCAAGGTCAAAGAATCGGAGACTGGGATCAGGCCCTGAAAAGACATAGGTGTGAGTGAGATAACTCACAGTAGAGTTAGTGAGGGTCATCCTCTGTATGATCAGGCTCCCACTGAGTTTATATTATGTTCATTTTTATAACGTTAACAAATGTAGAAACCAGAAGTTGTTAGGAAAATATGAACTGTTATTCACACACAGCATGTTTAAAGCAATTTTACTTAAAAAGGCACCACTGTCATAATGGAGTATTTTTATAAACTCTATATTAATGGAAAACAATTATTTTTTAGAACTTATAGTTGTTTTCATTTTGGCAGTATTATGCCATTGACAATTAAATACAAACAATTTTCCTTCAGTCAACACAAAGAGATAAAACCTCCTGTATGGATAGGTTGTCAGTTTACTACTGCTGTGAGGGGAAGATGTTATCTGCAAGTTAATCCTGGATGCAGAATTGGGATAACAGTATGACAGCTGTATTGTTCTCTTGATAGGCCTAGATAAACATGTCCACAGAAGAGCACCGCAGTGTAATGTCATTGTAACAAACTTACTTGCTCCAGAACTGTTATACTCAGCCTCGGCGCGGCAGCGTTAGGAGACACGCACTGCTGAGCCAAGTTCCCTGGTGATGTGACAGCATCCTAAGCAAGAGGATGCAATGCTCTGTTTCTCCGTGCAGATAGCGTGTGCTGGGGGAGATTAGCAGGGGACTGATTGTTCCGCTGCTCTATAAGGGTACATTCACACGACCATATAATTTTATCCGCATCCGATCAGCGTCCGTTCCGCATTTTGTGGAATAGATGAGGATCCATTCATTACTATGGGTAAATAAAATGTGCGGACAACGTTCAGTATGTTGTCCGTATCTGTGTTTCCTGCATTTCTAGTCCGCAAAAATATGAGGCTTGTACTACTATTGTCCGCACAGATCGGTCCACAGCTCTATTCAAGTCAATGGATCCACAAATTGCGGCTGACATACGGAATGGTTTCTGTATGTCATCCGTTTTTTGCGGATCTGTTTCCATATTTTTGAAGGTCTTAATAATTCATTTTTTTTCTCTCTTATTTTTTTTCCTTCCGTTTGTTGTGGACCGGAAAAAACTGAAGGCATACAGAACACAAACAGAAATCTTTTGTCCACAAAATGCGGACACGCGGTTGCGTTATTTGGGGACCGCAGAACGGAAAGGATTACACATGGTCGTGTGAATGTAGACTCACTGTGTGCTAGTGTTTCTGACTAATGGAGTGACGAGTCATGGACTTACACCAGAGTCATGGCCATACACCAGTGCCAGTGATAGTTTGTCAATCACTTGTTGTGTACCTGGTTACTTTTAGCTTGCTTATTGGATTGCTTGTTCCTTTGACCACCTTCTGACCACTATCTGTCTCTCGTTTGGTACTATATGGTCCATCTGGTTCTGATCTCAGCTTCTCTTCTGATCACTCTCTGTCTCTTGTTTGGTACTGCATAGCTTGTCTGGTTTTGACCCATTTACGTATGACTCTGGTATTGTGTTGGTCTGTCTTTTGTTGTTTGTCCGTCTCTGCACTTAAATAGTGTTAGGACCATCCACCAGTTGCAGTCTAGCTATCTAGGGCTTGTACTGGAAGTAGGTAGGGAAAGCAGACTGGGTTCTAGCCTTAGGGCTCACTGTTCTTGTCTGTCCCTACCTACAGTCTTTAACGTAATGTGTGATGCTCTGAGTAATTCATCCCCTTCCCTCTCTGACTGGAGGGCACAAGTGCAGCTTTACTCCTCCACTGCTGTCATCACTCTGGTGGGCCAGACCAGCCGGTCCCCTGCAGATTTCCTGTGGCAGGCCCGGTGTCCAAAGTCTGCTGGTAATTCCTCCATAAAGCCCATGGCCTGATCTTGCCAGTAGAACGTCTTCCTTTGACTTTAGGGCACGTGCGCTCCATCTGACTCTTAAAGGACCAGCTAATTTGTGCCAGCTATTGGCTGGCAATCTTGAGGTACTTCAGGCAATTTCCTCAGTGGAAGGGTGCCTCACCAATAGGTTTGTCATGGTTACTATCCCTATGAAGGTGTGCTGTTAAGATCTGCTATATGGTGTCTGCCTGTTTCCTGGTTCTGACCTTTTGCTACCTGACATATGCCTGTTCATTGTATTGACCCTTTGCTGTCTGCCCTGACCCTTGGAATGTTTCTCAGATTTGCACATACTCTGCCTGCCTTGACCATAGCTTGTCCCTGACTTTGCTTTTGCTTGATCCCTCAGTGCTCTGCACCATTGTCATTGACTCCTGTAGGTCATCTATCAACCACACAGGGACAACTCCAGAAGGTAGTGGCCTGGAAGTTCCCCTGCAGCGAAGCCCAGATCCCAGTATAAGGGTTAAAGGATGAAAACCAGGGGGCTACTAGGATTAGCATAAGGTCCAACCTCTTAGTTAACACTATGGTTCTACACCCACTGCGTAGCAGTAGTAAATGGTCTCACAGAGAAAGTCAAGAGAAACTGTCTTTACTAGCTAGTTTGCTAAAACTTCTAACAAAGAGGAAGTTAAAGGCTTATTTTTGTGCTAGGGAGCCACTGAAGAGTTTTAGTTAATCTACAGTACATGTAGGAACATACATACTGTACATCTCTGCTGCTAAATTTAAGGAAATAATTCTTCAATTGCCAAAGCTTAGTTCTTCCTATACAGAGCTTTAAGTCTTTTACTTCCTTTCACAAAGCTATAGAGTCAAATTCAGGTATGCTGCTAGCAATAAGGATGCTGTAAAAGCTTACTCCATATGTGATTATTATTGACTTCAAAGGTGGTATAAATCGGCATGAAGTAACCTCCCCTTGGTAATATTTACAGCCAGGTTAAATTGTGAAATTTATGATGTAAAAAAATTGATATTTTTTTCATGTCAGAGTTGTCCATAGCAGGGGTGGGATTCAAATTTTTAACAACAGGTTCCCTACTCAGCGGTGGATACGCAGCGCGTCACGAGTCATGACACATATTTACATACACCATATATATGCAACACAGTCACGACATATTTACATACACCATATATACACTACACACAAATACACTATATATACACTACACACATACCACTCAACTTTTAAAAAGCCTTAGGCCCCCTCTTTGTTATTACTGTAATGGCCCCCTCTTTATTATTATTATAATGGCCCACTCTTTATTTTTAATGTAATGGCCCCCACTTTATTATTAATATAATGACCCCCTCTTTTTTATTAATATAATGGCCCCCTCTTTATTATTAATATAATGGCCCCCTCTTTATTATTAATATAATGGCCCCCTCTTTATTATTACTGTAACGGCCCCCTCTTTGTTATTACTGTAACGGCCCCCTCTTTGTTATTACTGTAACGGCCCCCTCTTTATTATTATTATTATAATGGCCCACTCTTTATTTTTAATGTAATGGCCCCCACTTTATTATTAATATAATGGCCCCCACTTTATTATTAATATAATGGCCCACTCTTTATTATTAATATAATGGCCCCCACTTTATTATTAATATAATGGCCCCCTCTTTATTATTATTATAATGGCCCACTCTTTATTTTTAATGTAATGGCCCCCACTTTATTATTAATATAATGACCACCTCTTTTTTATTAATATAATGGCCCCCTCTTTATTATTAATATAATGGCCCCCACATTAATAACAAAGAGGGGGCCATTACATTAATAACAAAGAGGGAGCCATTACATTAATAATAAAGAGGGGGCCATTATATTAATAATAAAGAGGGGGCCATTACATTAATAACAAAGAGGAGGCCATTACATTAATAATAAAGAGGGGGCCATTATATTAATAATAAAGAGGGGGCCATTACATAGTGGAGTACCGCTTAAAAAAGCTGCTCTTACTCTGTGGGCAAAATAGATGTGTTTCCCTGTGTGTGGCCACCTTAAATATTGTCATCAACCCCATCCATAACTCTTGTTTGGCTAAAAGAATCTAAACATTGGGTCAGGATGAGGGGAAGGTGGAGTAGGCACCTGCTTAGGAGAAATAATTAATACTTACCTCTCTCTCCTTCACAGCTTGTGGCATCCTGGTACAGGCGGTCACCAATGCCTCGCTCACTGTGCCTTCCCGCGCCGCGTCATCGCGTCATCTCGCGAGATCCGCCGCAGGAGGTCACAGTGAGGTACGTGACTAAGTCCTGCGTCGCACCTCAACTGAAGCCGCTCCCCCGGCCCCTCCTCACTTCGCCTGCCCAGCTGCCCTGCACAGTGCGCGTCACACAGGGCCTCTCCTCTCGGCTTCCGCTCCGCCCCCACCCCTATAGCTACGCCACTGGTGCAGGCGCAGCTGCAGGACCGGGTCGGGATCCCTGCTTCTCACCGGTCCTGCGAACCGCCTGTAATTTTAACAAACGGTTCGGCAGAACCGGAGAGAACCGGCTGGATCTCATGCCTGGTCCATAGCCTTCAATCCCCCCCCCCCCCCCCCCTTCCCATGGTGTCTGAAGTTTTTTTTTTTTGGGGTGGGAGTGACATGACACCAAGCAATAAAGGTCACATGGGATAGAATATATGGAGAACTTGCAAGAACCTTTATGGAGCCTTGGGCACGGGCGGTACCCAGATTGTGCCCAATAAAATCTGCTCCTGAACATATCAATATAAGTAGTGCTGAGCAAATTTTTGAAAAATGATTGCTTCTCTGAATTTCACAAAGAAATGGGATAATTCGTTGCGAAACACATTTCTTTTTAAGTAGCAGATGCAATGAATGGCGCTTGTGCCGCTTCCCATCATTGAACCCCGTCATCACTGATCGTAGCATCGGAGAATAATAGTGAAGTCTTTCAGGGGTTAATCCATAAAAAAAAATACTCACTCACGGCAATTTTGATTGAATCCCACATGAAATCTTCAATCAAGGTGGCTGAAGCGGCCTCTTCACGCTCAAATTGATGAGGTGAGTATGTTTTTAAATTTTACCGCCATTTCAGGGATAATTCACTCGTTACCACCAAGCATGAGGAATTTTGGCCCCATGGGAAATCGAATTTTCTCTGAACTTCAGATCGAAGTCCACTTCAGATACTTCGATTCGCTCAACCCTATATATACCTATAAGTGATACAGATTTAAAGTTACAATCCTGCTCATAGACACTGATGATTCATGCACTTTATTAGTATATTTGTAAACAGTGATGTCCAGTTCGCATGTTCGCCCACGAACATATGCAGGCTGCCATCTTTTTTCACAAGTCCGGCGAGGCACAGGTAAGCCCTTACCTGTGCCTGTGCCGTGAGCCGGTCTGAATACAAATACGGTCACCGGGAGAAGGCAGTTCCAAGAACAGCCCGATGAAGGCCCCCGGTGGCTGTTCTCGGAACTGCCTGCTCCCGCTGACCGCACTTGTTTTCAGAACGGCTTGCGCACAGACACAGGTAAGGGCTTACCTGTGCCCCGCCGGACTTTTGAAAAAAGATGGCAGCCCGCATATGTTCGCGGGCGAACAATGCGAACTGGCCATCACTGTTTGTAAATGTAGAATGAAGATTCTGTTAACTACGTAGGTACAGAAAGGATTGAAGTTAATTTCTTTCTAAACTAAAATATGACCAGTAACTCCAAGTCTATCAGTGGTAATCTTATATAAAGTTATTAACATTTTATTTTACCAGGTTTCAGTTATACCTGTTCTTTTGGGAGCATGGGAGCAACCAATGTGGTCACCAATACATTTCCCATAATGTTTGTTGTTTGCCACTCAACTTTATAAAAATGAATATGTACTGTATTTTTAACACAGAAGAGAATGACTCAATTATTTGAAATACTGGGGAGATTTTTGGAGGTCAAAGGTCTGCACCATCCCACCCCACAGCACGTACGTGATTTCTGGAATCAACTTTTAATTATGGGTCTCTGACCTGCCATGAGAAACTGAAAAGTTACAACCTTCATAATTCCCTAACTTTTCCAGCTCATCTTCAGATAACAAGAGGAGGGGTAGCAGGACTCAACAAATAAACACCAGGCTTTGTGATCCAGCCAACTATGCAAAATGAAGTCCTCATACTGGTCTATATGTGGACAGGCAGGAATTTTATGTGAATATGACCCATCAATGTAGTTAACCTCACAGCCCAAAAATTATTTGTCAGGAGGGAGATTAACTTAGGAATCTGGAGATTGGATCAGTTTGATCTGTAAGGTTACGGACATGCTCTCAGGCATGCATAAGCAGTGTTCACAGGAGCACCGGTGCCTTCTCAATACAGCTGATCGGCGGGGGTTCTGGGTGTCAGACTTCCACCGATCAGATACTTATGACCTATCTAGAGGATAGGTCATAAGTATAAAAATATTGGAAAACCCTATTAATTATGCTCAAGATTGTGAAGACATCTCCCCCAGCAGTAACACAAGGTAGACCATCTATGTTTGCCACCATGTGGTGGAGAATTAACTCTATCTATAACACTGGAGGCATTGTCCTGTGTCTTTCATACATCCATTCCGAACCATAAGGGCAATAGATGAGCTGTACCCTGTTTTCTCTCTTCATTATTTGGCTGCGGTAAAACTGATCTTTTACGGTACCTTCATTTAATGGGTCAGTATGATTACAGGAATACTACTCGAATACAGTTTTTCTTGTGTTTTAGTACTTAAAAAAATAAAAACTTTGCCAACTAATTGTTTTCGTTGCATCTCCCCATAACTTTTTTATATTTACATCTGCAGAGCTGTGTTAGGGCTCATTTTTTTTACCTATAGTTTTTTATACCATTTTGTTGAGTGTGTCACTTTTTGCTCACTTTTTTAAATTATTTTTTGGGTAAAATGACAAAAAAAGGCAAATTGGCCATTTTGCTTTGTTTCTCATTACGCATTCACCGTATTGGATGACTACCTTTATATTTTTATATCTCGAGCATTTTAGTAAACAGCAAACTAAGCTGTAGAAACCAGTGTCAGGCAGCTGCTGCCAAGACCAATAAGATAAAGGGTTGCATCAAATGCCCGTGATGAGAACATAATCCTACTACTTTACAAATCACTAGTCAGACCACACATGTACAACTCTGGGCTCCTGTGAACAAGGCAGACATAGCAGGCTGAAGAGGATTCAGAGGAGGGCAACTAAAGTAATTACGGGAATGAGGGAATTACAGTACCCTGAAGGATTATCCAAATTAAGGTTTAGAAAAAAGACGACTGAGGGGAGATTTAATTACTATGTATAAATATATCAGGGGTCAGTACAGAGATCTCTCCCATCATCTATTTATCCCCGGGACTGTGACTGTGACGAGGGGACATCCTTCTATGCCTTCTTGAAAAAACATTGCTGGCGATGATGGAAGAGGATGTGGCACAGGAGGAGGAGGAGGAAGAGGGATCATTGCATAGGGTTTCCGGCCAGTCATTCACAAGTGTTGAATTGTGGGTTCCTGAACTCACAAACGCCAGGTACACAATTGTCCAGCCAGGGCACAGTTCTGGAGGATGAAGAGGTGGAGGATGATGAGGAGGAAATGGAGGAGGAGGAATCATGTTCACAGCAGGGTCGCACCCAGACCAGCTCATGGCCATCACTGGTGCGTGACTGGGGGGATAGAGAGAACACCGACGATACACTTCCCACAGAGGACAGCTTTTCGTTGCCTCTGGGCAGCCTGGCACACATGAGCGATTACATGCTGCAGTGTCTCCGCAACGACCGCGGAGTTGCCCACATTCTAACTTGTGCTGATTACTGGGTGGCCACGCTGCTGGATCCCCGTTACAAGAACAAAGTACCGTCCTTAATTCCCTTACAGGAGCACAATCGTAAGATGAGCAAGTACAAGCGCACTGTGGTAGACACGCTGCTGGTGGCATTCCCACCTGACAGGGGGGGCACAGTGGAAGCACAAGGCGAAGGCAGAGGATGAGGAAGAGGTCGCCAACGCAGCTGGGGCACCGCCAGGACCTCAGAAGGCAGTGTTAACATGGCCGAAATGTGCTTTGTCAGCACGCCACAACAACCAGTACCACCTGCTGATATGGAACGTCTTAGCAGGAGGCAGCATTTCACCAACATGGTGGAGCAGTATGCGTGCACATGCCTACACGTACTAAATGACGGGTATGCCCCCTTCAACTTCTGGGTCTCCAAATTGGGCACATGGCTTGAGCTTGCCCTTTATGCCTTGGAGGTGCTGGCCTGCCCTGCAGCCAGTGTATTATCTGAACGTGTGTTTAGCACGGCAGGGGGCGTTATCACAGACAAGCGCAACCGCCTGTCCACAGCCAATGTGGACAAGCTCACGTTCATTAAAATGAACCAGGCATGGATCCCACAGAACTTGTCCGTACCTTGTGCAGAATAGACATGTATACCGGCCTTAACCAGCCATTGTTTTACTACAGCGCAATTGCTCATTGTTTTATTTTGGATATTTCACACTCTTTTGGGGTGTACCCTAATAAAATAAAATAAAAGATTAAAACCAAAGACCAGTGTTGGCTACCTCGTCCTCCTCCACCGCTGCTTCCACCTACACCACTACGTCCACCAAATCCTGAAACTCCTACTCCATATGGACCTCAACCTCTTAAATCAATTTTTTTTTTATTTGTACATATTTTATTAAATTTTATGTCATTTCACTAATTTGTCTGTTAAATTTTTGGGTGAAATTCACAAATTTTTGAGTGTGATATACCACTGCTCTACCTAGTAGACAGGTAAAAAAAAATCACTTATTTGTCTGTTACATTTTCGGATGAAATTCACCAATTTTTGGGTGTCATATACCACTGCTATACCTAGTAGACAGGTCAAAAAAATTCACTAATTTGTCTGTTACATTTTCGGGTGAAATTCACCATATTTTGGGTGTGATATACCACTGCTATACCTAGTAGACAGGTAAAAAAATGTCACTAATTTGTCTGTTACATTTCCGGGTGAATTTCACCAATTGTTGAGTGTGATATACCCCTGCTCTAACTAGTTGACAGCTGTTTGAAGAGAAGGCGTGCGCGGTGTCAGCAGTGCCTCCTCTTCACTGTTTACCTTCTAGCCGTTGCATCTGCAGTGGTGAGCAGGTTTAATTACACCCAAGACGTCCCATTCATTTCAATAGGAAGGCTTGGGTGTAATTACACCTGCTCACCACTGCAGATGCAACGGCTAGAAGGTAAACAGTGAAGAGGAGGCAGCGCTGACACCGCGCACGCCTTCTCTTCAAACAGCTGATCGGAGGGGGTGCTGGGTGCCGGACCCCCGCCGATCTGATATCGATGACCTATCCTGAGGATAGGTCATCAATAAATATAACTTGGACAACCCCTTTAACCCATTTTCTGGCGATGAAAAACCCCTGCTCTGCATAGGTGACAGGGACTTAAATTTCTAAAATTCGTCTTTCATTGGCCCTTTCATTCGATCCTTCTTCTTTAATAACTTGTCCCATATTTCCGCTTCATCCCATTGGATGAGGTCTCCCTTTCTCACGCTCCCTCTCCGGCGTGGAACCCTGATTCGCCGATAACCATGATCAAAATGGTAGGCTCAGAAAAGAACAACGAAAGTTGATAGAGAAGATATCCAAATGGATCGTGGACGTTACAGGGACGTGCGATCAGGCAGAAGTTATCTAGAGTCAACAAAGCGGCAGCTGGGCCTCTCCTGGCTAACGTTTCCAAATCCAAAATACCCCAGTGACATTCCCTTAAATTTTTTATTAATCATTCCAATAACAGGGCATCTTAAGAGTCCTGTATTGTTATTTATCGTCACTACCTCCCCGAGTCGGGAGTAGGTAATTGCTGCGCGCCCCCTCTTTAACTTAGAAGCTTTTGCTTCAATACTTTGCTCCACATTTCCGCTAGATCACATTGAATTTCATCCATTGATCTCCCTTGGATGTAGTATCCCTTTCTCACACTCCCTCTCCGGCGTGGAACCCTGATTCGCCGCTAACCGTGATCAGCATGGTAGGCGCAGAAAAGAACATCGAAAGTTAATAGAGCAGATATCCAATATGGACCTCGTCCTCCTAGATCAAGATGATTATTTTTTATTTTTACATATTTTATGTTATTTAAAGTAATTTACCTATTCACATTTCTTTGAAGAGCACTTGCCATGCTCTTAACCACATTTTGATGCCATTTGCAGCCCTCTAGCCCTTTCCATTACATTTTTACAGCCATTTTAGTGCTCAAAAGTTTGGGTCCCCATTGACTTCAACAGGGTTCGGGGTCAAGTTTGAGTCAAGTTCGGGTCCCGAACTCGAACTTTTTTGTGAAGTTCGGCCGAACCTGTCGAACCCGAACTTCCAGTGTATTAGTGGCACAAAAAAAGTATTTCCCTTTGTGTGGTGAAGTGAGAAAATTACAGCCCTTTTTGGCGAGTATTAGTACCAAAAAAATATATATTTGCCGTTGTGTGGTGAAGTGAGAAAATTACAGCCCTTTTGACATGTATTAGTGGCAAAACATATATATTTGCCATTCAGTGGTGCAGTTATATATTCTAAAGCCCATTTTAGCGTGTATTCTATTTGCCGTTCAGCAGTGCAGTTATATGTTGTAAAGCCTATTGTGGCGTGTATTAGTGGCAAAAAATATATATTATTTGCCGTTCTGCAGTGCAGTTATATGTTCTAAAGTCCTTTTTGGCTTCTATGAGTGGCAAAAAAATATATATTTGCCGTTCAGAGGCGCAGTTATATGTTCTAAAGCTTTTTTTGGATTATATTAGTGGCAAAAAAATATATATTATTTGCCGTTCACCGATGCAGTTATATGTTCTAAAGCATTTTGTGGCGTGTATTAGTGGCAAAAAAAATATAGATTTTTGCCATTCTGCGGTGCAGTTATATGTTCTAAAGCCCTTTTTGGCATGTATTAGTGGCAAAAAAATATATATTTGCCGTTGTGTGGTGAAGTGAGAAACTTACAGCCCTATTGGCGTGTACAGGGAGTGCAGAATTATTAGGCAAGTTGTATTTTTGAGGATTAACAACAACCATGTTCTCAATGAACCCAAAAAACTCATTAATATCAAAGCTGAATATTTTTGGAAGTAGTTTTTAGTTTGTTTCTAGTTTTAGCTATTTTAGGGGGATATCTGTGTGTGCAGGTGACTATTACTGCACATAATTATTAGGCAACTTAACAAAAAACAAATATATACCCATTTCAATTATTTATTTTTACCAGTGAAACCAATATAACATCTCAACATTCACAAATATACATTTCTGACATTCAAAAACAAAACAAAAACAAATCAGTGACCAATATAGCCACCTTTCTTTGCAAGGACACTCAAAAGCCTGCCATCCATGGATTCTGTCAGTGTTTTGATCTGTTCACCATCAATATTGCGTGCAGCAGCAACCACAGCCTCCCAGACACTGTTCAGAGAGGTGTACTGTTTTCCCTCCTTGTAAATCTCACATTTGATGATGGACCACAGGTTCTCAATGGGGTTCAGATCAGGTGAACAAGGAGGCCATGTCATTAGATTTTCTTCTTTTATACCCTTTCTTGCCAGCCACGTTGTGGAGTACTTGGACGCGTGTGATGGAGCATTGTCCTGCATGAAAATCGTTAATTTCTAACGATAATTTGTTTTCCCTTAGTCCTAACAGCAGCACAGATGGGGTTAACTGCCCCCCGTGGACTGGTAGGACCGGCGGAATTTTTAATGAGCCCAAAGATTAAAACAATAAAAGAACTCCAGCTCCCTTAAAGGGAGGGGTTCATCCCCCAGCCCACCGTGTATGTCACAAGAAAAAAAGTACTTTAGGGCGGGAAATTTGTGTGCTGCTGTTAGGACTAAGGGAAAACAAATTATCGTTAGAAATTAACGATTCCCTTACGTCCTACCAGCAGCACAGATGGGGAGATAGCAAGAAGAATCCCCTAGGGAGGGTCCTCATGCTCGGCAGAAGTAAGGACTGTCTGCCCAAAGGCCGAGAACTCAGATATCCTAGCATCGATCCTATAATGGGAGATGAAGGTAGACTCAGAGCTCCAGGAAGCTGCCTTGCAGATCAACTCTAGGGGGAGAAGATTTCTTTCCGCCACAGAGGTAGCTACGGCCCTTGTAGAATGGGCCCTCACAAACTCCGGAGGATCTAAGGCTTGGGAAATGAAGGCTTCCCTAATGGCTTCCTTAACCCAGCGACTAATGGTCGTTTTAGACGCTTTACGGCCTTTTGACTTACCGGCAAACAGGATAAAGAGATTTTCATCCATCCTGAACTCTTTGGATCTATCCACATAGATCTGAAGGCATCTAGCTATGTCCAGTGGATGTCGGACTGGAGCATCCGGGGAGGAGGCAGAGAGCAATACAGGAAGAGAGACTACCTGATTAATATTTTGAAAGGTAGAAACCTTAGGTCTAAAGTAAGGTAGAAATTTCAGAAGCACCCTATCTTGTAGAAACATGGTATAAGGGTATGACGCGGAGAAAGCTTGAAGCTCCGAAACTCTTTTGGCCGAAGTTATGGCCAGAAGAAAAACCATCTTAAGTGTTAAGAGTTTAAAACTTGCCTCCTCCAAGGATTCAAAGGGGGGAGATGCTAGCCCCCTAAGAACAACTGACAAATCCCATTGAGGAACGGGTCTCAGTATTGTAGGCTTCAATCTTTCCGCTCCTTTAAGGAAGCGCTTGATGAGCGGGTCCCGAGAATATGGTCTGTTAAGACAGGCCGAGATGGCAAACACTTGGACCTTCAGGGTAGAAGGGGAGAGACCTCTGTCTATCCCATCCTGAAGGAACTGTAGGATCGCTGCGAGGGGCGGATCTGCAAACGCCACCTGGTTGGAGCTACACCAAGAGGTGAAGATCCTCATAATCCGGGAGTAGGCCTTTCTGGTAGACTCTGCTCTGGAATGCGATAATGTTCTCAGGACCGACTCAGAGAGCCCTTCTACTCTGGGAAGGGACTGGTCAACCTCCAGGCTGTCAGGTTGAATCTGTGCAGATCTGGGCAGAGATGAGTGTCCCACGACACCAGGGTCTGCTCCGGGGGGAGTCTCCAATATTGTCCCCGACTCATCTGAATGAGCTGGGTAAACCAGGATCTCCTGGGCCAAAACGGTATGATGGCTATTACCGAGGCCTGATCCTGACGGATTTTCATCAATACCCTCGGGATCATGGAAAAGGGAGGGAAGATGTACGCCAGCCTGAACCTCCACGGTATTGTCAGAGCATCTATCGCCAGGGGGTTGTCCTCCCTGTAAAGGGAACAGAACCTCTGTACCTTGGCGTTGAACTTGGTTGCCATGAGATCCACCTCTGGCATCTCCCACCTGAGGACTAATTGTTTGAAGATCTCTGGATGTAATGACCATTCCATGGTCGGTAGGCCGCGACTTAGGCGGTCCGCGATGACATTGAGGGAGCCTCTGATGTGAGTGGCGGATAGATGGGATAGGTTCAGCTCTGCCCACCGAAGAATTACCCCAATCTCTAAAAGAAGGGGTACAGATCTTGTGCCTCCCTGCTTGTTTATATAAAGCACGACAGTCATATTGTCTGACTGGACTTTCACTGCTTTGCCCCGAATCCGAGGGGCGAAGTGAAGGAGGGCTAGCCGGATAGTACGCATCTCGCGGAGGTTTGAAGAAAGATGCCGCTCCTGAGGAGACCAGGATCCCCGAACTGGGGACCCGTCTAGATGAGCGCCCCAGGGGAGGGGTACGGGAAAATCCAGAGGCGTAACGGCAGGGATAGCAGGGTTTATCCAAGAGCCTCTGAGAGGCCCATAGTCAGGAGGGCTTTGCCTCCCTGGTGGGTTTGCGGGAACGCCTAGAAAACTTTCTAGGCGGCCCCCCCAATCCTTACGTCCCTGCTGTCCTGGTCGGCCTCCGCGGGCTTGTCTTCCCCTGCCTCGAAAGGGCTGTTGGGGAAGGCTCTTCCCCTTTTTGTCTGATAGACCTTCCATGATGGTGTCTAGCTCAGATCCGAATAGACGGCTCGGTTCAAAGGGGAGCCCACAGAGGTTATATTTGGACGCGTTATCCGCATTCCAAGGTTTGAGCCACAGAGGTCTCCTGGCGGCAGACACTAAAGCCATAGTCTTGGCCGCCAACTTTAATTGGAGTTGGGCTGTGTCACAGAGAAAATCCATGGCTAAGTTGACGGACTTAAAGGCAGCGAGAATATCGTCACGAGAGACACTCTGGTCAACATCCGTCTGGATCTGGTTCAGCTTGGTTCTGAGGAAGGAGGAGACCTCTGTGGCAGCAATAGAAGTCGAGGCCGAGGCTGCGGCCGCCGAGTAACCTCTTCTGAGGGTGCACTCTGCCCTCCTATCTAGAGGGTCCTGCAGGCTAGACCCATCGTCTGCAGGGACCAGAGTGCGCCTGGACAACTTGGCAATCGCCATGTCCACCTTAGGAATGGAACCCCATGATTCCACTAAGGGTATAGCCATAGGAAACATTAGTTTAAACTTCCTGGTAAGGACTGGGCCTTTTTCTGGCTTTTTCCACTCCGTGCGCATCACAGAGAGAAGGGTCTCATCTGCCCTAAAGACCCGCTGGGTCCGGCAGGCGGGATCGGAAGACTCCCCTACGTCAACATCATGGTCCCCCGACCTGATGGACCTTAGAAGCTTCTGGGTCTTTTCCGGTGGAAAGAAGCCAGAAGTCGCTTCTTCCTCATCCGAGGAAGATGACCCCACAGAAAGGGGCATAGGCCTATCGGTGGGGGCGGGCACCTCCATAGGTGTTTGGGAGGGAACGGATAGTCTCTCGTTAAGGAGACTTACGACCCCTTTAATGGAGTCGTCGACATAAGTCTTAGCCCACTGGTACATATCCTGCATTGAAGGCTCTGTAGCAGTGGCGGAACGACAGCTGTTGCATCTAGAAAATGGGCAGCTGTCCTCAAGAGGCGTATTGCAGTCATAGCAAGCCAGGTGTCTCCTCTTGGTGGCTGATAGGGCTCTCTGGGAGAGGCCATAGCTAAAAGGGAACAAAAGGAGAGGAATTTAAAACATCATAAAAATGGAAATAAGAAAAGCCCTCCAGATTTTAGCACGAACCAGAGAAGAGAACAAAGATAGCTGAAAGCAAAAAAGACCGGTCTGAAGGCAATGTCTCACAAATGACAGGAGACTCTGGAGCTAGCTTGTTAAAGCAGCGCAACCAGAGACCGACTGAGGGAATCAGGGAGCTTAAATAGAGTAGCTCCGCCCAGGGGAGTGGTGAAGTCCAGGCTAAACCTCCCCCTTAAAACAGCTATACAAACAACCTTCCCTTGGTAAAAAAGGGGAAAGAAAGGCCTAAGCCTATGTGAGAGTGTCCCCACACATCCACCTATTCCCCCCTGCGAAAGAAAAAAACGGCCGAAAAACCGGCCGGCTGACGCTGGGGAAACCGGAAGTGACGCCGCGGCTAGGGCCGCGTCACTTCCGGTCATGGCGGCGCCCAGGCAAAACTTATCAGCGGAGCGCTGCCGGCTATCGCAGGGGAGAAGACGGAGGGAGGACATGTGAGCATGGAAAAACCACAGCTGCAATGGGGCGCAAATATAAGCGCATCTCAGATAAGTTAAAAAAAGGGACTAAAGGAGACCTTCTCAGGTCAGCACGCTAACGTCCCAAACTCCCTGTCTAAAAAAATAAACCAGGGAGAAAGACTCGCCAGTCCACCTGTCCAAAGGACAGAAAAAAACACGGTGGGCTGGGGGATGAACCCCTCCCTTTAAGGGAGCTGGAGTTCTTTTATTGGTTTAATCTTTGGGCTCATAAAAAATTCCGCCGGTCCTACCAGTCCACGGGGGGCAGTTAACCCCATCTGTGCTGCTGGTAGGACGTAAGGGAATCATGTTTTTCTTACCTTGCAGACTTCTTCCTGTACCACTGCTTTAAGAAGGTGTCTTCCAGAAACTGGCAGTAGGACTGGGAGTTGAGCTTGACTCCATCCTCAACCCAAAAAGGCCCCACAAGCTCATCTTTGATGATACCAGCCCAAACCAGTACTCCACCTCCACCTTGCTGGCGTCTGAGTCGGACTGGAGCTCTCTGCCCTTTACCAATCCAGCCATCTGGCCCATCAAGACTCACTCTCATTTCATCAGTCCATAAAACCTTAGAAAAATCAGTCTTGAGATATTTCTTGGCCCAGTCTTGACGTTTCAGCTTGTGTGTCTTGTTCAGTGGTGGTCGTCTTTCAGCCTTTCTTACCTTGGCCATGTCTCTGAGTATTGCACACCTTGTGCTTTTGGGCACTCCAGTGATGTTGCAGCTCTGAAATATGGCCAAACTGGTGGCAAGTGGCATCTTGGCAGCTGCACGCTTGACTTTTCTCAGTTCATGGGCAGTTATTTTGCGCCTTGGTTTTTCCACACGCTTCTTGCGACCCTGTTGACTATTTTGAATGAAACGCTTGATTGTTCGATGATCACGCTTCAGAAGCTTTGCAATTTTAAGAGTGCTGCATCCCTCTGCAAGATATCTCACTATTTTTGCCTTTTCTGAGCCTGTCAAGTCCTTCTTTTGACCCATTTTGCCAAAGGAAAGGAAGTTGCCTAATAATTATGCACACCTGATATAGGGTGTTGATGTCATTAGACCACACCCCTTCTCATTACAGAGATGCACATCACCTAATATGCTTAATTGGTAGTAGGCTTTCGAGCCTATACAGCTTGGAGTAAGACAACATGCATAAAGAGGATGATGTGGTCAAAATACTCATTTGCCTAATAATTCTGCACGTAGTGTATTAGTGGTAAAAAATATATATTTGCCATTCAGTGGTGCAGTTATATGTTCTAAAGCCCATTTTAGCGTGTATTAGTGACAAAAATGTATATATTATTTGCCGTTCAGTGGTGCAGTTATATGTACTAAAGCCTTTTGTGGCGTGTATGAGTGGAAAAAGTAAGGGCCTATTTGCTGTTCAGCGGTGTAGTTATCTGTTCTAAAGCCTTTTGTGGCGTGTATTAGTGGCAAAAATATATATATTATTTGCCGTTCTGCAGTGCAGTTATATGTTCTAAGGCCCTTTTTGGCGTGTATGAGTGGCAAAAAAATATACAGTATATTTGCCATTCAGCGGCGCAGTTATATGTTCTAAAGTCTTGTTTGGCGTATATTAGTGGCAACAAAATATATATTATTTGTCGTTCACCGGTGCAGTTATATGTTCTAAAGCCTTTTGTGGCATGTATAAGTTAAAAAAAAGTAAGGGCCTATTTGCTGTTCAGCAGTGCAGTTTTATGTTCTAAAGCCTTTTGTGGTGTGTATTAGTGGCAAAAAAAAATTTTTTTTTGCCATTCTGCGGTACAGTTATATGTTCTAAAGCCCTTTTTGGCATGTATTAGTGGGGAAAAAAATATATTTGCCGTTCAGCGGCGCAGTTATATGTTCTAAACCCTTTTGTGGCATGTATAAGAGGAAGAAAGTAAGGGCCTATTTGCCTTTTAGTGGTGCAGTTATATGTTCTAAAGCCTTCTTTGGCGTGTATTAGTGGAAAAAAAAGGCTTAGCCATTGTGTGGTGAAGTGAGAAAATTACTCACTTTTTTGGGGTGTCTTAATTTCCTTTTTATTTATTTATGTGATCTAACAGTATGTCAGACAGTGAAGTGCCAGGCCCTGCACAGGTGAGTGGCAGAGGCATAAATGTTTCTGGCGCAGGCACAGGTCGCAGCAGAGTAAGGGGGCGTGGCAGAAGGAGTCGCAGCGAGAGGTCATCTAGCGGTCGTGTCTTGACCAGCAACCCAGCGGTTCTTGAATGGTTGACTCGGTCATCCACTTCGTCCCAAGTAACATCAGACACCCCCAGCCAAGAGTCGGTGGGTTTTTCAGACACAACCCTTAGTTGGCATGGCCCGGGAACAGGCCCTGTGCCCTCACCTGTCCTCAACCTGCCTCTGTCCTTTTCTGTTACCTCAGCAAGAGAAGTATTATATGCTGTGGGCTCAGCTCCACTATACAGCGAGTACGAGCTACTAGAGGAAATTCAGCAGCTCCTGGACAGCCAAGATGCTGAGGAGACATCTGACGCTTCCTCTAGTAGGCGGGAAAGTAGTGAGGAGTAGAGTTGTGTGGAAGCTGGTGTTGTGAGCAGTCAGGTTCCTGACCCAGAGACAAGGACATCAGTGACGCGCAGACAGTGCTTGATGATAATGATGTAGATCAGTGTTTCCCAACCAGTGTGCCTTTGGCTGTGCGGGCATGCTGGGAGTTGTAGTTTTGCAACAGCTGGAGGCACACTGGTTGGGAAACACTGATGTAGATGATCGCACTTGGGAGCCGGATGAATTAGGGGCTTCATCATCATCAGAAGAAGAGGGTGGCAGCTTGCCCATGAGGCAGCGGAGGAGCTAGCGTGGCCGGGAGTCAGCAGGGTGGCAGCAGTGGGAGGTCGGGAGCCAAACTGCCCGGGGTAGACCATCCGCTTCGCAGGAGCCTACCTGCCCGGAAAGTAGTGGTGCAGGGGTTCATGGAAGCAGCGGCAGTAGCAGTCAATCAGTGTTGGGAGTAAAATCACCTACTCGGCAGTTTTTTGTTAAGCTGCCGCAGGAGGTGAACATGCCCATTTGTAGAATCTGTGGGTAGAAGGCAAAGCATGGCCAAGGTGCCAATGTTGGCACCACGGCCCTACGTCAACATATGCAGCGTCACCATAAAGTGGCCTGGGAGAACCGTGGCTCCAATGTGGTGATCCAACCTGCTGCAGCAACCGCTGCATCACCCAGTGGCACGCACCCGATTTCAGGCAGTCAAGCTCCACCACCTCAGCCGAAGGGAGCCGTCTGTCCTTCCCATCATCTGCTGGTCCTGATGCTCCTGCTCCTCCTACTCCTCATCAGTAACAGAAAAATTAGTATTGGAATCGCACTCACCAGAGCTTGAGGTCATCCGGTATGCAGCAGCCTACCTGGAGTCCAAGATTCATCAGGGCTCCTTCATGAACAGTCCAAAAAAAGAAGATGGAGGCAGCATGACCGGTAAAACATCCCTTTATTAGGGGAACCGCCAAGTGAACAGCGTGCAGGGGTTGTGACGTTTCGGCTGCTTCACAGCCTTTATCAAACACAAAATGCCATTAACAAGTGCCTGTTTAAATATCTTAAAACACACCCACTCATAAGAGAGTGGCCAATGATAGTGTGACTAAGGTGCTGAGGTCATCACAGATGCGTCCTCAGGTGCTCCTACTACATGTGTCAAACAATCATACATATTAGATCCTTATCGCCCACATACCTGACAGGCACACATGTGCCTCGGCGTTCACAAGCGCCAGGCGCGCATGACAGGAAAGAGAGGGTCACGTCACTGCCTGTTTCCTTAGGATCAGCTGCTCGCAATGCGGCTCCGCCCACCCGATCTCACGTCATCCTATCTCCCCCGTCGTGCGCGCCGTTGTCAGGGACGCCTCCGGGCTGGTCCGCCCCTACCCCACAAGACGGGTGCGATAACTCCACTCGTCACAACCCCTGCACGCTGTTCACTTGGCGGTTCCCCTAATAAAGGGATGTTTTACCGGTCATGCTGCCTCCATCTTCTTTTTTTGGCCTACTCCTCATCAGTCATTCCGTCAGCAATCGATCACCGAAGCGATTGCCAAGAAACAACAGTATGCGTGCACTCATCCAACTGCACAGAAGCTGAATGTGCTCCTGGCCAAGTTGCTGGTGCTCCAGTCCCTCCCTTCCCAAGCACCTTTTTAAGAACTGATGGCTTGTGCCAAGCCGAGGTGGAGAGTCCCAAGCCATCATTTCTTTGCTAAAATGGCAGTACCAGCCCTGCACATGTATGTAGAACAGAAGATGGGCCAGTCCTTAAAGGGAGTCTTTCACGCCGATTGACGCTATTAACCTATTAACACACTTATATCCACGGCATCCCCCTATTAAAACTGTTCTTACCATTAGTTCCCTGCTAGTATCGTTTGTCCCAAAAAAACTTTTATTCTGTATGCATATGAGTTTGTGAAGGTGCCCAGGGGCGGCCTTACAACGGCCGGTGCCCAGGCCCCTGGGTCATTTTCATACCAAATCACTCCCCCTCCTCCGTGTCTGCCCGCCCATCCGCCGCGTCTGCCCGCCCTTGGTCTCTTATCTATCTTTCCTCCTAATGTCCGTAATCCCGTGCATGCGCCGATGACCGCGTTATCGGCGCGTGCGCATTGAATGATCACAGTCTGGCCGGGGCATCAGTTTACTGTGCGCATGCGCCGGCCCGGGCCTAACTTACGTTCTTGCCAGGGCCGGCGCATGCGCACGGTAAACTGTGATGCCCCGGCCAGACTGTGATCATTCAATGCGCACGCGCCGATATCGAGGTCATCGGCGCATGCGCGGGATTACGGACAGTAGGAGGAAAGATAGAGAAGAGACCAAGGGCGGGCAGATGCGGCGGATGGGCGGGCAGACACGGAGGAGGGGGAGTGAATTGGTATGAAAATGACCCAGGGGCCTGGGCACCGGCCGTTGTAAGGGCCTGGGCACCTTCACAGCCTCATTTGCATACGGAATAAAAGTGTTTTTTGGACGAACGATACTAGCAGGGAACTAACGGTAAGAACAGTTTTAATAGGGGGGATGCCGTGGACATAAGTGTGTTAATAGGTTAATACGGTCAATCGGCGTGAAAGACTCCCTTTAAGCCTGTCGGCCTCTGCCAAAGTACACGGCAGTGCCGATGTGTGGAGCTGTAACTAAGGTCAGTGACAATACATGTCCTTTACGACCCACTGGGTGAATGTGATTCCTGCACACCAGCAACTTGGCTAGGTGACGCTGCTTCCGCCTCCACGTTCTCACGCTGTTGGTCCTGCAACAATGTCCACCTCTGCCTCCTCAACCTCCACCGTGTCCTCAGCCTCCAAAAAAAATCAAATCCTGGCTTTCTCCCTTGCTACCGGTCCAAAATGGGGGCCTTTTTTACACCCGCTGAGAGGGAGGACAAACTGAACTACTATAGAAACATCCTATGTATTCAGTTGGCCGCTTCCTATCTACACTATCGCCCATCCTCTCGCAGGTCTGATGGGGGGGCCCTCTGCGCTTACGTTCCTCTGCCATGGCTGCTGTGGCAGGGTGGTGGGGGGGGGGGGGGTAGGTGCAGTTCCAGCTCCATCAGCAGCAACTTAAATCTAGAGTCACTGATGAGCAGCTTTCTTCACCCGCCTAGTGAAGAAACTACTCACCAGCAGCAGCAGCAGCTAGACCTGGAACAGGACCTTAACCAGCAGATGGTGGCATACTTGGACAGCACCCTGCCACCACACATTGAAGATCTGCTGGACTACTGGCAGAGTTTGCTCTGGAAAAGTTGTCCTGCCCGGCCAGTAGTGTAGCATCAGAGCGGGTGTTTAGTGCGGCGGGGGCCATAGTTACCCCAAGAAGAACTCGCCTGTGTTCCCAAAATGTGGAGAGACTGACCTTTATCAAGATCAATCAGGCGTGGATCAGTCAGGATTTTCCACCCACCAATGCATGATGCATCAGACTAGATCATCCATGGCGCCACATCAACACTTTGGCACCAGAGACCGGTATCTTCTGTCTATCTGCCTCAGCTACTATTCTGATGCTGCCACCCGCCTGATGCCACACATCTGATGCCAAGTGCTCCTTCTTTCACCCACCATCTTCAGCTGGTACTGGTATTGCCACTCACCTCCCCACTCTGTCACCGGGTAACTGTGGTCTCCTGATGCTGCTGCCACCTCCACACTATGTCACCTTGCCACTCTGTGGTCTCCTGATGCTGCTGCCACCTCCATACTATGTCACCTTGCCACTGCTGCACCTCCACACTGTCATCGTGCCACTTTGTAGCCTTCGCCTGATGCTGCTGCCACCAACTCCACACACTGTCATTGTGCCACTCTGTGGCCTCCTGATGATGCTGCTGCCACCTCCACACTGTCATTGTGCCACCCTGTGGCCTCCTCCTGATGCTGCTGCTACCTCTACACTTTGTCACCTTGCCACTTTGTGGCCTCCTGATGCTGCTGCTGCCACCTCCACACTGTCATTGTGCCACTCTGTAGCCTTCTCCTGATGCTGCTGCCACCTCCACACTCTGTCATTGTGCCACTCTGTGGCCTCCTGATGATGCTGCTGCCACCTCCACACTGTCATTGTGCCACCCTGTGGCCTCCTCCTGATGATGCTGCCGCCACCTCCACTCTCTCTCTTATTGTGCCACTCTGTGGCCTCCTGATGCTGCTGTCACCTTCACACTGTCTTTGTGCCACCCTGTGGCCTCCTCCTGATTCTGCTGCTGCTACCTCCACACTATGTCACCTTGCCACTCTGTGGTCTCCTGATGCTGCTGCCACCTCCATACTATGTCACCTTGCCACTCTGTGATCTCCTGATGCTGCTGCCACCTCCACACTATTTCACCTTGCCACTCTGTGGTCTCCTGATGATGCTGCTACCTCAACACTATGTCACATTGCCACTGCTGCACCTCCACACTGTCATCGTGCCACTTTGTAGCCTTCGCCTGATGCTGCTGCCACCAACTCCACACACTGTCATTGTGCCACTCTGTGGCCTCCTGATGATGCTGCTGCCACCTCCACACTGTCATTGTGCCACCCTGTGGCCTCCTCTTGATGCTGCTGCTACCTCAACACTATGTCACCTTACCACTCTGTGGCCTCCTGATGCTGCTGCTGCCACCTCCACACTGTCAGTGTGCCACTCTGTAGCCCTCTCCTGATGCTGCTGCCACCTCCACACTCTGTCATTGTGCCACTCTGTGGCCTCATGATGCTGCTGCCACCTCCACACTGTCTTTGTGCCACCCTGTGGCCTCCTCCTGATTCTGCTGCTGCCGCTACCGCCACACTATGTAATTGTGGCCTCCTGATGCTGCTGCTATCTCCACACTGTCATTGTGCCACTCTGTGGTCTCCTCCTGATGCTGCTGCCACCTTCAGACACTGTCATTGGGCCACCCTGTGGCCTCCTCCTGATGATGCTGCCGCCACCTCCACTCTCTCTCTTATTGTGCCACTCTGTGGCCTCCTGATGCTGCTGCCACCTTCACACTGTCTTTGTGCCACCCTGTGGCCTCCTCCTGATTCTGCTGCTGCTGCCACACTATGTAATTGTGGCCTCCTGATGCTGCTATCTCCACACTGTCATTGTGCCACTCTGTGGTCTCCTCCTGATGCTGCTGCCACCTTCAGACACTGTCATTGGGCCACTCTGTGGTCTCCTCTTGCTGCTTCCACCTCACCACTCTTTGGCCTTCTTATGTTGTTCCCACCCTCCCCACTTCATGACTGGGCCACTATTTTACCTTTTGGCCTGGCTGACATCATCATTTATTTGACCCTTCTTCTGATCTGTCAAAATGGAAGAAAAAATGAGACGCACAACGGATCCTGTCTATCTAAAAGCTTTAAGACCTGCATGACATGGTTCCTATTTTGCATTCAGAATTGGCTTATGATTTGGTATCCAAAAGCAGGAATGGGTAGAAAACACAGAAGACATGCAAATATTCCATTCACCTGTCATCTCTGTTTTGGATCCACTCCTGTTTATTTTGGCTTTAGCAATACTGATGGATTACTGACCAAATGCTGACCGAGTGAAGGCAGATGCTCCACAGACAGGATCCGTTTTTTGGGGATGATTGTTCTGACGGATCAGAAGAAGGGAAAAATAATTAGTGACGTCAACACAAATTTACTGCTGACACCCTCTCTACTCTGTCGGGGGCTCTACTTTTATAAGCGTTTAATAGAACAGGTTCTGTAGACATCTATGTGGAATCAGATGACGACGGTGTAAAAAGGAGTGCGCTTCTTGATGCTAACATTGACCTGTAAGGCTGAGTTCACACTTGAGTTATTTGGTCAGTTTTGGCCCTGTAACTGCCCAAATAAGTGACGTGTGCAGTGATTCTAAGAGCTAGGCCTGTCATCTGCATGTCATACTGACTCATAGTATTGTTTCTCTACCACAGCAGACTCCCTATGCATGTTACTGCAAGGCACAGTGTTCTACACCACTACAAAGGCTCTCTGCAGCCAGGAAATAGAGGTTTTTAACGCAATTCGCCATGAATGTATTCGGATCGAACCAAAATTTTTAGAAATTTGCTCATCTCTAGTCATAACCCCCAAAAAATGGACATCCCACCCCCAAAAGGAGCACATTATACTCAAAGGAATCTTTAGGATACTTGCACACGTAGCGGAATATGCATGTTTTTTCCACATGGAAAAACCACAGCATAGTACAGTACCAGAAAAATTTATGCAATTAAATACATCTCATGTACACTTTGTTGATGTTTTTATGCAGAAATTGGCCGGATGTGCAGATTTAGAAATCCACAGCATGTCAATTATGTTTGCAGCTTTAGATGTGGATTTCACCCTTTTGTAATTGAAAGCAAAAACACATCAAGTCTGCATTAAAAATGCTGTTAGAAATTGCAGTTTTAGGTGCAGAAACGCACAGAAATCCGTTTAGTCGCCCCTATGTGCAGGTCCCGTGATCTATATATACTGTAACAACGTCGGCCAAATTACACTAGCTGGCAGAGGAGCAGGGCAGGGACAACGTACTTTTGTGTCCGACTTTCAGGCATGATTAGAATGATAATAAATACCTTTGCATAATTAACACAGGATTCACTATTTACAATAGGCGATGATCAAAGCTTATCTACTGTCCCTCCCTGCAAAATGTTAGGTTTGGGTTTTCTAGCAGCATAACTCCCAGTTATGTTTTGTGTGTCCATTTCTGTTGCAACAACCATTTTCAATCCAAGTGTGTAGAACCACAAGGTTGTCATCTCTAAGGCTAGGTTCACACCTGAGCATATCCGAAAGACGCTGTTTACAGGCGTTTTTATCGGGCGTATTTTGGGGCGTTTTTGTATTTGGAAATGTGCGTTGTACGCGCATTCTTGCTATTGACAACAGAGGCGTATGCGCGACAATACACCCCAAAGAAGCTCCTGTACTTCTTGGGGCGTAGGGCGTTTTACAGCGCGTTCGTACGCGCTGTAAAACGCTCAGGTGAGAACCATGCCCATAGGGAATCATTGGTTTTTGCCTGTTGAGCGTTTTACAGCGCTGTAAAACCCTCAGGTGTGAACCCAGCCTAAGGCAAAACAGGCAAAAACCAATGATTGCCTATAGGCATGGTTCTCATCTGAGCGTTTTAGAGCGTGTACGAACGCGCTGTTAAATGCCCTACGCCCCAAGAAGTACAGTAGCTTCTTTGGGGCATATTGACGCGCGTACGCCTCTGTTGTCAATAGCAAGAACGCGCGTACGACGCGCGTTTCCAAATACAAAAACGCCCCAAAATACGCCCGATAAAAATGCCTGTAAACAGCGCTTATCGGATACGCTCAGGTGTGAACCCAGCCTTAGTCTTCAGGACCTGAAAAGGTCTTCTGCCATCTGCATTTATCCTATGTCCATGTCCAGGCCAGCATTCAACATTTACCACATGCCAGATGAAGGGTTGTTGATACAACAAAATAATAGCAATTGTTATATTGATTATCACATCCACATAATTTCTATCTTGTGTAGGATGTCTATTGTGATACCTGTGGTTCGCTGTGGGCATCCTCCACTGTATGCATTTTTACTGGGGATCGTCATTAGCAACAGGCCACAAGTGCAGGATTTTCTCCCCTGTATATATGCACAACTGCATGTGGGGTTGAGCACTTCCTGCCTGTTTAATACCGCGCCATTCTTTTCAGTTTGTATATATAAGGTTGTTGATACCTTAAAGGATAACTGTCATATTTTCATCAAAAAATCAATTTTAGCATATGTTACTGCTGAAGCGGCATTATGCATAAAGCAATCTTTAGTTTCTTCACTTACCACTGTTTTCCTTGAGTTTTCCCCTTAGTTATGGCTGGTTTGAATCCTACATTATGAGGATCTTCTCAAGATGGCTCCTCTGCCAGTTCTCTGAAGCCAAAACGGCATTCCCTCAGGTCACATACAGCAATATATAATTAAGCTAAGCAAGTTTTAGGCAAACAAATATCTATTTCCTCATTTCCCTGGTTCTCTTCTGGGCCTTTGTTTAGTTGCAATAAAAACAATCTCTGCCCCTCCCCCTGCACTGCTAAGGCCTCTTTCACACGGGCGTCATGTTTTTTGCCCGGATAAGAGGCGGGTGCGTTGCGGGAAAATGCGCGATTTTTCCGCGCGAGTGCAAAACATTGTCATGCGTTTTGCACTCGCGTGAGAAAAATCACGCATGTTTGGTACCCAGACCCGAACTTCTTCACAGAAGTTCGGGCTTGGGATTGATGTTCTGAAGATTGTATTATTTTCCCTTATAACATGGTTCTGAATACAGAATGCTTAGTATAATAGTGCTGGAAGGGTTAAAAATAATAAAAAAAGTTAACTCACCTTCTCCTCTTGTTAGCGTAGATCCCGGTCTGTTCTTTAGCTGTGGACTGAATGACCTGAGGTGACGTCAGATCACATGCTCCAATCACATGGTCCATCACCATGGTGATGGAGCATGTGATCTGACGTCACCTCAAGGTCCTTCAGTCCACAGCTAAAGAACAGACCGGCCTCTACGCGAACAGGAGGAGAAGGTGAGTTAACTTTTTTATTATTTTTAACCCTTCCAGCACTATTATACTAAGCATTCTGTATTCAGAATGCTATTATTTTCCCTTATAACCATGTTATAAGGGAAAATAATACAGTGAATAGACTGTCACCTAGAACCCATGCGTGAAAATCGCACCGCATCCGCACTTGCTTGCGGATGCATGCGATTTTAACGCAACCCCATTCATTTCTATAGGGCCTGCATTACGTGAAAAACGCACAAAGAGGAGCATGCTGCGATTTTCACGCAACGCATAAGTGATGCGTGAAAATCACCGCTCGTGTGCACAGCCCCATAGAAATGAATGGGTCAGGATTCAGTGCGGGTGCAATGCGTTCACCGCACGCATCGCACCCGCACGGAAAACTCGCCCGTGTGAAAGGGGCCTAAGGGAGTGAATACAAGAGCTGCCCTGAGTGACATGTCTGCCTGCTGGGAGACTCAGCAGCATGTTGTATGTGTGGAACTACAAGTCCCAGCTGTATAATGACACTGCTAAGGGAGTGAATACAAGAGCTGCCCTGAGTGACATGTCTGCCTGCTGGGAGACTCTGCAGCATGTTGTATGTGTGGAACTACAAGTCCCAGCTGTATAATGACACTGCTAAGGGAGTGAATACAAGAGCTGCCCTGAGTGACATGTCTGCCAGCTGGGAGACTCAGCAGCATGTTGTATGTGTGGAACTACAAGTCCCAGCTGTATAATGACACTGCTAAGGGAGTGAATACAAGAGCTGCCCTGAGTGACATGTCTGCCAGCTGGGAGACTCAGCAGCATGTTGTATATGTCGTACTACAAGTCCCAGCTGTATAATGACACTGCTAAGGGAGTGAATACAAGAGCTGCCCTGAGTGACATGTCTGCCAGCTGGGAGACTCAGCAGCATGTTGTATGTGTGGAACTACAAGTCCCAGCTGTATAATGACACTGCTAAGGGAGTGAATACAAGAGCTGCCCTGAGTGACATGTCTGCCAGCTGGGAGACTCAGCAGCATGTTGTATGTGTGGAACTACAAGTCCCAGCTGTATAATGACACTGCTAAGGGAGTGAATACAAGAGCTGCCCTGAGTGACATGTCTGCCAGCTGGGAGACTCAGCAGCATGTTGTATATGTCGTACTACAAGTCCCAGCTGTATAATGACACTGCTAAGGGAGTGAATACAAGAGCTGCCCTGAGTGACATGTCTGCCAGCTGGGAGACTCAGCAGCATGTTGTATGTGTGGAACTACAAGTCCCAGCTGTATAATGACACTGCTAAGGGAGTGAATACAAGAGCTGCCCTGAGTGACATGTCTGCCAGCTGGGAGACTCAGCAGCATGTTGTATGTGTGGAACTACGAGTCCCAGCTGTATAATGACACTGCTAAGGGAGTGAATACAAGAGCTGCCCTGAGTGACATGTCTGCCAGCTGGGAGACTCAGCAGCATGTTGTATGTGTGGAACTACAAGTCCCAGCTGCATAATGACACTGCTAAGGGAGTGAATACAAGTGCTGCCCTGAGTGACATGTCTGCCAGCTGGGAGACTCAGCAGCATGTTGTATGTGTGGAACTACAAGTCCCAGCTGTATAATGACACTGCTAAGGGAGTGAATACAAGAGCTGCCCTGAGTGACATGTCTGCCAGCTGGGAGACTCAGCAGCATGTTGTATGTGTGGAACTACAAGTCCCAGCTGTATAATGACACTGCTAAGGGAGTGAATACAAGTGCTACCCTGAGTGACATGTCTGCCTTCTGGGAGACTCAGCAGCATGTTGTATGTGTGGAACTACAAGTCCCAGCTGTATAATGACACTGCTAAGGGAGTGAATACAAGAGCTGCCCTGAGTGACATGTCTGCCAGCTGGGAGACTCAGCAGCATGTTGTATGTGTGGAACTACAAGTCCCAGCTGTATAATGACACTGCTAAGGGAGTGAATACAAGAGCTGCCCTGAGTGACATGTCTGCCAGCTGGGAGACTCAGCAGCATGTTGTATGTGTGGAACTACAAGTCCCAGCTGTATAATGACACTGCTAAGGGAGTGAATACAAGAGCTGCCCTGAGTGACATGTCTGCCAGCTGGGAGACTCAGCAGCATGTTGTATGTGTGGAACTACAAGTCCCAGCTGTATAATGACACTGCTAAGGGAGTGAATACAAGAGCTGCCCTGAGTGACATGTCTGCCAGCTGGGAGACTCAGCAGCATGTTGTATATGTCGTAACTACAAGTCCCAGCTGTATAATGACACTGCTAAGGGAGTGAATACAAGAGCTGCCCTGAGTGACATGTCTGCCAGCTGGGAGACTCAGCAGCATGTTGTATGTGTGGAACTACAAGTCCCAGCTGTATAATGACACTGCTAAGGGAGTGAATACAAGAGCTGCCCTGAGTGACATGTCTGCCAGCTGGGAGACTCAGCAGCATGTTGTATGTGTGGAACTACGAGTCCCAGCTGTATAATGACACTGCTAAGGGAGTGAATACAAGAGCTGCCCTGAGTGACATGTCTGCCAGCTGGGAGACTCAGCAGCATGTTGTATGTGTGGAACTACAAGTCCCAGCTGCATAATGACACTGCTAAGGGAGTGAATACAAGTGCTGCCCTGAGTGACATGTCTGCCAGCTGGGAGACTCAGCAGCATGTTGTATGTGTGGAACTACAAGTCCCAGCTGTATAATGACACTGCTAAGGGAGTGAATACAAGAGCTGCCCTGAGTGACATGTCTGCCAGCTGGGAGACTCAGCAGCATGTTGTATGTGTGGAACTACAAGTCCCAGCTGTATAATGACACTGCTAAGGGAGTGAATACAAGTGCTACCCTGAGTGACATGTCTGCCTTCTGGGAGACTCAGCAGCATGTTGTATGTGTGGAACTACAAGTCCCAGCTGTATAATGACACTGCTAAGGGAGTGAATACAAGAGCTGCCCTGAGTGACATGTCTGCCAGCTGGGAGACTCAGCAGCATGTTGTATGTGTGGAACTACAAGTCCCAGCTGTATAATGACACTGCTAAGGGAGTGAATACAAGAGCTGCCCTGAGTGACATGTCTGCCAGCTGGGAGACTCAGCAGCATGTTGTATATGTCGTACTACAAGTCCCAGCTGTATAATGACACTGCTAAGGGAGTGAATACAAGAGCTGCCCTGAGTGACATGTCTGCCAGCTGGGAGACTCAGCAGCATGTTGTATGTGTGGAACTACAAGTCCCAGCTGCATAATGACACTGCTAAGGGAGTGAATACAAGTGCTGCCCTGAGTGACATGTCTGCCAGCTGGGAGACTCAGCAGCATGTTGTATGTGTGGAACTACAAGTCTCAGCTGTATAATGACACTGCTAAGGGAGTGAATACAAGAGCTGCCCTGAGTGACATGTCTGCCAGCTGGGAGACTCAGCAGCATGTTGTATGTATAGAACTACAAGTCTCAGCTGTTTAATGACACTGCTAAGGGAGTGAATACAAGTGCTGCCCTGAGTGACATGTCTGCCTGCTGGGAGATTCAGCAGCATGTTGTATGTATAGAACTACAAGTCCCAGCTGTATAATGACACTGCTAAGGGAGTGAATACAAGTGCTACCCTGAGTGACATGTCTGCCTGCTGGGAGATTCAGCAGCATGTTGTATGTATAGAACTACAAGTCCCAGCTGTATAATGACACTGCTAAGGGAGTGAATACAAGTGCTGCCCTGAGTGACATGTCACCTCAGCCGTGTTAGCCCCCCCATATCCAAATTTTTTAACAAAACATATGCAGTTGGTTAGATCTTTGTTAGATCAGGGTAGATCAATTGATGTTTGCGTTAGATCTCACACAGAAGTAGAGATATTAACAGTTATTTGCAGGGGGGCTAACCCGCCATCAGCCCCCCCTTATCAAAAAATTGACCAAACAATTAGCTATTTTGTCAGATATTTGTTAGATTGGGTATGATCAACTAGTTGTTTTGTTAGATCTCACATAATTACAGACTTATTAAGTGATTAGTGAGGGGGGGCTAGCCCCCCCCACATGCAATTTTCAGGTTAAATTTGATTTAGAGTAATAGGCCTTTGTTAGATCCGGTAAGATTAAGTGGTTTCAACGTTAGATCTCATTTAATTACAGAGATATTTCACATAAAAACACAGATATGAGGTAGTATTAAATAGGGGGGCTAGCCCCCCCACATGCAATTTTCTGGTAAAATTTGATTCAGGCTAATAGGCTTTTGTTAGATCCGGTAAGATCAAGTGGTTTCAACGTTAGATCTCATATAATTATAGAGATATTATGGATATTTGGTATTATGTTAGGGGGGGCTAGCCCCCCATAATGCAATTTTCAGGTAAAATTTGATGCAGGCTAATAGGCCTTCGTTAGATCCGGTAAGATCAAGTGGTTTCAACGTTAGATCTCATTTAATTACAGAGATATTTCACATAAAAACACAGATATTAGGTAGTAATATTAAATAGGGGGGCTAGCCCCACCACATGCAATTTTCGGGTAAAATTTGATTCAGACTAATAGGCCTTCGTTAGATCCGGTGAGATCAAGTGGTTTCAACGTTAGATCTCATTTAATTACAGAGATATTATGGATATTTGGAATTACGTCAGGGGGGAATAGCCCCCCCACATGCAATTTTCTGGTAAAATTTGATGCAGACTAATAGGCGTTCGTTAGATCCGGAAAGATCAAGTGGTTTCAACGTTAGATCTCATTTAATTACAGAGATATTATGGATATTTGGTATTACGTCAGGGGGAGCTAGCCCCCCCCCCCCCCCCACATGCAATTTTCTGGTAAAATTTAATGCAGACTAATAGGCCTTCATTAGATCCGGTGAGATCAAGTGGTTTCAACGTTAGATCTCATTTAATTACAGAGATATTATGGATATTTGGTATTATGTTAGGGGGGGCTAGCCCCCCATAATGCAATTTTCAGGTAAAATTTGATGCAGGCTAATAGGCCTTCGTTAGATCCGGTAAGATCAAGTGGTTTCAACGTTATATCTCATTTAATTACAGATATATTTTACATAAAAACACAGATATAAGGTAGTATTAAATAGGGGGGCTAGCCCCCCACATGCAATTTTCTGGTAAAATTTGATGCAGGCTTATAGGCCTTCGTTAGATCCGGTAAGATCAAGTGGTTTCAACGTTAGATCTCATTTAATTACAGAGATATTTCACATAAAAACACAAATATTAGGTAGTATTATTAAAAGGGGGGCTAGCCCCCCCACATGCAATTTTCTAGGTAAAATTTGATGCAGACTAATAGGCCTTTGTTACATCCGGTAAGATCAAGTGGTTTCAACGTTAGATCTCATATAATTAAAGAGATATTATGGATATTGGGTATTACATAAGGGGCGGCTAGCCCCCCCATAATGCAATTTTCTGGTAAAATTTGATGCAGGCTAATAGGCCTTCGTTAGATCCGGTAAGATCAAGTGGTTTCAACGTTAGATCTAATTTAATTACAGAGATATTTCACATAAAACACAGATATTAGGTAGTATTAAAAGGGGGGCTAGCCCCCCCAGATGCAATTTTCTGGTAAAATTTGATTCAGGCTAATAGGCCTTCATTAGATCCGGTAATATCATGTGGTTTCAATGTTAGATCTCATTTAATTACAGAGATATTTCACATAAAAACACTAATATTAGGTAGTATTATTAAAAGGGGGGCTAGCCCCCCCACATGCAATTTTCAGGTAAAATTTTATGCAGACTAAGAGGCCTTCGTTAGATCCGGTAAGATCAAGTGGTTTCAACGTTATATCTCATTTAATTACAGATATATTTTACATAAAAACACAGATATAAGGTAGTATTAAATAGGGGGGCTAGCCCCCCACATGCAATTTTCTGGTAAAATTTGATTCAGGCTGATAGGCCTTCGTTAGATCCGGTAAGATCAAGTGGTTTCAACGTTAGATCTCATTTAATTACAGAGATATTTCACATAAAAACACAAATATTAGGTAGTATTATTAAAAGGGGGGCTAGCCCCCCCACATGCAATTTTCAGGTAAAATTTGATGCAGACTAATAGGCCTTTGTTACATCCGGTAAGATCAAGTGGTTTCAACGTTAGATCTCATATAATTAAAGAGATATTATGGATATTGGGTATTACATAAGGGGCGGATAGCCCCCCCATAATGCAATTTTCTGGTAAAATTTGATGCAGGCTAATAGGCCTTCGTTAGATCCGGTAAGATCAAGTGGTTTCAACGTTAGATCTAATTTAATTACAGAGATATTTCACATAAAACACAGATATTAGGTAGTATTAAAAGGGGGGCTAGCCCCCCCAGATGCAATTTTCTGGTAAAATTTGATTCAGGCTAATAGGCCTTCATTAGATCCGGTAATATCATGTGGTTTCAATGTTAGATCTCATTTAATTACAGAGATATTTCACATAAAAACACTAATATTAGGTAGTATTATTAAAAGGGGGGCTAGCCCCCCCACATGCAATTTTCAGGTAAAATTTTATGCAGACTAAGAGGCCTTCGTTAGATCCGGTAAGATCAAGTGGTTTCAACGTTAGATCTCATTTAATTACAGAGATATTTCACATAAAAACACAGATATGAGGTAGTATTTAATAGGGGGGCTAGCCCCCCCACATGCAATTTTCTGGTAAAATTTGATTCAGGCTAATAGGCCTTCGTTAGATCCGGTAAGATCAAGTGATTTCAACGTTAGATCTCATATAATTATAGAGATATTATGGATATTTGGTATTATGTTAGGGGGGGCTAGCCCCCCATAATGCAATTTTCAGGTAAAATTTGATGCAGGCTAATAGGCCTTCGTTAGATCCGGTAAGATCAAGTGGTTTCAACGTTAGATCTCATTTAATTACAGAGATATTTCACATAAAAACACAGATATTAGGTAGTAATATTAAATAGGGGGGCTAGCCCCACCACATCCAATTTTCAGGTAAAATTTGATCCAGGCTAATAGGCCTTCGTTAGATCCGGTAAGATCAAGTGGTTTCAACGTTAGATCTCATTTAATTACAGAGATATTTCACATAAAAACACAGATATTAGATAGTATTAAATAGGGGGGCTAGCCCCCCACATACAATTTTCAGGTAAAATTTGATGCAGGCTAATAGGCCTTCGTTAGATCCGGTAAGATCAAGTGGTTTCAACGTTAGACTTCATATAATTATAGAGATATTATGAATATTTAGTATTACATAAGGGGGGCTAGCCCCCCACATATAATTCTCGGGAAAAAATTAATTCAGGCTAATAGGCCTTCGTTAGATCCGGTAAGATCAAGTGGTTTCAACGTTAGATCTCATATAATTATAGAGATATTATGAATATTTAGTATTACATAAAGGGGGCTAGCCCCCCACATATAATTCTCGGGAAAAAATTAATTCAGGCTAATAGGCTTTCGTTAGATCCGGTAAGATTAAGTGGTTTCAAAGTTAGATCTCATATAATTGCAGAGATTTTTCACATGAAAACACAGATATTAGGAAGTATTAAATAGGGGGGCTAGCTCCCCCTTATGTAATTCCAAATATCCATAATATCTCAGTAATTATATGAGATCTAACATTGAAACCACTTGATCTTACCGGATCTAACGAAGGCCTATTAGTCTGCATCAAATTTTACCTGACAATTGCATGTGGGGGGGCTAGCCCCCCCTGACGTAATACCAAATATTTATATCTTTTTAATTATATGAGATCTAACGTTGAAACCACTTAATCTTAGCGGATCTAATGCAGATCTATTAGTCTGAATAACATTTTACCAGAAAATTACATGTGGGGGGGGGGGGGGGGGGGCTAGCCCCCCTATTTAATACTGCCTAATATCTGTGTTTTCATGTAAAATATCTCTGTAATTATATGAGATCTAACTTTAAAACTACTTGATCTTACCGGATCTAACGAAGGCCTATTAGCCTGAATGAAATTTTACCAGAAAATTGCATGGGGGGGGGGGGGGGGGGTTGCTAGCCCCCCGCTTATGTAATACCAAAATCCATAATATCTCTGTAATTATATCAGATCTAACGTTGAAACCACTTGATCTTATCGGATCTAACGAAGGCCTATTAGTCTGCATCAAATTTTACCTGAAAATTGCATGTGGGGGGGCTAGCCCCCCCTCATTAATCACTTAATAAGTCTGTAATTATGTGAGATCTAACAAAACAACTAGTTGATCATACCTGATCTAACAAATATCTTCCAAAATAGCAAATTTTTTGGTCAATTTTTTGATAAGTGGGGGCTGATGACAGGTTAGCCCCCCTGCAAATAACTGTTAATATCTCTGCCTCTGTATGAGATCTAACGCAAACAACAATTGATCTAACCTGATCTAACAAAGATCTAACCAACTGCATATGTTTTGTTCTAAAATTTTGATATGGGGGGGCTAACATGGCTGAGGTTGACATGTCTGCCTGCTGGGAGATTCAGCAGCATGTTGTATGTATAGAACTACAAGTCCCAGCTGTATAATGACACTGCTAAGGAAGTGAATACAAGTGCTGCCCTGAGTGACATGTCTGCCTGCTGGGAGACTCTGCAGCATGTTGTATGTGTAGGACTACAAGTCCTAGCTGTACAATGACACTGCTAAGGGAGTGAATACAAGTGCTGCCCTGAGTGATATGTCTGCCTGCTGGGAGATTCAGCAGCATGTTGTATGTATAGAACTACAAGTCCCAGCTGTATAATGACACTGCTAAGGGAGTGAATACAAGTGCTACCCTGAGTGACATGTCTGCCTGCTGGGAGATTCAGCAGCATGTTGTATGTATAGAACTACAAGTCCCAGCTGTATAATGACACTGCTAAGGGAGTGAATACAAGTGCTGCCCTGAGTGACATGTCTGCCAGCTGGGAGACTCAGCAGCATGTTGTATATGTCGAACTACAAGTCCCAGCTGTATAATGACACTGCTAAGGGAGTGAATACAAGTGCTACCCTGAGTGACATGTCTGCCTGCTGGGAGACTCAGCAGCATGTTGTATGTGTAGGACTACAAGTCCCAGCTGTATAATGACACTGCTAAGGGAGTGAATACAAGTACTGCCCTGAGTGACATGTCTGCCTGCTGTGAGACTCAGCAGCATGTTGTATGTATAGAACTACAAGTCCTAGCTGTACAATGACACTGCTAATACACACAGGATCTTCCCCCTAACTGCAATGCTCTGCAGAACTTCTCTTTCAGCTCCTGTGCCCAGAATTTGTCTCCTCACTGCCTGCAGCTACACAGTAAACACACCAGCCCTGAGTCTGTGCTGCTGAAGGGGTTAAGAATCTGGGAGAGAGCAATAAGCAGCAGCCGGCAGTGCAGGGGGGCGTGGCCAGCACAGTGAGGCTTGTGCACGAACATTATCAGAGCAGGGAGAGAAGCTGACATCACAGGTCATGTGACCCTCAGTGAAATCTGAGAAACCAGCCACTGGAAATAAAGTGAGTTAATTGGAAAGCTGTTACATTTGCCTAGTTAGAAACATAGAAAGAATAAAAAAATTACTCGGACAACCCCTTTAACATGAATTTAAGCATTATTGGGATTCTGCTCCCTTACTCCTCTTGGTCCTTTCTGCACAATGACCTCTACATAGGTAATGGAGAATGATTAGACTACTCTTCCATAATAGTCATCTGTAGTACATGTTTCTGCTGTAAAGCTGTTAAAGGGCGTCTTAAGAACACAACGATCAGCAATGCCCAACAATACAGTTTATTGCAGAAAACAAACTTTTATTCTTATTGAAAATGGCTTCCAAGCTGCCTAGCTGGGCAAGCTTTTATTTTCAAAGTTCCCAAGTGTTCCTCCCCAGGCTTCCTCCTCTCTCCCTGATGTCACAGGGATGCTTCTACAACTTTGGCGCAGGCACCCTCTCCCCGTGTCTGTTTAGTATATTTCTTTCTGTGGGCAACCGCTTCGGGGAACTGTTCTGCGCAACAGGGGGTTCCTGAGTGAGAGTTGTACAATCATCCCTGGGAGGAAGCCTGGGAGGGAGCACTTGGGAACTTTGAAGATCAAACCTCACCCAGCTGGGCACCTGTTTTCAATAAGATTAAAAGTTTGTTTTCTGCACATCTACAAATATCACAATGGACATACAGGTATGTTTGCAATGCTGTTAAGGTCTTTTAAAGTGTTTGTACTTCAGGGTCCGCATCTGTTCTGCAATTTTGCGGGACGGGTGCAACTGCGGACCCATTGATCGCAATGGGTCCACAAAAGATGTGGACAGCACACCGTGTGCTGTCCCCATCCGTAGTTCCGTTCTGCAGCCCCGCAAAAAATAGATAGAGCATGTACCTTTCATGTCCACAATCGAGGACAAGAATTGGCATTCTATAACAGGTCAAGCCATGTGTGGTCTGCAAAATGCGGAACGCACAGGGCTGGTATCCGCGTTTTGCTGATCCGAAATTTGCGGACCGCAAAACACTTGCAGATTTCTGAATGGACCCTTAACATGTATTTTTGGGAATGGCTGATACTTCTATTAGTGAAAACATACTGACAGATGCTAGCTAGGGCAAAATGGTTGCAGCCATAACCACGTACTGAAAATAGCATAAAGCAGATCTACAATCACAAAAAGAGATAAAAAAAGGACGTTTATCAGCATCTGGTTTAGGCCTCTTTCACACGACCATATGGCTTTTTCAGTGTTTTGCGGCCCTATTTTCACGGATCCGTTGTTCCGTTTTTTTGTATGTGTTGTGTTTCCATTTCCGTTCTGTTTTTCCGTTCCGTTTTTCCATATGGCATATACAGTATACAGTAATTACATAGAAAAAATTGGGCTGGGCATAACATTTTCAATAGATGGTTCCGCAAAAACTGAATGGATACGGAAGACATATGGATGCATTTTCGTATGTGTTCTTGTTTTTTTGCGGACCCACTGACTTAAATGGAGCCACGGAACGTGATTTGCGGGCAATAATAGGACATGTTCTATCTTTCAACGGAACGAAAAAACTTAAATACGGAAACAGAATGCATATGGAGTACATTCAGTTTTTTTTGCAGAACCATTTAAATGAATGGTACCGTATACGGACCGTAAAAAATGCCCCGTAAATGGAAAAAAATAACGGTCTTGTGAAAGAGGCCCCAATGAGTAAGAAAATAATACATTCAGAGCTCTGAAACGCATTTGTATAAGACAATTACATACTAGGGAACATAAACATTCATTAGTTGCATATTTATAATGATCCTCTCAAAATGCTACTTACGTTGACTAATTGTGTCTTATTTTCCATTCGGTTAGAGAAGATCCACACAAGCTAGAACTTGATTAACGTTTCCAGCATATAAACTGGTCTGGCGGCAGCTGAAACAGGTCAGTCCTGTCTATGCCTAATGAATTGCCTAAAGACATAGTTATAACTCTTCAGAGACGTGTGCATGAAACATTTTTTAATTTTGGTAATTTGTTGGTGTCGTTCATTTGCTGAGCAACTATTTGCAGAATTGTCACCAAATATCAATTTGTAGCCTTTCTTCTAATATAAACAAATTGGCAATGTAAAGTGGCTTTCTTATATTGATAACCTTTCATTAGGTTGGTGGGGGTCCACAGGATGCACCCCTTGGTGAGGTTCTGAAACTACACAGCCCGACAGCTGGAGCTGGTTACTGCAGCGCTGTTCCCGTTGAAGTGAATAGGAGCAGTGGTCGAATAACCACCTCCGTCCATTACACATTGAATAGGGCTGTGTAGTTCCTGAGCCCACTTATGGCACTGGAGCTACTTGAAAAGCAATGATTGACTGGTGTGGGGCTGCTGGACCACTGATCTAATATTGATGGCCTATCCTGAGGATATCTGTAAAGAATAAATCAAGGCAACTGGACTTACTGTAGATTTCTTGAAAATGTTTCACTCCTTCCAAGAAATCTACAGTAAGTCTAGTTGCCTTGATTTATTCTTTACAGATATACCATGACCTGGATAAATGAGAACCTTCACAGACATAGGCCTCATGCACACGACCGTTGTGTGCATCCGTGGCCGTTGTGCCGTCTTCCGTTTTTTTTCGCGGACCCACTGACTTTCAATGGGTCCGTGGAAAAATCGGAAAATGCACCGTTTTGCAGCCACATCCGTGATCCGTGTTTCCTGTCCGTCAAAAAAATATGACTTGTCCTATTTTTTGGACGGACAGCGGTTCACGGACCCATCCAAGTCAATGGGTCAGTGAAAAAACACGGATGCACACAAGATTGGCATCCGCGTCCGTGGCCGTAGGCTACTTTTACACAGACGGATCCGAAGCTTTTTCAGAGCTGAGTTTTCACTCAGTGCGGCCGGCCCCCCCTCCCTCCCCTGTAGTTAACTCATTGGTGGCCAGTGGGCCCCCCCCCCTCCCCCTCCTAATTAAAATCTCCCCCCTCTATCATTGGTGGCAGCGGAGAGTACCAATCGGAGTCCCAGTTTAATCGCTGGGGCTACGATCCGTAACCATGGCAACCAGGACGCTACTGCAGTCCCGGTTGCCATGGTTACTTAGCAATTTGTAGAAGCATTATACTTATCTGCGAGCTGCGATGTCTGTGTCCGGCCGGGAGCTCCTCCTACTGGTAAGTGACAGGTCTGTGCGGTGCATTGCTTAATGATCTGTCACTTACTAGTAGGAGGCGCTCCCGGCCGGACACAGACATCGCTGCTCGCAGGTAAGTATAATGCTTCTACAAATTGCTAAGTAACCATGGCAACCGGGACTGCAGTAGCGCTCTGGTTGCCATGGTTGCCGATCGGAGCCCCAGCGATTAAACTGGGACTCCGATCGGTACTCTCCGCTGCCACCAATGATAGGGAGGGAGATTTTAATTAGGAGGGGGAGGGAGGGGGGGGCCCACTGGCCACCAATGAGTTAACTACAGGGGAGGGAGGGAGGGGGGGCGGCCGCACTGGCCACAAATGAGTTAACTACAGGGGAGGGGGGTCCGGCCGCACTGGCCACCAATGTGTTATATACAGGGGGGGGAGGGGGCAGTCATGTACACAGTTCTTTTAGTATATTCTAACCTGAAGCGTTCCCATTACCATGGGAACGCCTCTGTGTTAGAATATACTGTCGGATCTGAGTTTCACAATCTAACTCAAATCCGATGGTATATTCTAACATAGAGGCGTTCCCATGGTGATGGGGACGCTTCAAGTTAAAATATACCATCGGATTGGAGAAAACTCCGATCCGATGGTATAAAAGGGACTCCTGATTTTACATTGAAAGTCAATGGGGGACAGATCCGTTTGCAATTGCACCATATTGTGTCCCGTCCCCATTGACTTGCATTGTAATTCAGGACGGATCCGTTTGGCTCCACACAGCCAGGCGGACACCAAAACTACTTTTTTTTCATGTCCGTGGATCCTCCAAAAATCAAGGAAGACCCACGGACGAAAAAACGGTCACGGATCACGGACCTACGGACCCCGTTTTTGCGGACCTTAAAAAAAAACGGTCGTGTGCATGAGGCCATATCCTGAGGATAGACCATCAATATAGAAATCCTGAAAACTGGATTAAAGGATATCTCAAGCTTAGAATACAATCTATAGTTTATATACAGACATACTCTAGAAGTAAAGTTAAAGTTAAAGGGGTTCTGCAGTTTTTTTAAACTGATGATCTATCCTCTGGATAGATCATCAGCATCTGATCGGCGGACCCCCGTGTTTACCGCAGGCCCAGTCACATCACGACTAGTATCAATGGACTGGGCGGGGCTAAGCTCTGTTCACTTGAATGGAAAACTGCATAACCCCTTTAAGTAACATGCTAAATCATTTACAATGCTTACTTAGTACTACCGCTGAATTACAGGGCGGCCATGTTAGGCTGGTTTCATATGAGCAAGTTCAATGCATTTTACTTGCAGCTTGTGTCTGCTTAAGCTCCCATACTGACCTCCCAGCACTGACGGAGTCACATAGCATTATATTGATTTATGATGCTATGTATGCTATGTAACCCTTACAGTTCTGGATTGTATTGTATAAGGGTGCATTCATGATGACAAGATTTGGTGTGGTTACTTCAATCAAGATGGCCTCAATGGCCTCTCCGCAATCAAACATATGAGGTGAGTATGTGTGAAGGCTTTGGCCTGGATTTGTGGGAGGGGCTGAGGTCCGCCTCCAGTCTATTTAGGGCACCCCTCTACCTGGCTCCTGCACCGTCCGAGGTCTGAACTTGAGAGAGAGAGAGTCGCTTGTGGAGTTAACTGGAGAAGTTACTTACGAGTTGCTGTATTTTTCTGAAGTTCGTTGCTTTCGGGTCCAGGATTTGGAGCATTCCGGTTCCATCCGTCCGGCTTCACCTGGTTCCTTGCGGGTCACGTTTGCCCGTTTAAACTGTGAGTCTTTCATACGGTACAGCACAGGGCCTCACGGCTGCCCCTGTACCAGCTCGTTTCATTTCACCATTTCCATTTCAACCATGTCACAGTTTCACTCCAAGTCACGGTTTTCATGTTTACCACCATTTTCCGGTCATGCATGCACGCGTACCACACCGCATCCCCACTCCTAGCGCTGCCAACACGTGCACCAGGTTCCCATGGCAGCCACCAACGCCGTTCCCCTCCTCACCAATCATCCCACACGCATTCCTTCCCCTCACACCCCTCGCCCAGCTCAGCGGCACGCCCGCCCCCTCACTTTCACCAGATGCTCGCCGCATCCCGGCCGCTCCACACGCTCCCCCTCCACAAGCCAACACCAGTGCCGCGGTCCCCCTCCTCCCCACCGCCGCGCCGGCCCGCGCCTCCGTCCTCCTGCCGATGGTGGCCGCCGCGTCCCGGCGCCCGGTTTGCGCATGCGCGGCGGGGCGCGTGCGCGGCCGCGGCAGCGCATGCGCGGTAGCCTGGCGGCCGGCCGCGGGTGCTGTGTGTGGGGGTGGGGGGGGAGGGGCCGAGGGGTGCCGCATGCACACCCCTGCACCAGCACCACAGATCCAGCTACCGCTCCCCTCCATCAGCCAGCGCATTCAGGGGGGGCGCAAGTCAATCATTACAAGAGCTTGCATCAGGGAACACACCCGCCATGCCAACATCAATGTACCAATAAAATCCACCACAATAAAATCCACACCATTCAAAACGCATCATACAATCACCAAAGAAACCCGCCATAAGAGAGAAAAAAAAAAAAAAAACGCCATATGAAAAAAAAAAAAAAAAAAAAACGCCATATGGAAAAAAAAAAAAAAAAAAAAAAAACCGCCATATGTATATAAAAAAAAAAAAATTAAAAATACCCCCGTTTTCAATTTCTACATTAATATCTCAGTGAAACCCGCCAGGTAGTAGTAAAAAAAAAAAAAAAAAAAACCCCTTTTTTTCAATTGCTACATTAATATCTCAGTGAAACCCGCCATGTAATACAAAAAAAAAATAAAAAAATTCTTTAGGTCATGCTAACGTTCAGTCCACAGTCAACTCTCGTCATAACACTTCTGTCTACCCCTCTTTTAGGCGGTCAAGCTTAGACTTATTTACGCTGCACGTATCCAGTGACTTTTTTCTTGCTACCAGGTACGTACACCTGCTCAATCGTTTATTTTTTCCTACATTTCAGTCCATCCCGTTAGGGTCAGCGTGCTGGCATTAGGGGCTTCGGAATCCCACTAGATTAACCCCCTCTTGGCTTCGCATAAGTCAGTGGTCCGCGAGGCCAACACCCCGCCTCACACGCTCGGAGGCAGCCGCCCATCGCGCCACTCATTAGTAAGCCGCCTCGCTGTTGCATAGAGAGGGCCTCACCTGTCACTCCCTTTCCCTAGTCCTGTCTTACAAGTCACCGAGAGGCCTCACACTCCTGCCACCACGTCAGTGGCCTCATCAACCCCTCGCGCCAACTCATAGATAGAGCCTCTCAAGCCGCTCGGCAATTAGCAGGGCCTCATCTGTCACCATCCTAGGCTTAATTATTTCGCCATCCGGCATAGCTAGCTTGCCAGCACGATCCTGTGTTTCCCCACACTAACAAACTATTCTGTTTTAGCATGTCTCTGGAAGGAATTGAGAACTTTTCCCTTCCTGGCACTCCGGCTAGATCCATCACCTTAGCCCAGGGAGACGATCTTGCCAGCCCAGCGTCCATCAGATCCTGGACAATTCCACGTATCACGACGGAATTGAGGAGATGGCAGATTCCCTTCCCCGCCACGGCAAGGAAAGCGGAGCTTTTCCGACTACTGCGCACGTCAACCAGTAACGCGGAGGCGGGGGAAGGACCCAGCCAGTCCAGCACGGGGGATATACACGCCATGCTGGCCTCTTTGATGACGTCCATGTCCAGGGTCAACGACAGGTTAGAGAGGCTGGAGTCGGTCACCACATCCCTCTCCTTGGCAGGGCCACCACCGGCAGCGTCACCGGCACCATCCGGTTTGCCAGTGGGCGTGCCATCCATCAACCCAGATGACCAAGAAGTCAGCCCGGCGCACATGATACCGGAGCACTTGAAAAGGGACATTCTGGAAGGTAAGGATGTGAACCTGGCCTCCCTCCTGATTGCCTCTCAAGATATTGTCGAGAACAAAACTTATGCCTACGACGATGTCTCAGTTGTGGTCAAATCTAGGGATGCCCGCCTCAATAGAAAACTGTCTATTCCAGAATTTGTGTTGGCTTTCGGCATCTACAGGGAGGTTATCTGCACGGTCTACCCTAACAGAAGGGAGGAGCTCGACCTCTACATGCACAAACTGGTGGACCTGGGCAACAAATATGGGGGGTCGGCATTCTATGACTACCATAGATCTTTTTCGGCAAAGGTGGCAGGGGCTTTCTCCCAGTACGGAGTCCGCTCCAACTGGGCAAGAATCTACACTGTCATTTTTTGCCGACACTTCGCAGGCCTGAGGACGCCAGCCTGTGTGCACTGCTCCTCCACGGCCCACACCACCAATTTCTGCCCGAACGCGGCGGACAGACAAGCCCCCTCTCAAGCGGCCGGCCCCTCCGGGGTCACGGAGAAATCAAGCCGGGACAAGCTGGGGCGGCCAATCAAGTTTCTGGGCAAGTCCCAGATTTGCAACAATTTTAATGTGGGATCCTGCAATTATAGCGGGTGTAGGTTGTTGCACATTTGTACCAATTGTTTCCGGGCACATGCCAAGTCAATGTGTCCAAATAAAATGTTTTCTAAACCGTATCTATCGACCATAAATATGCCGGTTTTTACAGCATTTATGTCTCAGCACCCATCCAGACATCTCACGGATTTCCTCGTGGCGGGGCTGACAGAAGGCTTCCACACGGGCATCCTGCACATGCCGACAGGCAGCCTGGAATGTCCAAATCTCCTATCCGCCCAAGGCAACCCCACCGCAATTGACGCCCTCATAGCCCAGGAAGTCGCAGAGGGCTTCGTGCTAGGACCATTCAAGACACCCCCATTCACCACATGGCGCACCAATCCCATTGGCATCGTCACCGGGAAATCTTCCCAGAAACAGAGGCTAATCATCGATTTATCGGCACCACACGGTTCAGCCGACCCCAGTCTCAACTCCCTCATTCCGTCGGAAGAATTCTCACTCCAATACACCACCATAGATCACGCCATCACCGCCATCAGGCAAGCAGGGGTCGGAGCATGGCTCAGCAAAACCGACATCGCCAATGCGGTCAAATTGCTACCAATTCACCTTCATGGCATCAAGTGGTCCGGAAACTATTATTTTTTTCTCCCGGTTGACCTTCGGATCCAAGAGTAGCCCGGCCATTTTTGACACATTCGCGGAGGCACTATGCTGGTTGCTCTTGAACGTAGCAAGATGCCCGATGGTCTTGCATTACCTTGATGACTTTCTACTCGTGGAGGAAAACATCTCCCCTCCCGCCAGCCTCAGGGCCACCATCAAGCTGTTCGGGGAACTTGGGGTACCCATCTCCACCAAGAAAACAGAGGGGCCGGACACAGTCATCACCTTCTTGGGCATTCAGTTGGATTCTGCCTCTATGCAAGCCAGTTTGCCACTCGGGAAGATCCAGGTTATTCTCAACCACATAGACAATTACCTTCAACTCGGCAACTGCAATCGCAAGGAGTTACAGTCCCTATTGGGTTCCCTGAACTTTGCCATGCGCATCATCCCCCAGGGTCGCTCGTTCATTTCACGGCTTCTGCGCCTTTTCCCCCTTTTTCTTCACGACTCTCACAGGCTGCCCCTGGATGCCCACGCCACTGCAGATCTGGGTATGTGGAGAAGATTTCTGTCCGCCTGGAACGGCAGGAGCATGTTCCTCCCTCAGCTATCGGACTCTTCCCCATCTATCTGGTCAGATGCGGCATCCACCACAGGTTTCGCGGCCATTTTTGGGAACGATTGGCTGTGGGGTAGCTGGCCTCCTGCGGTCCAGGGTTTGGAGGGATTCTCCACTACCTCGGCTCTGTTTGAGATCTACCCCATCGTGGCGGCCGCCGTGGCGTGGGGTCATTCATGGGCAAACAGGTCGGTCCGATGCTACTCAGACAACCAGGCAACCTGCCAGATCATTAACAAGGGTCGGTCCAAATCCCTCACAATCATGAGGTTCCTGCGCAGGCTTACTTGGTTGGCAGCTTGCAACAATTTCTTCATACACTGCTTCCACGTCCCGGGAAGGTGCAATTCGGCAGCTGACAATCTGTCTCGTTTCCAATTTCAGGCGTTTCATCAGGCTCTCCCGTCAGCGTCACCCACGGCCTCCATCACCCCGTCATTTCACCAGCTCATTCTGGATTAGATGTCATCATGCGCCATAGCCAGTCATTATCCCATTCTGCACTATCAGACAACACACGCAGGTCATACAACAGAGCATTCGCACTGTTTAACAAGTTCCTGTTGGAACACAACATCACGCACCCATTTGTCATGACTTCCCTGCTGGGGTTTGCTTCCTTTTGCCACCTCAAGCTCAAACTGTCATACAACACCATCAAACTCTATCTCACCGGCATTCAACATCACATGCTAATCATACACCCTAACAACATCAGTTTCATGGCCTCGCACCAGATCAAAACCATACTCAAAGGCATTCAGAAGACAGAACCCGCACGGCCGACACAGAGACTGCCCATTAACAGTCACATTTTCAAGGCATTATCCGACTTATTAGACACCAGACCTTTTGAAGCTGATACCAACTCCATCATCAAAACAGCGATGTACCTGGCCTTCTACGGATTCCTGAGGCCCGGGGAATTCACCACGACCTCGGCGACCCAAACCACACATTGTCTGCTAGCCTCCCACTTGACGAAACACGGGGATCATTATATCCTAACCTTGCCTCACTCCAAAAGCAGTCAGCTCTCACCCGTGAACATTCCATACTACCCTACGCAGAACAGATGGTGCCCAGTCGGGGTTCTGGACGCATACAAACAGCATCACAAGTTCCTACCCTTTCAGCCACTACTTCAACTGCGTGGGTCTGTACTCACCACCACCACCTTTATGACCTATGTCAGGTCATCCCTCACTCAACTAGGCCTCAACGCATCCAACTACTCTGGGCACTCCTTACGGATCGGGGCCGCGTCCACGGCCTCCAGTGCCAACATCCCGGCTCATGTCATTAAGAAATTGGGGCGCTGGAAGTCATCCGCTTTCGCACGTTACATCCCCAATCCAACACGGGAGTTAAGAAACGCTTTCCAAAACATGTCGGGTTGAGCTTTCATGTATATCGAATACAATAAACTGTTTATTTCATTTTTGCCCTCTTCTTTCTCAGGCCTACCTCATCCTCGGTTTCGGCACACCACAACCGACTACGCTTATTCCCTGATTTCCTAGGTTCTTCACTGTACTACCGTAAGTGCCTCACACAAGTGTGAAGGCTTTGGCCTGGATTTGTGGGAGGGGCTGAGGTCCGCCTCCAGCCTATTTAGGGCACCCCTCTACCTGGCTCCTGCACCGTCCGAGGTCTGAACTTGACCCTCCCACCACTCCACTCATTTATAACTCATTTCTTCCACATCTCTTTCCTTGGGTGGGCCCTCTTCTTTCTCAGGCCTACCTCATCCTCGGTTTCGGCACACCACAACCGACTACGCTTATTCCCTGATTTCCTAGGTTCTTCACTGTACTACCGTAAGTGCCTCACACAAATTTATATATATTATTATTTTTTTACCGCCATTTCAGGAAAATTTGATTCCTTACCACATGTGCTCAACACAACTCACCAGTCCCCCGCTGCTCTCAATTTGCCATTTTCTGCATGGTTTCTAATTTCTGATCCCTCTTGACTTGCAGGATATGGCCACTCAGCCAATCACAGCCCAAAGCAGTGACCTACCTCAGCCAGAGATAGGCTGAGTAGTCATTTACTGGGCCCAGGAAGTTCCAGAACAGGTGTTGGAGAGTACCCAGTATTTTACTTTTTAAGGGCATTTTGACCCATTGAAAAATATATATTTACTGGCTGGAAAACCTGTTCAAGTTGGACTACAAAATATCATTCAGGAAAGCCTCTTCCCCTCCCGGAGAAAAATACATCAAGAAAGCTTTTTGTCTTTCTTGATTTCTTGCAAGGACAAGACTTCCTTCCTTAGCTTGATGTACAATCTGTAATTACCATCTAGTGTTATACAACTCAGCCATTTGCCTAATGTTATAGACATCACTTTGCTGAGAAAATATTATTGAAGGGAAAGACTTCTGGTATCGCAAAGGGCCTCTTGAATTTTCAGACACTGTAGATCATCAGCTAATGAATGGGTGCCAGAAGTGGTCATATCTATAGTTAAGGCACATTAATCGGGTTGTCTAAGATTTAACAAGTGATGGTCTATCCTCAGGAACAGCTGATTGGTGGGGAATATGGGGTGCTGGACCCCTGCAGTAGCTCTGGCACTAGAAGTCTGTGCCAAACCTACACAAGTTTGTAGTAGACGGAGCTATGTTCCAGCACTGACTTCAGGTGCCACAGCTACTGCAGAACAACTGATCAATGGTCAATGGGGCTGTGAGGTGTGGACTCCTGCCGATCAGATCTAAGATCTGAGGTTAGGCCATCAGTTTCAAAATCTTGCCATACCCCTTTAAAGTCTTGGCTTCTACTAGCATTAAATTGAATTCCTAGGATATAACAATGATGGCCGATTTGAGGACAAGCTATCAACATCTCACCCATAAGAGGTCCATATCAATTATAATTCATTCATTCAACTTTCTATGCTAAGGAATCCAGTAGGCAGTCCTACTTAGTGATTGCCAGCCTTACATGTATGAGTGCATATGCATAGCTGTCAGTCACAGGTAGGACCACCCACTAGATGCCTAAGCATAGAAAGAGCCTGGGATTTAGAGCAATAAAATACAAGTTAGGCCTCATGCACAGGACTGTATGCATTTTGAAGTCTGCAAACTACAGATCCACAAAATCTGGATACCGGCCTTGTGCATTCCACCAAAATACAAGGAGTCTTGTGGGTGGTCCTACCCACAATTGACAGCTATCTATGTATACGCACTTATGCATGTAAGGCTGAGTTCACACTTCAGTCATTTGGTCAGTTATTTCCATCAGTTACTGTGAGCCCAAACTAGTAGTGAAGCCTGCTCATAGTTTAGGTATAACTGAACCATCTGCATCTGTTCAGTTTTTTTTACCCACACCTGGTTTTGGCTCGCAATAACTGATTGAAATAACTGAAGTGTGAACTTGGCCTAAGGCTGTCATCCATTACATAGATCTGCCTACTACGTGTGGGTTCCTAAGCATAGAAAGGGCAGAAGTTGAATGAATGAATTACTTTATATGAATTGGCCTTATACTGATTCTCTACCTACAAAACAATATCAGTCTGCTCCGCCACTCTTGTAGCAGACTACCTACAGGATGGCTCACAATAACTGATTGAAATAACCGACCAAATAACTGAAGTGTGAACTTGGCCTAAGGCTGTCAGCCATTGCATAGATCTGCCTACTACTTGTAGGTTCCTAAGCATAGAAAGGGCAGAAGTTGAATGAATTAATTACATTATATGTATGGGCCTTATACTGATTCTCCACCCACAAAACAATATCAGTCTGCTCCACCACTCTTATAGCAGACTACCTACAGGATGGCCTGCATTATTGAGGCTGAGTTCACATCAGCATTCAGCCTTTCTATTCTCCTGCTCCGTTATATATAACTGAGCCGAATGGAGCCTACAGAGGAAGATTTCCGCTTAGAGGAAGATTTTTGAAGCGGAAAAGTCCTGTATGCACTTTTTTTTTTTTTTTTTTTTACAAAACCTCAGCATGGCTCTATTCATACTTGTACAAGAACAACATGTACAATAACTCTGGTGTGAACATGTCCTAATATCTGTATGGGTGGGACCTCTAGCATTATTCATCCTGAGCTGCCTGGCCCACGAATAGATCTGCAGCTCTTTTCTGAAGACTGACACAAGGCGTTCCAAGTCCGTGTTCCATTTCAACTTCGACTGTAAAGAGAAAAACAAAATGGAGACAGAAGGAACAAAATGATTTTCATAGTACCAAAACTGTGAGCTCACTAACACAGAATAGCAATTGTTTCAGCATATATTAAAGAGGTAATGCAGGATTTTTACTATATATGGCTTAACCTCAGGATAGGCCATCAATATCTGACCATCGGTGGTCAGACACCTCTGCATTAGCTGGTGCTGAAAATCGGCACCAGAACTGCGCTGCTCTGTCCACTGTGTAGAGGATGGACCTAATTAGTGCAGCGCTGCTTCCATTGAAGTGAATGGAAACTGTGTAATTCTGGTGCCAGTACTGGGGCTACCCCTGAACAGCTGATCAGTGGGGGTGCAGGGTGGTGCTTGTAGCTGGCGGAGATTTCAGCCAGTTTCTGGCATAAATAATAATAAACCTGCTGGGGCACCACCACCATCACCAAGCCCCCATTCCAGAAAATGGCAAGAGCAGCATAAAAACACCACTTATTCACAATGGTGTTTAAAAATTTGCGAAACTGAGTTTTATGACTTTTTAACACCAAAAACACAGCGTAGAGGAATGATACATTTTCCCCAAAGTTAGGATACTTTCATATACAAATTTACTTCATTTTTGTATATGCATTGTAGCAACAAAAAGAGTGGACTATTCTCTATATATAACTCTACCCCATATTAAATTTCAAAGATTTAACCACTTTAGGACACCTTCACCAAGTGTGGAGAGTGTCACCCATGTCCAAACATCACAGAGGGCAGAAACCTTCGGCACTCCAGCTGTTATGAAACTACAATTCCCAGCAGGCTCTATTTACTTTTGTGCAGAGCAGGTAAACATGCTGGGAGTTGTAGTTTCACAACAGCTGGAGTGCCGGAGGTTGCCTACCCCTGTTCTACCAAATAGCATAGACACAGTAGAATAAAATCTATGGACTGAGCTGGGCACATAATAGGGAGTTACAGAAACAACACGGTTTGCTGTGCTACGCTGATAGCCCAGCTCTCATTCTCTGCTATGGGAGTTACGGAAACAGCGTCACATCAGACACTTGGCCATTTCCATAACTCCAACTGTGGGTTATTTTCCATCTCGGCCAAGAAGAAACAACCCCTTTAAGATTTTGTACCCAAAGCGTGTGTACTGGGACTGACCAGCATTGTATCCTACAGGTACCTGGTTATTATCTCCTGATTGTTGTTTTGGGTTGGCTACTTTATTTCTATGTTTTCTTATATTATTGTGTCATCACTTCAATATTGATGCACATTACAGGTTTTCATCCCCACGCCCTGACTGTAAGGGCTCATCTATCATCTCTACGGACTCTGTGACTTACTGTCATCCATATTGTCATGGATATTGTGCTGTAAATAATCTTTTATGCAGTGTTTATATTGCGTTTGGAGATGTTGCTGCAATGTATGTCAACCAAACTGCTTATATCCTGGTGTCAATGTCATGTCCACAAATATGACGCAAGAGTCGTGAATGATACGATTTTGAATTGATCACTAAATTATTAAATAAGCTATTAATACAACCGATCTTTGAATACTATGGGGCACATTTATCAATAAAGCCCCATAGGTGGCGGGGAATCCGCTGAAGTTTTGAAGAGGTGCAGGCCTCTACATAACTCGGGGGCATCCAGCGCCACTTCTAAATGTAAGCCAGTTTCCCAGTTGTTTGACATTTAGACCATTTTCTATGCCTAAAACAGGTGTAGAAAATGGTAAATGAGACGGGCGTGCCGGGGCGTCCCCTTCTTCGCCCATGTCTTCGCATGAACAGTCTTTATAGTAGGTTTTCTTCACAGCAAATGTCGCTTAAACTGCTGCTAAACCGTACTGTGAGTAAACACATGTCACGCCTACAATTTTTCAACAGTGGATCTCAACTGCGGATTTATTAGGATCAATCAGATATGAATCTCAGGCGTCACTCACAACCTTAACGGTGAGTTTGAGATTCTACCATCACGTGATCAGGAGAAAAGAACTCTGGTCGGCGCAGTACTATTGCTTCATAGACTGCGGGTAGGTGTTTAACATACAAGAATGTGGTAGCTGCCGCGGGGTTAACAGAGGCCACTCAACAAGGGACCTACACAGTTATCTCAGCCTGTATGTAGTAAGGAGAGGTGCTCTCTCACAGAGAGGGTACTTGCGGTTGGCAGCGGCTATGCGGTGGTGGAGACTCCCTTGGAGACCGTAGTTTCAGGGCAGAGCGGATCCGTCTTCTTGATGTTAGTGAGGCGATGAGAAGGGTCCGGTTCCTAAGCGGATCCGTCTTCCAGCTGGCAGCGGGGGTACTGGCGCGGGTCCAGTTGCGGTGCGGATCCGTCTCGCAGATGTCAGCGGTGTAGCTGGAGCAGGTCCAGTTGCGGTGCGGATCCGTCTTGCAGATGTCAGCGGTGTAGCTGGAGCGGGTCCGGTTGCGGTGCGGATCCGTCTCCCAGATGATAGTGAGGGAGCCGAGCAAGCTTGTCTCTAGATGTCCCAAACACAGGTGGTGAGGCAGCAGGCGTACCGACTACAATCACAGCACGCCATGCCGCCTCACCAGTCCCTTTAAATAGCACCAGGAAGTGTCATAGGACCTCCTGATTGGCCCGGACGACTTCCGCGTTCCACCGTGGAACGCAGCCGCCGCGTCACAACCTGGAGCGCCCGCACGTCTTCCGCGTTCCACGGTGGAACGCAAGGAGCGCGGCAGACGAAGAGAAGGCCGTCGCGTCGGCGGCATTACAACACACTACTAACTGTTCTGATGTGATACAATGCCCGATCCCCCGTGCTTGGCGTGGCGTCCTACGTGTTACAGCATCGGTGGTCTAGGTTCCTGTCCGTTCTTTTCAACAGATGAGTCGGTTGTTGAGACAGGATAAACACTGCTTGAGACGCCGGGGTCAAAAGTGATGAGTAGTTTGGCGTTACTTGGTGTCTTTATACAAGACACTTCAAAGCTTGTGTTTCTTTCTGTCAGTTCTGTGAGAAAGCGCTTCCGGGAATGCCGTGATGGTGCGCAGGTAAATCGGCTGCGGCTATTTTCTTTACTTGAGACTTAATACCAGACGCGTTTCGGAGTTGGCAGTGACTCCTTCCTCAGTAGGGAGAGTGTCATCAGCAGGTTGCAACAGACATACAAAGAGACTGAAAAGTCACAGAGAGACAGAGAAGTGGACGTCCTTTGGCCACATCCCACACTGATGACCGCTTCATTGTGGACAATGCCCTGTGGAACCGGATGATAAATGCCACACAACACCAGGCACAAGGGAGGTGAGAGGCACCCAAGTGTCACATCAGACCATTTCCAACCGTTAACATCAGCGAAGTCTGCGTACTAGATGACCTGTAAGGGTACCTGACCACACCACCAGGCACAGGCATCATCGTCTTGCCTGGCCAGGGAGCATCTACGCTGGACGAGGGACCCAGTGGGCCTCAGTGCTGTTCACTGATGAAAGTCGATTCATGCTGAGCAGAAATGATGGCCGCCAACGATGTTGGAGACATCAAGGAGAGCGCTATGCATCAGCCACTGTTGTCACCAGATGAACCCTTGGTGGTGGTGGTATTACATTGTGGGCAGGTGTGTCTAGTCAATACAGAACTGCCCTACACTTTGTGAATGGTACAGGAACAAGCCCATACTACTTGAATAACATCATGAATCCAGTCTTCTGCCTCTGCATGAACAACACAGGCCTAATTTCATCTTCATGGATGACAATGCACCAGCTGATCGAGGTCGCATCATTAGGGAACGGCTGCTGGAGACTGGGGGTCCCTTTCTCCAGACCTGAATGACATTGAAAACCTACGGGATCAGCTGAGTGGCCGTGTAGAGGTTCGTAACTCTACACCAGATCCTTGATGACCTGAGGGTCGCCCTCCAAGAAGAGTGGGATGCCTCAGCAGACAAGTCGACTTGTGAACAGCATGAGATGTCATTGTCAAGCTGTGATTGATGCTCAAGGCCACATGACAAGTTACTGAGACATATTTATGGGGTATACCCACCACTGTTGTTGGCTTTTATTTTAATAAATTGTATGAGATAAGGAAATCACCATTGCATGCTTCTACTTAAATGCCCTACTTTAATTATATAATATCACTGTAGCATGAACCTTTTATGTTTTCCATAAGTTTCACCCGAAAGGCACATTTTTTGTGAGTAGTGTACTTTTGTGGTTGCATGTAATAAAAAAAATTGTATAGCCACTGAGTTGTTCACTGAAATCTATCTGTATAGCGCCACCTGCTGTTTGCCCTTTTCCTAAATTCTTTGTCACGCCCACATGCTCAGCTCCATCCTTCAACTGCCACCAGAAGAAGGTGCACGCCCTCTGAGCTACCAGCCTGAAATAAATCTAGCAGAACAATTGCAGCAATAAATGGAGAGGTCTCTGGATCCACGTTAGGTACAAGGATGGGTCTAAGTTTGTTAGAAAGAGATTGTCATGTACAATATTATAATTGATTTTCATTTTTTATATTGCTCATGGGATCACCCCTTTAAAGCTGTGCCTTTTCTTGCTTTTTAGCAATGGAGTTCACACTAAATAATTGTCATGCTTTTAAATATGATGAATATGAAAGTTAAAGACGTTTTTTTCCAGTTTTTTTATATTTAGGGACAGAGTTTAAGGATGCGTCTATTAGAAAGAAGGTCTGTTTTTTTTCCCCAGAAACAGCGCTCCTTTGTTCACGAGCCGGGTCTGGAATTGCAGCTCATCACCATTAGCGTAAATGGAGCCCATGGACAAATGTGGTGCTGTTTCTGGAAGAAAACACACAGACCTCTTCCAATCTCACATATCAATAAAGTAAATATATTTATGCAAATCTGCTAATCCTTTGCAAAGTAATGGGTCTTTCAGGAGCAAAGACGGGGTTAAAGATGTACATTATAAGCAGGGACTGTAACTACTAAAAGGGGACACTTTGAGGGTATGTCGTGTAGATGGTGAGCTGAAATGGGAGCTTTCATTTATTGTTTCTACTCAACCTTGTTTGTTATTCTTACGTGCAGATGTAGCAGAGCTGAGTTTGTCAGGAGTAATACTGAGCTTGCTATTTGGCGCAAGTCGATGTAACATCACGATCTATCACCTGCAGGTAAAGCAAGTGACATGAGTTAATGTTTTCTGAAATATAATGACACAAAGAGTCAAATGAGTTTTCCCACGACAGACCTTTAGGACCTTTAGTGCCTCTTACCGCTGGGATCCTAGGGGTAAATGTACAGACGGCAGATCTGTTTCAGAGATTTCTGACATAGTCCTATTCCCCCACTCCACGCCTACAATTTTAGAACTGGCGCGAGCGTGGCGAAGCCGCAGATAGCAGCGCAACTAACAGTTGCTCCGCCATCTGCGCCTGAAATACTTTCAGCTTTGTAAATGACCCCCTATGTGCGTGCTACCAGAACAACCCCATTCAGTTGCATAAATTTCTGCAGCAAATCTGCTGCGTGTGAATGTCCTGCAAGTGGCCCCCAGAAAAGGGATTGCGGGTTCCGCATTGTCAGGAAAGCAGTGGCGGCTGTGAATACATGTTGACTCCATTCAAGTCTATGGGAAGTATGGAAATCAATCACTTGGTTTCTCTTTTTTCCATTAAGGGCTCATTTACATACAGCAGGTTTTTTGTTTTTTTACCATTTGTTCTCATTTTGCTTCCATATTGTATTAATTTGTATGTGGTGTAGATTTCTCAGCTTTTCATTCACAAATGTTCCATTTTCCATTAACTGTTGCTTTACTGTTATAATGTGTCAGAAATGCGGATGCTACAAATACACGTGTGAACTATGCAGACATGGAACATGCATCATTTAAATCCAACCCATTAACTTCCATGTACTCATATGCAGTGATGGCCAGTTCGCATTGTTCGCCCGCAACATATGCGGGCTGCCATCTTTTTTCACAAGTCCGGCGAGGCACAGGTAAGCCCTTACCTGTGCCTGTGCCACGAGCCAGTCTGAAAACAAATGCGGTCACCGGGAGCAGGCAGTTCCAAGAACAGCCTGATGAAGGCCCCCGGTGGCTGTTCTCGGAACTGCCTGCTCCTGCTGACCGCACTTGTTTTCAGACCGGCTCGTGCACAGGCACAGGTAAGGGCTTACCTGTGCCTCGCCGGACTTGTGAAAAAAGATGGCAACCCGCATATGTTCGCGGGCGAACAATGTGAACTGGCCATCATTGCTCATATGCCTCCCTTAGATAATGCTGTATACTAAAAAAAAAGTCATGCCCATAAAAAGCATGTATCAAGAACTGGGAAATAGATTCATAACACGCAAGTGTGTTTAAATGGCCACTGTCGTTGCACTCAACGTTTTATAAATCAATAGCACAGGCTAATATAAAACACTTTGGGAGAGATTTATCAAAACTGGTGTAAAGAAGCAACCAATCAAATTTCACTTTTTATGTCCCAAAGGGGCTCTGAAAAATGAAAGGTGGAATCTGATTGGTTGCTATGGACAACTAAGCCAGTTCTACTTTACACTAGTTTTAATAAGTCTCCCCCGCCTTTTTATTATATCTCATTAGAGAAAAATGTCTTGTTCCCTCTCCCCTTTCCTAAACTAACCATCTTTCTGAAATTCATGATAAATTCATCTTGCTCACTGAAGGATCAGATTACATTATCCCCAAGAGAGGGGAGGGGGAAGGGGTGAAGAAGGAAGTACAGAGAGATGCAAGCAGAGAGAACGCAGACATGATTCTGCAAATTCAGTAGCTAAGGGCTCATTCAGACCAGCTAAAGGGCTCCGTGCCCAGGCTGGGGACTTCAAATAGCAGTCCACAATGCACAGGTAACAGCCGTGTGCACTCCCTGATGCGGATTCAGACTCATTGACTTGAATGGGCCCGCAATCCGCAAGTGACTGCAGAAGATTGGACATGTCCAATCTTTGGGGTGCGGAGGCACGGACCTGAAAGCCCACAGAAGTGCTTTGTAGGGCGTCCATGGGCTTCTGACCCATGGCTCTGTTCTCCAAAAGCTAGGACATGTCCTATCTTTTACAATATCTTATGTGGATCACAGACCCATTTAAGTCAATAGGTCTCACGTGATTTGTACTGTGCATCCTGTTTGGTTCTGATATCGGCTTGTCTGTTGATTACTCTCTGTCTCTCATTTTGGTACTGCATTGTCCGCTTGTCCCATTTTTCTATGACAATCCCTTTGTGTTGTTTTGTCTTTTGGTGTCTGTCTGTCTCTGCACCATAGTAGCATAGGGACTGTCAACCAGTTGCAGTCTTGCTACCTAGGGCTTGTACTGCAAGTTACAGGTCAGGGCTCACTGTCCATGTCTGTCCCTATCTACAAGTGTTACAGTTATCACTTATGTATACACACATGCCCAGCTTATTCTTAAAACGTTATCTGAAACAACAGATGAGCATTGTGGGCTTATGCACATGACTGTGCTAGAGAGCCATGTACAAGATCTATAAGCCTATGTGGACATACTGTACCTCGGTGTATCTCCATTTTCACACAGGGTTAGGCTACATACACATGACCGTGCCTTTTTTGTGGTCCGCAAACCGCGGATCCGCAAAAAACGGAAGCCGCCCGTGTGGCTTGTCCGCAAAACGGACAAGAATAGGACATGCTTTATTTTTTTTGCGGGCCTCGGAACGGAGCAACGGATGCGGACAGCACACGGAGTGCTGTCCGCATCTTTTGAGGCCCCATTGAAGTGAATGGGTCCGCATCCGAGCTGCAAAAACTGCGGCTCGGATGCAAATCATAACTACGGTCATGTGCATGAGGTCTTAGGCCACTTTCACACAGTGTTTGATCAGTGTTTGATCTTTGATTTCCATCAGTGATCATGAGTCAAATCCAGGAGTGAAGGCTACACACAGATAGGTATAATGGAAAGATTTGCATCTGTTTGCAAGATTTGGGCTCAAAATCACTTAGAGAGTTTTTTTATTATATGAAATCCAGAATACAAATATTTGCATGTTTCATTTGATGCTACATTGCAAAATGTTCTGCACTAGAAGCTTTGTAGTCTGCATGAGGTTAAATGTGACCATATGTGCCCATTTCTCTGCTGGGGACAGTAACTGGACCCCCCGAAAGGGTCCCAGGATCAGTGACTATGCCATCGAAGTGAGACATGGGAAAACTCAAGCTACATCATTGTAGTATACCGGAAAATATTAGTGTTTTAGAAGTTCCAAAATAGCATTATTAATATTATTATTACCCAAAATACTAAATACTACACTTATTAGGTTTTATACTTTTTAATAAATTCATAGACTATTTTTATATGGGAGGAATACTAAAATAACCAATGTTTTGAACAGCTTGAAATAAAACTTTTTGGGATGATGTTGAGTAAAATTCAGTGTCGCAAGGATCCCTCTAAATTCTCTTCCCATCCAGGGTCTGCGTCCCCTCTAATAACTCAGAGGAAAGCGATGATCTTACAGCTGTGCAGCCTGCGGTGTAAGGGAGAATGTCATTGGACGAGGGGCTGGCTCTCGGCCAGAGTTAAACCTCTATATACTTCTGCTACTAAGAGACTGCTTCAGAGTGAGAGAACTAGAGAGTTTGTCTGTCAAAGTGAAAGACAGCTATATCAGACAGCCAGAGACAGACCGGACTGAAGACTACAACAGAAGACCAGAAACAGCTGTCTTCCCAAAAAACCAAGACAGCGACTTTAAGAAAGGAAAAGATTTCCCCAGTTTCTTCAGGACCAGACTCACTCAGCAGAAGCCAAAATGTGTAAAGGACTAGCAGCCCTGCCCCACACCTGCCTGGAAAGGTGAGAGAACCTAGATACCCTAAAATACTGTGTTACTAGGCACATATACGTAGGGGGAACATGTAACATGTCTATCTACACATCTCTCTGGCTGTATATATTTATTATTTATTTGTACATATTTATTTATATTTATCTTTATATATTTATATATGATTTGAGATTGTTGTCTATTGAGATACATACATCTCGTATGTGTGGCTTTGCATAGGGCTGCAAGTAAATCTGTTGAATGTTCTCAACGCCGAGAGAGAAAGTTAACACCAACGAGGAAACATTGCATCCTCAAAGAGGTGAATAACACTTGCAGCTCTGCTACATCTATTGAATAATACTGCTGCTTGGCATGTTAAGTAGAGATTTACAGGTTACAGATACGTTGCAGAAATGCTTTCTGACACAAACCTAAATAAAAGCAGAAGAAAATCATTCATTTAAGTTTCCAGCAGCGGCGGGATGTGTAATATTAAACATCAGCATCTGCTACTATTCAAAGTTTATGTATGTGTAATAAAAAGAGAGAAGGAAGAAGACCTGGGGTGTTCATCTTAGAAAGGGAGAGCTACTCAGCAGTGGAATAAACTCAACACACACAGGTATTTATATATATTCCATAGCATTGTGTATACGATGTAGCAGAGCTGAATTTAGCACTATAGCAGAATAGATGTCCACTTGCTACAATGTTATCCGTGGTTTGACTCAGGATTGCAGCAAACTTATCTAATGGCTAAAGTGTAGGGATGAGCGAACTCGAACTGTATAGTTCGGGTTCGTACCGAATTTTGGGGTGTCCGTGACACGGACCCGAACCCGGACATTTTCGTAAAAGTCCGGGTTCGGGTTCGGTGTTCGTCGCTTTCTTCGCGCTTTTGTGACGCTTTCTTGGCGCTTTTTGAAAGGCTGCAAAGCAGCCAATCAACAAGCGTCATACTACTTGCCCCAAGAGGCCATCACAGCCATGCCTACTATTGGCATGGCTGTGATTGGCCAGAGCACCATGTGACCCAGCCTCTATTTAAGCTGGAGTCACATAGCGCCGCCCGTCACTCTGCTCTGATTAGCGTAGGGAGAGGTTGCGGCTGCGACAGTAGGGCGAGATTAGGCAGATTAACTCCTCCAAAGGACTTGATTAACTGATCGATCTGCAGCTGTGGATCATTGAGCTGCTGATCCTCAATTGCTCACTGTTTTTAGGCTGCACAGACCGTTTGTCAGTCTCATTTTTCTGGGGTGATCGGCGGCCATTTTGTGTCTTGTGGTGCGCCAGCACAAGCTGCGACCAAGTGCATTTAACCCTCAATGGTGTGGTTGTTTTTTGGCTAAAGCCTACATCAGGGTGAAGCTGTCACACCAAGTGCATTTAACCAGCAATAGTCTGTTCATTTTTTTGCCATATACAAAATCAGGGGCAAGCTGCGCCTGTCACCAAGTGCATTTAACCCTCAATGGTGTGGTTGTTTTTTGGCTAAAGCCTACATCAGGGTGAAGCTGTCACACCAAGTGCATTTAACCAGCAATAGTCTGTTCATTTTTTGGCCATATACAAAATCAGGGGCAAGCTGCGCCTGTCACCAAGTGCATTTAACCCTCAATGGTGTGGTTGTTTTTTGGCTAAAGCCTACATCAGGGTGAAGCTGTCACACCAAGTGCATTTAACCAGCAATAGTCTGTTCATTTTTTGGCCATATACAAAATCAGGGGCAAGCTGCGCCTGTCACCAAGTGCATTTAACCCTCAATGGTGTGGTTGTTTTTTGGCTAAAGCCTACATCAGGGTGAAGCTGTCACACCAAGTGCATTTAACCAGCAATAGTCTGTTCATTTTTTGGCCATATCCCAGTCTAATTCTGTCACTAAATCCATACCGGTCACCCAGCGCCTAAATACTAGGCCTCAAATTTATATCCAGCTAAATCTGTCCCTAGTGCTGTAGCTGGGCGAGTTATTTAGTGTCCGTTCAAGCACATTTCTTGTTCTGGGTTGAAATACAATTCTCAATTTAGCAATTTCATAATTTAGTGGTTCCTGCTATATCAGAGCTCTTTGAAATCTATCCCAAAAAGGGTATATAATATTGAAGGTGCACATAGGGTCATTCAGAGTAACTTCACACACACCCGCTACTGTGTATTTCCAAGTCTAATTCTGTCACTAAATCCATACCGGTGACCCAGCGCCTAAATACTAGGCCTCAAATTTAATTCCCTCTAAATCTCTCGTTACCCACCGCTGTACTGTTGTTGCTGGGCAAGATATTTAGTGTCCGTCAAAGCACATTTTTTGTTCTGGGTTGAAGTACAATTCCCAATTTAGCAATTTCATAATTTAGTGGTTTCTGCTATATCAGAGCTATTTGAAATCTATCCCAAAAAGGGTATATAATATTGAAGGTGCACATAGGGTCATTCAGAATAACTTCACACACACCCGCTACTGTGTATTTCCAAGTCTAATTCTGTCACTAAACCCATACCTGTCACCCAGCGCCTAAATACTAGGCCTCAAATTTAAATCCCTCTAAATCTCTCGTTACCGTTGTCCTGTTGTAGCTGGGAAAGTTATTTAGTGCCCGTCAAAGCACATTTTTTGTTCTGGGTTGAAGTACAATTCCCAATTTAGCAATTTCATAATTTAGTGGTTCCTGCTATATCAGAGCTATTTGAAATCTATCCCAAAAAGGGTATATAATATTGAAGGTGCACATAGGGTCATTCAGAATAACTTCACACACACCCGCTACTGTGTATTTCCAAGTCTAATTCTGTCACTAAATCCATACCGGTGACCCAGCGCCTAAATACTAGGCCTCAAATTTAATTCCCTCTAAATCTCTCGTTACCCACCGCTGTACTGTTGTTGCTGGGCAAGATATTTAGTGTCCGTCAAAGCACATTTTTTGTTCTGGGTTGAAGTACAATTCCCAATTTAGCAATTTCATAATTTAGTGGTTTCTGCTATATCAGAGCTATTTGAAATCTATCCCTAAAAGGGTATATAATATTGAAGGTGCACATAGGGTCATTCAGAATAACTTCACACACACGCTTCTGTGCATTTCCAAGTCTAATTCTGTCACTAAATCCATACCGGTGACCCAGCGCCTAAATACTAGGCCTCAAATTTAAATCCCTCTAAATCTCTCGTTACCCACCGCTGTACTGTTGTTGCTGGGCAAGATATTTAGTGTCCGTCAAAGCACATTTTTTGTTCTGGGTTGAAGTACAATTCCCAATTTAGCAATTTCATAATTTAGTGGTTTCTGCTATATCAGAGCTATTTGAAATCTATCCCTAAAAGGGTATATAATATTGAAGGTGCACATAGGGTCATTCAGAATAACTTCACACACACGCTTCTGTGCATTTCCAAGTCTAATTCTGTCACTAAATCCATACCGGTGACCCAGCGCCTAAATACTAGGCCTCAAATTTAAATCCCTCTAAATCTCTCGTTACCCACCGCTGTACTGTTGTTGCTGGGCAAGATATTTAGTGTCCGTCAAAGCACATTTTTTGTTCTGGGTTGAAGTACAATTCCCAATTTAGCAATTTCATAATTTAGTGGTTTCTGCTATATCAGAGCTATTTGAAATCTATCCCTAAAAGGGTATATAATATTGAAGGTGCACATAGGGTCATTCAGAATAACTTCACACACACGCTTCTGTGCATTTCCAAGTCTAATTCTGTCACTAAATCCATACCGGTGACCCAGCGCCTAAATACTAGGCCTCAAATTTAAATCCCTCTAAATCTCTCGTTACCCACCACTGTACTGTTGTTGCTGGGCAAGATATTTAGTGTCCGTCAAAGCACATTTTTTGTTCTGGGTTGAAGTACAATTCCCAATTTAGCAATTTCATAATTTAGTGGTTTCTGCTATATCAGAGCTATTTGAAATCTATCCCTAAAAGGGTATATAATATTGAAGGTGCACATAGGGTCATTCAGAATAACTTCACACACACGCTTCTGTGCATTTCCAAGTCTAATTCTGTCACTAAATCCATACCGGTGACCCAGCGCCTAAATACTAGGCCTCAAATTTAATTCCCTCTAAATCTCTCGTTACCCACCGGTGTACTGTTGTTGCTGGGCAAGATATTTAGTGTCCGTCAAAGCACATTTTTTGTTCTGGGTTGAAGTACAATTCCCAATTTAGCAATTTCATAATTTAGTGGTTTCTGCTATATCAGAGCTATTTGAAATCTATCCCTAAAAGGGTATATAATATTGAAGGTGCACATAGGGTCATTCAGAATAACTTCACACACACGCTTCTGTGCATTTCCAAGTCTAATTCTGTCACTAAATCCATACCGGTCACCCAGCGCCTAAATACTAGGCCTCAAATTTATATCCCGCTGAATTTGAATACAATACATTGGGCCAAATAATATATTTGTTGTTGTGGTGAACCATAACAATGAGAAAAACATCTAGTAAGGGACGCGGACGTGGACATGGTCGTGGTGGTGTTAGTGGACCCTCTGGTGCTGGGAGAGGACGTGGCCGTTCTGCCACATCCACACGTCCTAGTGTACCAACTACCTCAGGTCCCAGTAGCCGCCAGAATTTACAGCGATATATGGTGGGGCCCAATGCCGTTCTAAGGATGGTAAGGCCTGAGCAGGTACAGGCATTAGTCAATTGGGTGGCCGACAGTGGATCCAGCACGTTCACATTATCTCCCACCCAGTCTTCTGCAGAAAGCGCACAGATGGCGCCTGAAAACCAACCCCATCAGTCTGTCACATCACCCCCATGCATACCAGGGAAACTGTCTCAGCCTCAAGTTATGCAGCAGTCTCTTATGCTGTTTGAAGACTCCGCTGGCAGGGTTTCCCAAGGGCATCCACCTAGCCCTTCCCCAGCGGTGAAAGACATAGAATGCACTGACGCACAACCACTTATGTTTCCTGATGATGAGGACATGGGAATACCACCTCAGCATGTCTCTGATGATGACGAAACACAGGTGCCAACTGCTGCGTCTTTCTGCAGTGTGCAGACTGAACAGGAGGTCAGGGATCAAGACTGGGTGGAAGACGATGCAGGGGACGATGAGGTCCTAGACCCCACATGGAATGAAGGTCGTGCCACTGACTTTCACAGTTCGGAGGAAGAGGCAGTGGTGAGACCGAGCCAACAGCGTAGCAAAAGAGGGAGCAGTGGGCAAAAGCAGAACACCCGCCGCCAAGAGACTCCGCCTGCTACTGACCGCCGCCATCTGGGACCGAGCACCCCAAAGGCAGCTTCAAGGAGTTCCCTGGCATGGCACTTCTTCAAACAATGTGCTGACGACAAGACCCGAGTGGTTTGCACGCTGTGCCATCAGAGCCTGAAGCGAGGCATTAACGTTCTGAACCTGAGCACAACCTGCATGACCAGGCACCTGCATGCAAAGCATGAACTGCAGTGGAGTAAACACCTTAAAACCAAGGAAGTCACTCAGGCTCCCCCTGCTACCTCTTCTGCTGCTGCCGCCTCGGCCTATTCTGCTGCTGCCGCCTCGGCCTCTTCCTCCGCCTCTGGAGGAACGTTGGCACCTGCCGCCCAGCAAACAGGGGATGTACCACCAACACCACCACCACCACCTCCGTCACCAAGCGTCTCAACCATGTCACACGCCAGCGTTCAGCTCTCCATCTCACAAACATTTGATAGAAAGCGTAAATTCCCACCTAGCCACCCTCGATCCCTGGCCCTGAATGCCAGCATTTCTAAACTACTGGCCTATGAAATGCTGTCATTTAGGCTGGTGGACACAGACAGCTTCAAACAGCTCATGTCGCTTGCTGTCCCACAGTATGTTGTTCCCAGCCGGCACTACTTCTCCAAGAGAGCCGTGCCTTCCCTGCACAACCAAGTATCCGATAAAATCAAGTGTGCACTGCGCAACGCCATCTGTAGCAAGGTCCACCTAACCACAGATACGTGGACCAGTAAGCACGGCCAGGGACGCTATATCTCCCTAACTGCACACTGGGTAAATGTAGTGGCAGCTGGGCCCCAGGCGGAGAGCTGTTTGGCGCACGTCCTGCCGCCGCCAAGGATCGCAGGGCAACATTCTTTGCCTCCTGTTGCCACCTCCTCCTTCTCGGCTTCCTCCTCCTCTTCTTCCACCTGCTCATCCAGTCAGCCACACACCTTCACCACCAACTTCAGCACAGCCCGGGGTAAACGTCAGCAGGCCATTCTGAAACTCATATGTTTGGGGGACAGGCCCCACACCGCACAGGAGTTGTGGCGGGGTATTGAACAACAGACCGACGAGTGGTTGCTGCCGGTGAGCCTCAAGCCCGGCCTGGTGGTGTGTGATAATGGGCGAAATCTCGTTGCAGCTCTGGGACTAGCCAATTTGACGCACATCCCTTGCTTGGCGCATGTGCTGAATTTGGTGGTGCAGAAGTTCATTCACAACTACCCCGACATGTCAGAGCTGCTGCATAAAGTGCGGGCCGTCTGTTCGCGCTTCCGGCGTTCACATCCTGCCGCTGCTCGCCTGTCTGCGCTACAGCGTAACTTCGGCCTTCCCGCTCACCGCCTCATATGCGACGTGCCCACCAGGTGGAACTCCACCTTGCACATGCTGGACAGACTGTGCGAGCAGCAGCAGGCCATAGTGGAGTTTCAGCTGCAGCACGCACGGGTCAGTCGCACTACAGAACAGCACCACTTCACCACCAATGACTGGGCCTCCATGCGAGACCTGTGTGCCCTGTTGCGCTGTTTCGAGTACTCCACCAACATGGCCAGTGGCGATGACACCGTTATCAGCGTTACAATACCACTTCTATGTCTCCTTGAGAAAACACTTAGGGCGATGATGGAACAGGAGGTGGCCCAGGAGGAGGAGGAGGAGGATGAGGAAGAGGGGTCATTTTTAGCACTTTCAGGCCAGTCTCTTCGAAGTGACTCAGAGGGAGGTTTTTTGCAACAGCAGAGGCCAGGTACAAATGTGGCCAGCCAGGGCCCACTACTGGAGGACGAGGAGGACGAGGATGAGGAGGAGGTGGAGGAGGATGAGGATGAAGCATGGTCACAGCGGGGTGGCACCCAACGCAGCTCGGGTCCATCACTGGTGCGTGGCTGGGGGGAAAGGCAGGACGATGACGATACGCCTCCCACAGAGGACAGCTTGTCCTTACCCCTGGGCAGCCTGGCACACATGAGCGACTACATGCTGCAGTGCCTGCGCAACGACAGCAGAGTTGCCCACATTTTAACCTGTGCGGACTACTGGGTTGCCACCCTGCTGGATCCACGCTACAAAGACAATGTGCCCACCTTACTTCCTGCACTGGAGCGTGATAGGAAGATGCGCGAGTACAAGCGCACGTTGGTAGACGCGCTACTGAGAGCATTCCCAAATGTCACAGGGGAACAAGTGGAAGCCCAAGGCCAAGGCAGAGGAGGAGCAAGAGGTCGCCAAGGCAGCTGTGTCACGGCCAGCTCCTCTGAGGGCAGGGTTAGCATGGCAGAGATGTGGAAAACTTTTGTCAACACGCCACAGCTAACTGCACCACCACCTGATACGCAACGTGTTAGCAGGAGGCAACATTTCACTAACATGGTGGAACAGTACGTGTGCACACCCCTCCACGTACTGACTGATGGTTCGGCCCCATTCAACTTCTGGGTCTCTAAATTGTCCACGTGGCCAGAGCTAGCCTTTTATGCCTTGGAGGTGCTGGCCTGCCCGGCAGCCAGCGTTTTGTCTGAACGTGTATTCAGCACGGCAGGGGGCGTCATTACAGACAAACGCAGCCGCCTGTCTACAGCCAATGTGGACAAGCTGACGTTCATAAAAATGAACCAGGCATGGATCCCACAGGACCTGTCCGTCCCTTGTCCAGATTAGACATTAACTACCTCCCCATAACCATATATTATTGGACTCCAGGGCACTTCCTCATTCAATCCTATTTTTATTTTCATTTTACCATTATATTGCGATGCTACCCAAAGTTGAATGAACCTCTCCTCTGCCTGTGTGCTAGGCCTAAATATATGCCAATGGACTGTTGCAGTGGTGGCTGACATGAAGCCTGATTCTCTGCTATGACATGCAGACTAATTCTCTGCTGACATGAAGCCAGATTGTCTGTTACGGGACCTCTCTCCTCTGCCTGGGTGCTGGGCCTAAATTTATGACCATGGACTGTTGCAGTGGTGGCTGACGTGAAGCCTGATTCTCTGCTATGACATGCAGACTGATTCTCTGCTGACATGAAGCCAGATCGTCTGTTACGGGACCTCTCTGCTCTGCCTGTGTGCTAGGCCTAAATATATGCCAATGGACTGTTGCAGTGGTGGGTGACGTGAAGCCTCATTCTCTGCTATGACATGCAGACTGATTCTCTGCTGACATGAAGCCAGATTGTCTGTTACGGGACCTCTCTGCTCTGCCTGTGTGCTAGGCCTAAATATATGCCAATGGACTGTTGCAGTGGTGGGTGACGTGAAGCCTCATTCTCTGCTATGACATGCAGACTGATTCTCTGCTGACATGAAGCCAGATCCTCTGTTACGGGAGCTCTCTCCTCTGCCTGGGTGCTGGGCCTAAATTTATGACAATTGACTGTTGCAGTGGTGGGTGACGTGAAGCCTGATTCTCTGCTATGATATGAAGACTGATTCTCTGCTGACATGAAGCCAGATTGTCTGTTACGGGACCTTTCTCCTCTGCCTGGGTTCTGGGCCTAAATTTATGAAAATTGACTCTTACAGTGGTGGGTGACGTGAAGCCTGATTCTCTGCTATGATATGAAGACTGATTCTCTGCTGACATGAAGCCAGATTCTCTGTTACGGGACCTCTCTCCTCTGCCTGGGTGCTGGGCCTAAATTTATGACAATGGACTGTTGCAGTGGTGGCTGACGTGAAGCCTGATTCTCTGCTATGACATGCAGACTGATTCTCTGCTGTCATGAAGCCAGATTGTCTGTTACGGGACCTCTCTGCTCTGCCTGTGTGCTAGGCCTAAATATATGCCAATGGACTGTTGCAGTGGTGGCTGACGTGAAGCCTCATTCTCTGCTATGACATGCAGACTGATTCTCTGCTGTCATGAAGCCAGATTGTCTGTTACGGGACCTCTCTGCTCTGCCTGTGTGCTAGGCCTAAATATATGCCAATGGACTGTTGCAGTGGTGGGTGACGTGAAGCCTCATTCTCTGCTATGACATGCAGACTGATTCTCTGCTGACATGAAGCCAGATTGTCTGTTACGGGACCTCTCTGCTCTGCCTGTGTGCTAGGCCTAAATATATGCCAATGGACTGTTGCAGTGGTGGGTGACGTGAAGCCTCATTCTCTGCTATGACATGCAGACTGATTCTCTGCTGACATGAAGCCAGATTGTCTGTTACGGGACCTCTCTGCTCTGCCTGTGTGCTAGGCCTAAATATATGCCAATGGACTGTTGCAGTGGTGGGTGACGTGAAGCCTCATTCTCTGCTATGACATGCAGACTGATTCTCTGCTGACATGAAGCCAGATTGTCTGTTACGGGACCTCTCTGCTCTGCCTGTGTGCTAGGCCTAAATATATGCCAATGGACTGTTGCAGTGGTGGGTGACGTGAAGCCTCATTCTCTGCTATGACATGCAGACTGATTCTCTGCTGACATGAAGCCAGATTGTCTGTTACGGGACCTCTCTGCTCTGCCTGTGTGCTAGGCCTAAATATATGCCAATGGACTGTTGCAGTGGTGGGTGACGTGAAGCCTCATTCTCTGCTATGACATGCAGACTGATTCTCTGCTGACATGAAGCCAGATCCTCTGTTACGGGAGCTCTCTCCTCTGCCTGGGTGCTGGGCCTAAATTTATGACAATTGACTGTTGCAGTGGTGGGTGACGTGAAGCCTGATTCTCTGCTATGATATGAAGACTGATTCTCTGCTGACATGAAGCCAGATTGTCTGTTACGGGACCTTTCTCCTCTGCCTGGGTTCTGGGCCTAAATTTATGAAAATTGACTCTTACAGTGGTGGGTGACGTGAAGCCTGATTCTCTGCTATGATATGAAGACTGATTCTCTGCTGACATGAAGCCAGATTCTCTGTTACGGGACCTCTCTCCTCTGCCTGGGTGCTGGGTAGTGTTGAGCGCGAATATTCGAAAAGCAAATTTTTTTCGCGAATATCGCAACTTCGCGATTTCGCGAATATTTCGAATATAGTGCTATATATTCGTAAAAACGAATATTCGTTTTTTGTTTCCCCCCCCCCCCCCACAAAATTACAGTACACATATAATTGATTGTTTCCCAAAGGTCCAACAGCTCAGATCTTACTCACATTGCCTAGAAAGTGATTGAAGCGCGAATCTTCGTAAGGCGATTTTATTAGCGCACATGCGAATATCGGCACGTCCCAGAACAGAGGCAAAGGGCTTTGCATTCATACATTAGTGAATTGAGTTGCGAATCTTCGTAAGGCGATTTTATTAGCGCACATGCGAATATCTACACTTGTCCCAGAACAGAGGCAAAGGGCTTTGCATTCATACATTAGTGATTGAATTGAGCTGCGAATCTTCGTAAGGCGATTTTATTAACGCAAATGCAAATATCTACACTTGTCCCCAGAACAGAGAGGCAAAGGCCTGTGCATTCATATAGTATAGCACCATATTCGCGAATACGTAGAACTTCGTAAAAGTCGATTTACGAATATTCGTATTTTTTATTTTACTTTCCACCTTACAGATTACATTGATCTGTACTCTGTCAACTACTGTCATCACCCCCCACTGTATCTCGATTGATTCCCAAAAGTCTCACATTCCCTAGAAAGTGATTGAGGTGCGAATCTTCGTAAGGCGATTTTATTAGCGCACATGCGAATATCTACACTTGTCCCAGAACAGAGGCAAAGGGCATTGCATTCATACATTAGTGATTGAATTGAGTTGCGAATCTTCGTAAGGCGATTTCATTAGCGCACATGTGAATTTTGCATAGCATATGTATTATGCGATAATTCGAATTATCGCATATGCGAAATAATAACGAATTTGAATAATCGCGAATATTTTACGAATATTCTTTCGAATATTCACAAAATTTCGCGAATTCGAATATGGGACATGCCGCTCAACACTAGTGCTGGGCCTAAATTTATGACAATGGACTGTTGCAGTGGTGGGTGACGTGAAGCCTGATTCTCTGCTATGACATGCAGACTGATTCTCTGCTGACATGAAGCCAGATTGTCTGTTACGGGACCTCTCTCCTCTGCCTGGGTGCTGGGCCTAAATATATGCCAATGGACTGTTGCAGTGGTGGCTGACGTGAAGCCTCATTCTCTGCTATGACATGCAGACTAATTCTCTGCTGACATGAAGACAGATTCTCTGTTACGGGACCTCTCTCCTCTGCCTGGGTGCCGGGGCCTAAATATCTGAGAATGGACTGTTCCAGTGGTGGCTGACGTGAAGCCTCATTCTCTGCTATGACATGCAGACTAATTCTCTGCTGACATGAAGACAGATTCTCTGTTACGGGACCTCCCTCCTCTGCCTGGGTGCTGGGCCTAAATATATGCCAATGGACTGTTGCAGTGGTGGCTGACGTGAAGCCTCATTCTCTGCTATGACATGCAGACTAATTCTCTGCTGACATGAAGACAGATTCTCTGTTACGGGACCTCCCTCCTCTGCCTGGGTGCTGGGCCTAAATATATGCCAATGGACTGTTGCAGTGGTGGCTGACGTGAAGCCTCATTCTCTGCTATGACATGCAGACTGATTCTCTGCTGACATGAAGCCAGATTCTCTGTTACGGGACCTCTCTCCTCTGCCTGTGTGTGTGCTGGGCCTAAATATATGCCAATGGACTGTTGCAGTGGTGGCTGACGTGAAGCCTCATTCTCTGCTATGACATGCAGACTGATTCTCTGCTGACATGAAGCCAGATTCTCTGTTACGGGACCTCTCTCCTCTGCCTGTGTGTGTGCTGGGCCTAAATATATGCCAATGGACTGTTGCAGTGGTGGCTGACGTGAAGCCTCATTCTCTGCTATGACATGCAGACTAATTCTCTGCTGACATGAAGACAGATTCTCTGTTACGGGACCTCCCTCCTCTGCCTGGGTGCTGGGCCTAAATATATGCCAATGGACTGTTGCAGTGGTGGCTGACGTGAAGCCTCATTCTCTGCTATGACATGCAGACTAATTCTCTGCTGACATGAAGACAGATTCTCTGTTACGGGACCTCTCTCCTCTGCCTGGGTGCCGGGGCCTAAATATCTGAGAATGGACTGTTCCAGTGGTGGGTGACGGGAAGCCAGATTCTCTGCTATGGAACCTCTCTCCAATTGATTTTGGTTAATTTTTATTTATTTAATTTTTATTTTAATTCATTTCCCTATCCACATTTGTTTGCAGGGGATTTACCTACATGTTGCTGCCTTTTGCAGCCCTCTAGCTCTTTCCTGGGCTGTTTTACAGCCTTTTTAGTGCCGAAAAGTTCGGGTCCCCATTGACTTCAATGGGGTTCGGGTTCGGGACGAAGTTCGGATCGGGTTCGGATCCCGAACCCGAACATTTCCGGGATGTTCGGCCGAACTTCTCGAACCCGAACATCCAGGTGTTCGCTCAACTCTACTAAAGTGGTTGACTCATTACAAATACATATCGCCTATAACAGTTGAATGGAGCAGGAGAGTGAGTGCATGTGTGACCGCTGCTCCATTCAATGGGTGCAACACGAGGTCCCCATTCTCATGATCTTTCATAATGGGGCAATCCGTTATCCGCTATATTAGATAAATGTGATCATGCCCATTTCAGCAGATGACCATCGGTGCACGGGGACTTCCCAATTTCAATTGCCTAATCCTTTCGCTCTTAGACCTCATGCACACAAACGTATTTCCTTTCCGTGTCCGTTCCATTATTATTTTTTGCGGACCGTATGCGGAACCATTCATTTCAATGGGTCCGCAAAAAAAAACTGAAGTTACTCAGTGTGCATTCCGTTTCCGTATGTCCGTTCCGCAAAAAAGTAGAACATGTCCTATTATTATAGGGCATTACGGACAAGGATAGTACTGTTTTATTAGGGGCCCGCTGTTTCGTTCCGTAAAATACGAGATGCACACGGATGACTTCCGTATTTTTTACGAATCTGTTTTTTGCGGACCATAAAATACATATGATCGTGTGCATGAGCCCTTAGGGGAGATAAACCACTGACAGAGGTGTCTAGCTAGGGCTTTCTCATAATATGCCCCCTTAGCTCATCTATGGGGAGATAGGAGGAGAAGCTGTCCCTGTCCACTCGTTCGGCCAACCAATATCTCTTGTGTATGGCCAGCCTTACAGTCACAGCATCCAGGCCACTGAGATTTTGAGGAGCCAAGGTGAGATGACTATAGGCTTCTCCTCAGATCTTAGGTCTGTTAAGCAGAACCGTAGGTTGTGGCTACACTATGGCCACCTGAAATTGGACAAAGGCTCTGTTCACATATGCGTTGTGTTTTCCATTCATAATGAAAGCCGCAATGGTTTGCCGGATCCGTCCTATGATGCAGCCCAAGACACCAAACGTACCCCATTAACTGTAATTGGGTCCATTGGAGTCTGCTCATGGTGTGTGTCATTTGGCTGCAAGAATAGCACTGCACGCTGTGTTATTTTTACCATCAAAATTTACAAAACGCCTTACCATTTTGTCATCATGGCATCCACAAGAATAAGGGCTTGTTCGCACGACCGTGTGAAGCCCGTTCCCGTGCTGTATCGCAAATTGCGGTCCGCAATGCACGGGCACCCACAGTGGCCCAGCCGCATTGGGGATCGCAAACCCATTCACTTGACCCGTTCCGCACAAAGATAGAGCATGTTCTGGAACCCCAGGATGCCCTCCGTAGTGCTTCCATATCGTTCCATGCTTCCGTTCCGCACCATTCCGCATGTCTGGATTTGCTGACCCGTTGAAGTGAATGGTTACGCATCCGTGACGCGGCATGCACACGGAACGGTTTCTGTGAACGAGCCCTAAGTGTAGTGACAAATTGAGCTCTGCTACATCTGAATATGTGAAGAGAGAGAGCTAGGTTAGTGAATTTGGATTTTACACCATACACAACATCCTCCAGGCCCAGTCTCACCTACAACACCCCTGTGGCGTTGTTACATTTTCTTGATTAGTTTCCTTTGAAAAGCTTCCAGATGTGAATAGATCAAATGTTCAACTGCTTTGACCTAATTCAGTGGTGCCTTATGTCGACTTGATTGGTATCAGGACAGAACTGCCCTAATTCTTCTCATATGAAACAATTCAATCAGTTGAAAAGTTCCCGAATTCTGTTAAATGTTGTTTTCCCATCGTCATTGCTGTTGGGTCGATTGTCAATCACGTGGACATCAATATGGAAGCACAAATGTTCCATGGTACGGTTGAAATAGGAAATATTTCCATCAACCTCAACCAGGAGATGGGATAGGGATTAGCCATTACGTATCTGGCGGTTTACAGCGCTTTTGGACCATGAAGGGTTATTGCAATTGTCTTCAAGGTGTGAATGTTTCATGATCCACCTACCGCTACCCATTACAATTCAGGCTCATGACGCCAGGGAACGTCTACAGGTGAAACTCGAAAAATTAGAATATGGTGCAAAGTTTATTTATTTCAGTAATGCAAATTAAAAGGTGAAACTAACATATGAGACTCATTACATGCAAAGCGAGATATTTCAAGCCTTTATTTGTTATAATTTGGATGATTATGGCTTATAGCTTATGAAACCCCAAAGTCACAATTTTGAGGTACCCTTTGCTCAGGGGGTATGGATTAATTAGCTGACTAGAGTGTGGCACTTTGAGCCTAGAATATTGAACCTTTTCACAAAATTCGAATTTTAAGCTGCATGAATGCAATTCCTTTTAATTTGCATTACTGAAATAAATGGACTTTTGCACGATATTCAAATTTTTCGAGTTTCACCTGTACTCTTTTCAATGCACCAAAACACTTTGCATTAGTAAGGATGTCGATGTAGCAGTGCTGAGTTTGTCATTTCTGACACTGTACACTATTGTAACTTAGCAGAGTGAAGAAAATTCTGCAAATGTATCTGCCGCCTTACGGTAAATTAGTGATAACAGATGACAAACTCATCTCTGCGACTTCTGTATGTTTTAATGCTACCAAATATTTCCCTATCAGGTAGGACAGTTGTGTTGCTTTCACAAAGCCCTGCATTGTAGCATCCATATTTTCTCTGCTAGTCCTAGTACTGGGTTCATGATATTAACACTGTCTCTTATAGCTGTTCTACCTTACCGCATAGAAGCAGCATATACATTGCCTTACCTATACCTACAGGTTGATTGATTTCCCATAAGATTGATACCGTACTGTACTGGTGATTAGAGATCAGTGAATTGATCATTGATTTTGGTCCGATTCAACTGATTTGGGTCTGAATCGATTCTACCCAACTCATATTTGCCCTGATTGGACTGGAACTTTGTGCATGGCACTGTGAGATCTCTTGGGGCTCCTAGAGTTTTTTTTTTTTTTTTACATTTTGTTATCAATACTTATCTCTTTCTCATATTTGCCTAAATCAAATGACAAAAAATGTCGCTTTGAATCCACCTCAGATTAGTTTACAATGGATTTACTCATCTCTTCTTATGATACAGCCATATACTTAGGTTGCCTATTTTACATTGTCAACTGAACCTGGGTGAGATATGGTGTGAACCCATTTTATGAATCTACTGGGTGAGAAATGGTGTGAACCCATTTTCTGCATTTGCTGCACCTTCGGAAAGACCATTTAAAATGGTCGACTATAGCCTCAAACATATACAACTATGTCTGCCATATACTTTATTTTGTAGACAGTTGTATTGAAAAAATGTACACTTAAGGCTACAGTATGACAATGTGACACTCTAATGACATACTTTTGAATATTAAGGTTGGGGACACATTGACATATACACTCACCTAAAGAATTATTAGGAACACCTGTTCTATTTCTCATAAATGCGATTATCTAGTCAACCAATCACATGGCAGTTGCTTCAATGCATGTAGGGTTGTGGTCCTGGTCAAAACAATCTCCTGTACTCCAAACTGAATGTCAGAATTGGAAAGAAAGGTGGGCTACAACAGCAGAAGACCCCACCGGGTACCACTCATCTCCACTACAAATAGGAAAAAGAGGCTACAATTTGCAGGAGCTCACCAAAAGTGGACTGTTGAAGACTGGAAAAATGTTGCCTGGTCTGATGAGTCTCGATTTCTGTTGAGACATTCAAATGGTAGAGTCTGAATTTGGCGTAAACAGAATGAGAACATGTATCCATCATGCCTTGTTACCACTGTGCAGGCTGGTGGTGGTGGTGTAATGGTGTGGGGGATGTTTTCTCGGCACACTTTAGGCCCCTTAGTGCCAATTGGCCATAGTTTAAATGCCACGGGCTACCTGAGCATTGTTTCTGACCATGTCCATCCCTTCAAGACCACCATGTACCCATCCTCTCATGGCTACTTCCAGCAGGATAATGCACCATGTCACAAAGCTCGAATCATTTCAAATTGGTTTCTTGAACATGAATATGAGTTCACTATACTAAAATGGCCCCCATAGTCACCAGATCTCAACCCAATAGAGCATCTTTGGGATGTGGTGGAACGGGAGCTTCGTGCCCTGGATGTGCATCCCTCAAATCTCCATCAACTGCAAGATGCTATCCTATCAATATGGGCCAACATTTCTAAAGAATGCTATTAGCACCTTGTTGAATCAATGCCATGTAGAATTAAGGCAGTTCTGAAGGCAAAAGGGGGTCCAACACCGTATTTGTATGGTGTTCCTAATAATTCTTTAGGTGAGTGTACGTCAGGAGATTTTCCTGTCGTCGTCAATTAGTGCACCACATCTGTAGGGTGAATTGAGCTTTATAACTATAGGAAAAATGTGGTGATGGCAACAAAAACAAAAAAGGAAGAATATAGATAGGGCAGAATGTTATCTACAATATCATTTTACAGCAATGGGTTATAAGTTCTTTGGCAGCTGTTGTAAATTATTCCTACGGTAGGTCTATACAGAGAGAACAGTAGTCTGTTAAGGTGGCCATACCACATTAGGCCTCATGCACACGACAGTTTTTTTTCACGGTCCGCAAAAACGGGGTCCGTGGGTCCGTGATCCGTGACCGTTTTTTTCGTCCGTGGGTCTTCCTTGATTTTTGGAGGATCCACGGACATGAAAAAAAAGTCGTTTTGGTGTCCGCCTGGCCGTGCGGAGCCAAACGGATCCGTCCTGAATTACAATGCAAGTCAATGGGGACGGATCCGTTTGATGTTGACACAATATGGTGCCATTTCAAACGGATCCGTCCCCATTGACTTTCAATGTAAAGTCTGGAGTTCTTTTATACCATCGGATTGGAGTTTTCTCCAATCCGATGGTATATTTTAACTTGAAGCGTCCCCATCACCATGGGAACGCCTCTATGTTAGAATATACTGTCGGATATGAGCTACTTCGTGAACCTCAGATCCGACAGTATATTCTAACACAGAGGCGTTCCCATGGTGATGGGGACGCTTCAGGTTAGAATACACTACAAACTTTGTACAAGACTGCCCCCTGCTGCCTGGCAGCACCCGATCTCTTACTGGGGGATATGATAGCACAATTAACCCCTTTAGGTGCGGCACCTAAAGGGGTTAATTGTACTATCATATTCCCCTGTAGGAGATCAGGGCTGCCAGGCAGCAGGGGGCAGACCCCCCCCCTCCCCAGTTTGAATATCGTTGGTGGCACAGTGTGCCAACCACCATCGGCCCCCCTCCCTCCCTCTATTGTATTAAATCGTTGGTGGCACAGTGTGCCAACCACCATCGCCCCCCCCCCCTCCCTCTATAGCAGTAACATTGGTGGCAGTGTGCGGTCTCAACAGTAGAAGATTCATACTTACCGGCTTGCTGCTGCGATGTCTGTGTCCGGCCGGGAGCTCCTCCTACTGGTAAGTGAAAGGTCTGTGCGGCGCATTGCTAAAGAACTGTCACTTACCAGTAGGAGGAGCTCCCGGCCGTTCACAGACATCGCAGCAGCAAGCAGGTAAGTATGAATCTTCTACTGTTGAGACCGCACACTGCCACCAATGTTACTTCTATAGAGGGAGAGGGGGGTGGCGGGGGGGGGGCGATGGTGGTTGGCACACTGTGCCACCAACGATTTAATACAATAGAGGGAGGGAGGGGGGCCGATGGTGGTTGGCACACTGTGCCACCAACGATTTAATACAATAGAGGGAGGGAGGGGGGGGGCGATGGTGGTTGGCACACTGTGCCACCAACGATATTCAAACTGGGGAGGGGGGGGGTCTGCCCCCTGCTGCCTGGCAGCCCTGATCTCTTACAGGGGAATATGATAGTACAATTAACCCCTTTAGGTGCCACACCTGAAGGGGTTAATTGTGCTATCATATCCCCCTGTAAGAGATCGGGTGCTGCCAGGCAGCAGGGGGCAGTCTTGTACAAAGTTTGCAGTGTATTCTAACTAGAAGCGTCCCCATCACCATGGGAACGCTTCTGTGTTAGAATATACTGTCGGAAATGAGTTTTCACGAAGTGAAAACTTAGATCAGAAAAAGCTTTTATGCAGACGGATCTTCGGATCCGTCTGTATGAAAGCAACCTACGGCCACGGATCACGGACACGGATGCCAATCTTGTGTGCATCCGTGTTCTTTCACGGACCCATTGACTTGAATGGGCCCGTGAACCGTTGGCCGTGAAAAAAATAGGACAGGTTATATTTTTTTCACGGCCTCGAAACACGGGTCACGGGCGCGGTGTAAAAACGGTGCACAAGCCGAGTTTTCTACGGCCCCATTGAAAGTCAATGGAGCCGCAGAAAAAAACGGAAAACGGCACAACGGCCACGGGTGCACACAACGGTCGTGTGCATGAGGCCTTAGTCTAAGGTTGATCAAAACGGTTGATTTTGACCAAAATGAACGTTTGTCAGTTGAAATAGGGAACAACAAATTATTGTTTTAGCTGACCCATAGCAAACTATTATTATTTGGAAAGAAGCCATGTTTAACTACTTTCGTCCGATAGTCGTGTTCCCATGATTTGCTGTTTTTTTGTATATGTTTTAATGATATACCATTTTTTGGATGCCTAATAAAGGAATTAATTGATTATAATAATTCTGTGTGAATGCTTTTTGAGCAGTGTAGGTGATAATTGCTGTTAACGATTGCAGACTTTCTAATGATGACCCTTAAAGGGAACCTGTCCCCTGGATTTTGTGTATAGAGGTGAGGACATGGGCTGCTAGATGGCCACTAGCACATCCGCAATACCCATTCCCCATAGCTCTGTGTGCTTTTATTGTGTAAAAAAAACGATTTGATACATATGCAAATTAACCTGAGATGAGTCCTGTCCCTGACTCATCTCACATACAGGACTCATCTCAGGTTAATTTGCATATGTATCAAATCGGTTTTTTAAAGCAATAAAAGCACACAGAGCTATGGGGACTGGATATTGCGGATGTGCTAGTGGCCATCTAGCAACCCATGTCCTCAGCTCTATACACAAAATCCCAGTGACAGGTTCCCTTTAATCCCAAACTGTAAAAAATGACTTTGATAAATAGGATCTTACAGTAGCTTGGTCATAGATAACATATGGTGAGTCTCTATTATGCCATTAGTGTGCGTCCTGTGTTGGGTTGAGCGTCTATATGGCAGCCATTGACTTCCCAGGGAGTCTCTCCAGCCACACAATTATCCCTGTGCTTTTTAAGTCCCTGTAAGAAATGTGCATTACAAATGTTTGTCATTGTCATATAACCATAGAACATTTTGTGGTCTAGTTCCGTAGAATAAGGGGGTAGGGTGAGGGGTTTACAGGGTCATGTAACCATAATGCAGACATTAAAATTATAAACTGGTTACAATGTGTGTTTGATATAAATTATACTTTGCTTTTCATCCCTTATATTTTATATTGCTACACTTTTTTGGGATTGAGATCAGTGGAGTTAGACAGAGCTCCCCTCCCCATGTTATATTCATACCTTTATGTGCCAGAATCGCTAAAGCAATCTGGTGAAGAAACACTTTTATTTCACATACTAATTAACCGTGAAGTGCACTGACGGTGGTCCCAAGCTGCTTGGGTGCACCATAGCTCATAACTCTTTCCACTCCCAGCTCCCGTCTCCTGCTTAAATGGGTTATGCCACCTCCTACTTTGATGATATATCACTAGGAAGTGCTATCAAAGTCAGATAGGTGTAGGTTCTCCCTCTGAGACATGCATCTCACCCAAAAGTGAAGGAGAACTGTTTCGGAAGTCCTATAGAAATGAATGGAGTACATCACACAAGCGTGGCTATCGTTCCATTCCAGCACTCTTCTATTTCTGGCAGTCCCACAGAAATGGGGGTTAAGGTTAATTGCTGCATTTGTGTTATTATCATATCATTACCATGTAATGTAATACTGCCATTCTTGTCATAGGATTTACATAATACATTCAGGAAACGTATTTGCCTTTGCTTTCTGTCTACTCCGCCCTTTTCGGTGACATCACATCCTGTTCTCTCTGTTCCTGTGTGCTTCTTTTCTGCAGCAGACTCAGAGCTGGTGAGAGCATTCGTTTTGACCTCTAATATCCTGTAATATCCTTTAATGTCCTCAATGTGTCTTTGCTCAAGGTAAATTCAATAAATTACCAAAACATTTCCATTGTATCCTCCTCACTGGATTATCACATACAACTGATACCATGACCTAAGGGATATTAGTGAGTTCAGCTGTCTACCATTGCTTGTAAATAGATTACCACTCACAACCAGTAAGAGACTTCTCTAACGTACATCTGTGGCCGAATAGTCAAAATGAAGCCTAAATTTACAGTATTTGCATGTCTACACGCAGTCTGCAAGCAAGCTTAGAGCTGTCCGCCATCTTACATGCACGTGGCTTTATAAGCACAGTACCACTTAAACAGAAATAACATGTCCACAAGAGGCGCCGTGGATTTCTCATTCGCTGAACATACGGAAACTCACCCTGCTCCCAAAAACTCAGATATACAGGAAGCAGAGTCCATGTTCACTGAAGAACAAACTGTGTCTAAACGTGTTATCAAACCAACACAAACGATTAGAGAGAACTTTGAGGCGACCAAAGAAGAGTTCAGTGACAATTTTAATGATTTATGGCAAAGAACTGAACACTATATAGCAGCTCTTTCACGTTATAACAATGATGCACCAAAGTTAACCACAGCGTTGAATTGTTTAACTAACACCTATGTCCGCTATCAGCAACTGTCTGCAAAGTACGGATGTAGTAGAGTTAACACACATGCTTTATGAGACGTGTTATCTAAACTAAAAGCATTAAGCAAACACCTTCAATTGCTTTTCAATGGCTTTTGTTTCAAGATAACGTGATGAGTTAAGAAATTTGAGTTCAGAGTTTGTGTGTTAACCCTGCTACATCTGTACATCACTTTCCTGAGCGACTCCGATTTTGAGGTGGCAAAATCTGAGGCTGACCCTTGGGTTTTTGCATTTTGGAAACAGAGAAATAAAAACGATGCACTACTAGTAGCAAAAGATGTCTTCCATATAATATGGAAAAGGTGGCTGAATTTTTTGTATTTTCCGAAGGAATGTTACAAGATTTGGTTGCCTGCATGTCATTCCACGTGAGATGTTCTTACTTTTAGGGAAGATTTACTAATCCTGTCCAGGATTTAAACACTTAGAAGGTATCCAAGATTTAGACACTTAGGAAGTAATGTATGAAATGTGCTGCGCTATAAAAGTTGAGTGATCTTCCCTGTTTTATAAAAAGAAAAAGTAAATGGAAAATCGGGGGGGGGGGGGGGCACTCTATAATCAGCAACACATGGACAACTATGAATGCACCAATAACGTAAAATACCTTTTATTCACAATAAATAATAAAATGGTAATATCCTAGGTCTATACATGTAAAAAACACCCTAAGTATTAAAAATAACAAATACCACTAAAAAAAGCTATGAATAGCGTACGCAGTCTCTATCCACTGTCCCCCTTGTGCAGAGATATATATTGAAAATACTGTGCAATGGTCACATTTGTGTGAATAATCTCTTGAAACTGGGGTATAGTCCTCCCCTAAATCTGTGTGGGTACAAGGGGTACTGGAATGCAACGTCCCGATTAGGTATATATAGTGTCATTTAGGTCCATGCAACACTATTTTTCCAATACTGTCCACCTTTGAATGGCGTGCACAAAAACACTTATTATAACGGTATAACTGGTTAATTCTTCAACACGTATAGGTATCTAGTACCTGGAGCTTATTGATCAGGGAGGTGGTATTCAATTGTAGCAAACTCTATAACTTAAGAGTGCCAAAAATGTGAGATTAAAACCAGGGTGTGGCATTATGTGCTGTACTTTTCCACTCAACGCGTATGCAGGCTGTGCCGTCCTGTGTCAAGTCTTTACAACCGGAACCGTCTGAAAGCTGTATTTTCTCTTTGCGCTGCCAGGACCTATGCGGAATGCATGCAAATACTCTCCATTGATTTTAGTGGAAAAACTGCTTGGTAACTGACATGGTGTGTTTTTATTCTGCCCATGGTTTCAAAACCTGTGGCATAAAAGAAAGAAATGATATGTTCATTCTTGATGCAAATTCAGCATCGAATCCACATCAAAACTTCCCATTGAAGAAATAGCTAAAGTTTTTTAGCTATAGTTGAAGAAATAGCTAAAATGACAATGAAAGGAGAAGTTATCATCATGGGAGATTTCAATCTTCCAGATATAAACTGGAAAACCAAAATAGCAAGTTCTATCAGGAGTACAGATATTCTAAATTCCTTACTGGGGTTATCCCTACAACAAATGGTTGAGGAGCCAACCCGGAGGAGGCCATTTTGGATTTGGTATTCACAAATGGGGATTCGGTATATGATGTCATTGTAGGCGAAACCTTGGGATCTAGTGATCACCAGTCAGTGTGGTTTAATATAAGAACTGTGAAAGAGTCCCACCACACAAAAACAAAAGTTTTAGATTTTAGAAAAACAGACTTTTCAAAAATGAAATTAGTCATAAATGAGTCCTTATCAGACTGGAACGGATTACATGGAGTCCAGGAGAAATAGGATTACTTAAAAGGTGCATTATTGAAGGCAACAGAAAATTGCATTAGACTTGTCAATAAAAGCAAAAAAAGGAAGAGACCACTGTGGTACTCAGCAGAAGTGGCCCAAATCATTAAAAATAAAAAGCTAGCATTTTAAAATTATAAAAAAAACCAGAGCAATGAAGATAAGGAAATCTACAAGATTAGGCAGAAAGAGGCCAAGCAAGTTATAAGAACTTCTAAAGCGCAGGCAGAAGAAAAACTAGCTCAGTCTATGAAAAAAGGGGATAAGACATTCTTCAGATATATAAATGAAAAAAGGAAATTAAAACAAGGAATACCTAAATTAAAAACAAAGGACGGAAGGTATGTAGAAGAGAATAAAGGGCTAGCCGACTGCCTTAATGAATACTTCTGTTCAGTTTTTACAAAAGAAAAAGAAGGAGAAGGACCTCCACTAGAAAGGATGACTAATAAATCGTTTGATGCATGTGTCTTTACAGAGGAAGATGTTCTAAGTTTGCTGTCTAAAGTGAAGACAAATAAGTCACAGGGGCCTGATGAGATACACCCAAAATTATTAAAAGAGCTTAGTGGTGAGCTGGCAAAACCGTTAACAGATTTATTTAACCAATCATTAGTAACAGGAGTCGTCCCGGAAGATTGGAAATTGGCAAATGTCGTGCCCATTCACAAGAAAGGTAGTAGGGAGGAATCGAGCTATATTGGGCAGACTAGATGGGCCAAATGGTTCTTATCTGCCGACACATTCTATGTTTCTATGTTTCTATGAAATGAGGGATCAAACACTATAAAAAAATGCCTTGACTGTAGGTAAGGGGTTAATTCACTTTTTTTTTATAAAAAAGAAATTAAAACAATCTAAAAAGCTATAGCTAAAGTTATTAGTTTTAATAATATTAAAGCAGACTACATACATACATACACAATTTTTTCCCCTCTTTTTGTGCATAAAATATACAAATACAGGTGTAACTGTTGCGTACACACACACACACACAGGGGGAAGGGAAGTGACCACTGCGCTCCACCCTCAACCCTGGCCCTGCCTACTTGCCTCGCAAGTCCTAATGACAGGGGACAACTGGACGGCCATCCCTAGCTTGGAATAAGTGTAGGGAGGACAGACAAGACAAATAATGGATAGTGAACGTACCCGGTCAAGAGAGCAACGAAGTACAAATGGAGCAAGCAGAGAATAGTCAGGAGAGTCGTGAAGTACCAAACGAGTCAGGAGAGGATCATCAGGAGGAAGCCAGGGTCAGAATGCCAGGAGAGCAGCAAAGTACACAAGGAGCAGGCAGAGGATCGTCAGGAAATAAGCAGAAGGTAAGTAAGCCAGGTCAGACAAAATCATAGGTGGAACCTAAATAACAGGCAACCTGTGGCCAGCAGGCTGCCTGTTTAAATACCAACTAGCAGGGGTCATGTGATGTGGCCAGCGTCACATGACTCACCGTGCTGCAAATGGTTGAGCACAGAGTGCCCAGCTCGGTGCTCTGGCTTAATCTTGTTTCTAGGGGAACCGAGGATGCCGGCCGCGCTGAGGAGACGCGGCACCCCATTACCTAGGAGACGCTGCACGTGTCCTCGCTCCAGCACAGAGGTGGGACGCTGTCGGTGCTGTGGTGAGTGAGAGCATTGCCGGCATCCCGTGACAACAGGCATAAAAAGTGTCCAATTTTCCCCAAGGTGAATACCTTAGGGGATCAACATTAAAAGAAAAATAGTCACTTTGAAGGAGTCTCTAATGTTTTGGCACTGTACAACATCTGTTCTGGCAGTATGGAGCCATAGAACCAGTAATAGAAAAATAGGCGGCCAGGATCTATTTGCACAGTATAAACGTATGGTAATGGTATTGAAATCTTTTGAAAGAAATTTAGAAGAATTATTTTCATAATATTCAGCTTTTCCTTCAATATATATATTTTTAAAATATTATATCCGTCATCTAATTGCACCAAAGAAAGGTCTAATGTGTCCTGTGAGAAATATTATCAAATACATGTATGTTTCCCACAGAAATTAAATAGTTATTTGCAGTAACATAGGCCCATTGCCTAAACTTAAAAATTGGCCTGGTAAGGAAGAGGGGTAAGGTAACTCTGTGTGAACCTAAGCTGGCTTACTTTGCTCCAACATATTGCACCAGAAGTTTGGCGCACAGTGGTGAAACCTAAGCTGCACCCCTTTCTCCCCTTTCTGTGAAGTCACCCCCATTGGCAGACCTAATACATAAATATGGCACATGACACATGCATCACAATTCTATCTCCATTTTATGCATTTTCAGTAGTAAATCTGCCCTACAGTTCTATGAGGATTTACTTGGACCATCCCTTTAAATAAAAGACAGTGTTTTGATGTGACAATGTCGAGCATCGCTATTCCCCTTTGTTTCCATTGCTTGCATGAGACTTATGTGTTTGAGCCATTTCTAGGCTATGGGAGCAGCTTTACATATGAGCTATGGAAAAATCCTTTCTCCTTTATTATTTGGAAACCTTGCACATCAGCCCTTGTGTTTTGACACAGTCTTCATGCTGATATAAACTTATGGTGCTGCCTTTATATTAATTCTGTGTATATGGCATAATGTTGAACTGAGATTTGCAGAATTATCACCTGGGCAGATTATGATGGATATGAACCAATTCATCAGTTATTTTAGGAATAACAAAACTTCTTATCAGTCACACGCTGCATTTCTGTAAGGTGATACATCTGTTAGGATCAGAATGCCAAATATTACTTCCATTCTTTATCCTGGATGACTTCCCAGCAGTTGCTTTGTGGATACTCAATCCCCGTTAGACAGTGTTACGACTGTGTATGAAGAGGGGCTCTTGTTAACTTCTAACCATGGCTGTAGAGTCCAGAGTTGCAGTCCGCAATTTCAGTTCCGCATTTTGCGGAACGGAATTGCGGACCCATTCACTTCTATAGTGCAGCACGATGTGCTGCCCGGACACGGAATTGCGGATCCGCACTTCCGGGTCCGCACTTCCGTTTGGCAAAAAAAATAGAACATGTCCTATTCTTGTCCGCAATTGGGGACAAGAACAGACCTATTCTATTAGTGCCGGCAATGTGCGGTCCGCAAAATGCGGAACGCACATTGCCACTTTCCGTGTTTTGCGGATCCGCGGCTCCGTGGATCCGCAAAACACGTTGAGGACGTGTGAATGGAGCCTTAGGGTGGAGTCGGAGCCGGTAGAAATGTACCGACTTCAACTCCAACTTTAAAAAAATTTGTTATTAATAAAGTGTAATCTATTTATTAACTTTCATATAAATTTTGAAACATTTAGAGATATTAATCATAAATATATGTTATGTTCTATTGAACTAAGATACTTATTTATCCAAAAGAGGGATAAGCAGGGTGTTCTACTGGTAATAGATAATCAGTTCTCACCTCTCCGGTCCTTATACTATAAATAGTGATAAGCAGGGTGTTCTAGTGATGATAGAAAATCACTGATCACCTCTCCTGTGTTCTCCCCTGCCCTTATACTGTAAACAGTGATAAGCAGAGTGTTCTTATGGTGATAGAAAGTAAGTTCTCACCACTCCTGTGTTTTCTCCTGCCCCCCATATTATAAACAGTGATAAGCAGGGAGTTCTAGTGGTAACATATCTCACCTCTCCTGTCTTTATACTATAAACAGTGATACGCAGGATGTTCTAGTGGTGATAGATAATCAGTTCTCACCTCTCCTGTCTTTATAATATAAACAGCGATAAGCTGGATGTTCTAGTGCAGGGATGCTCAACCTGCGGCCCTCCAGCTGTTGTAAAACTACAACTCCCACCTGTAAGATCCTCACCTGCTTTGCACTCCAGGGGAACCAAGAGGGGTCCTCGTGGAGTTGCGGGACAGGTTATGCGTGTCTCTGATGCACCAGCGCTGACCCCTTTGCGAGCCAGTGCGGAGATGCGTTCGCGTGGACATCGGAGGGGAGGACCGTCGGAGTCCCGGGGACAGAGTGGCCAGGCGAGTGACAAGACGCCGCGGCCAGGGTTGTCTCCGGTGTCTCCTGCGACTTCCGTTTCCGCATCTGGGTCCACGCGCTCGCATACTCGCGCTGAGTCAATCATGCGTCCGTGCGTACGCACGAGGGCAGGTTCGCAAAGGGATACACGGTCGCGAGTACGCGCTTCTTATGCACTTCGTCGACCAGTGGCGCATATTATACTGACTCACAAGAGCAAAGTGGATTAGGGAGCCAGCCATGGGTTAATCAACTTGTGATTGCCTTAGGCCTTGTACTCAGGTGCAGGGCAATTTGTTCACCTATGGTAGTGGACACTTGGCACCCTGGGATTGGTCAGCAGGCATTTAAAAGGAGGTCTCTCAGGGTGATCAGTGCCCACTGTTATTTTCCCTCAACCAGGTATAGGTCACAACTCCTAGTGACTGAAGACTGCCAGGAACTTTGTCCTTACAGCGGACCCAAGATCTGGAGTGACTCGACTGCCAAGTGCACAGCATCATTCAGCACTGGTTGGGACTATTCCTGGAATCTCCTTGCCTGGTTTTTTGTTATTATTCCTTGTTACCAGCAAGTGTCCTGGACGTTTATGTTTCTGGTGAATAAACACCTTTTTGCTTTCATCACTGGTCTGTTTGTTGGTGCCTTGCATTACAGAACAGTGGGCCCAACTAACAGTTGCCATGGACAAGATCCAGCAGCAGCTGAATGAATTAACGGGAGCCGTTAACCTGCTGTTCCAACGACGCCCAAATATACCAGCAGCCGCTGCAGCGCAAATCCAAGAGCAACTGACAACTGTGATGGAGGAGGTTCAGCAGCTTATCCAGGGAGCCTCAGCACTACCCGTCACTATCGCAAGGCATCAAACAGAACCTAAGATCCCTCTGCCTGACCCCTTCACAGGAGAGCGACAGGAGTTCTTAAACTTCAGGGACTCCTGTCTCCTTTATTTCCAGTTACGACCGATGGCTTCTGGCACTCTCAGGCAGAGAATTGGGATTGTAATGTCACTGCTACGTGGAGACCCCCAACGTTGGGCATTTAACTTGCCTCAAGACCATACAGCTTTTTCGTCAGTGGATGCCTTCTTCGAGGCTATGGCTGTGATTTACGATGACCCGGATCGTACTCGCACCGCAGAGACCAATCTTGAGCATATTCAACAAGGCCGCCGCCCAGCTGAAGAATACGCTGCAGAATTCAGGCGATGGGCAGCTTTCACCACCTGGGGCGACGCAGCCCTACGCCATCGCTTCCGTTTGGGACTTTCGGATGCGGTCCGGGATCTTCTTTTGGCCTTGCCTACCCCCTTCTCGTTGGAAATGGCTATCTCTCAGGCAATCGATGCCGACAGGCGAATCCGTGAGAGGCGAGTGGAACGGTCGTCTCGGTTTTCATCCTCTCGACCACATCCAGGGCCTCTAAAATCGGCCGAAGAGCCAATGGAGGTTGGATCCTCCCATCTCACACAGGCAGAACGAGCTCGTCGCCAACAGAAAGGCCTGTGCCTATTTTGCGGGAAGTCTGGACACCTCGTTAAAACCTGTCCCCTCCTGCCGGCGGGAAACGAATGAACCTAGGGGGCATAGAGGAGAACCCCCTAGGTGCTATTATCCCTCCTCCAAGCCGGGTGATGGTATCCATATCCTTACGGTGGCAAGACAAGGTCCATGAGTTGTCAGCACTAATCGATTCTGGGGCCGCTGGGAATTTTGTGGACTCAACCTTGGTTCGTCGACTTGGCATCCCGTTGATCCAGCCGAAAACCACCATGTCAGTGACCGCGATTGATGGTTCCCCTCTTCAAGATGGTCGTGCAGTGTGGATGACTCCGGGAATACAGGTAACGGTGGGGGCTGATCATCGGGAGACCTTAAGCCTTTTTGTCCTTGACATGCCATCCACTCCCGTGATTTTGGGTCTCCCTTGGTTAAGGCTCCATAATCCAGTAGTGGACTGGCGCTCGGGTCTTATCTGTCAGTGGAGTACGGAATGCCTTACTAAGTGCATTCGTCCCGACCTGTCACTAGCCTCCATGGAAGTATTAAGTACTTTACCACAGCAGTATCATAATTTCCGAGATGTGTTCAGTCCTCAGGGGGCTGATGTATTACCTCCCCACAGGTCATATGATTGTCCTATAGACCTGTTGCCAGGCACCATGCCACCACGAGGGCATCTTTATAATCTCACTGGGCCTGAGGTTCAGGCTCAGCGGGAGTATATTAAAGAGAACCTTGAGAAGAATTTCATTCGTCCATCCACTTCCCCTGCTGGAGCTGGATTCTTCTTTGTGGAGAAGAAGGATGGAGGCTTGAGACCTTGCATCGATTATCGTGCCCTTAATCGGATTACGGTGAAGAATCGGTATCCACTGCCTCTGATTGATGATCTGTTTTCTCAGGTGGCAGGGGCCCGAGTCTTCACCAAACTCGATTTAAGGGGTGCTTATAATTTAGTTCGCATTAGAGAGGGTGACGAATGGAAGACCGCATTTAATACCAGAGACGGGCATTACGAGTATCTCGTGATGCCTTTCGGTCTCTGTAATGCTCCCGCGGTCTTCCAGGAGTTCATCAACGATGTTCTCAGAGATTTCTTGGATAGATGTGTTGTTGTCTATCTAGATGACATACTAATCTACTCCTCGGATCTGGTCTCTCATCGGAGACACGTGTGTCAGGTTTTCCAGAAGCTGAGGGAGAACCGCCTCTATGCCAAACTTGAGAAGTGTCTGTTTGAGGTGAAGGAGTTGCCTTTCCTGGGGTACATTATCTCAGAAAAGGGATTGGCTATGGACCCATCCAAACTTTCTGCTGTCTTGGATTGGCCTCAACCTAAGGATCTTAAGGGGTTGCAGCGTTTCTTAGGCTTTGCCAACTTCTACCGCAAGTTTATTAAGAATTTTTCTGCGATAGTAGTACCTCTCACCAACCTCACTAAGAAGGGAGCTAATCCTTCTAAGTGGACGAGAGAGGCAGTCAGAGCCTTTGAGACGCTGAAACAGGCCTTTTGCACGGCACCAATTCTTACTCATCCAGACACCTCCAGACCTTTTGTTCTCGAGGTCGATGCCTCAGAGGTCGGTGTAGGGGCAGTTCTCTCACAGTATTCTGGGGACCCCGAGAGGTTACATCCCTGTGCCTTCTTCTCTCGGAAGCTCTCTCCAGCCGAGTGTAATTATGATATCGGCAATAGAGAGCTTCTGGGAGTAAGATTGGCTTTTCAAGAGTGGAGACATTGGCTAGAGGGTGCAGAACATCCCATCACGGTTTACACTGACCACAAAAATTTGGAGTATCTAGAGAGTGCCAAAAGACTCAACTCCCGACAAGCCAGGTGGGCATTGTTTTTCACCCGCTTCAATTTCCGCCTCACTTATAAACCAGGTTCCAAAAACGTGAAGGCAGATGCCCTGTCCCGCTGCTTCCCTGAGGCTGCTTCCGTCCTGGACTCTGAGCCAGAAACCATTCTCCCAACTAAATGTTTTCTTGCTGCCCTGGGGGCCGCAGAAGTAATGGAGGACTTGTCCTCTCTTCTTGAGCCCTCACAGGCAGAGAGTCCACCTGACAAACCCGAGGGTCGATGGTTCGTACCCATTAACCTTCGATTGGAGGTCATCCGACAGCTTCATGACTCAAAGTCTGCCGGGCATTTGGGTGTTAAAAAAACACTTGCCCTTGTTAAACGTCACGTGTGGTGGCCCAACATGTCCGTGGATGTTAAGGCCTATATCCAGGCATGTACTGTTTGCGCCAGATGTAAACCGTCCCGGTCTGCCCCTTCTGGGACTTTACTCCCACTGCCTATTCCCCAGGCTCCATGGACTCACATTTCCATGGATTTCATCACAGATTTGCCAAGGTCCTCTGGAAGTACGGTAATCTGGGTAGTGGTGGACCGTTTTAGTAAAATGGCCCATTTTATCCCACTCCCTGGATTGCCCTCGGCCAGAGAATTGGCAGATCTGTTCTTGAATCATGTCTTTCGATTACACGGAGCGCCGGATGACATTGTTTCAGACAGAGGAGTGCAATTCATCTCCCGCTTCTGGCGTTCTTTCTGCTCCCGATTGGGTATTAATTTGTCTTTTTCTTCTGGTTTTCACCCAGAGACCAACGGTCAGACGGAAAGGACTAACCAGACCCTGGAGCAATATCTCCGGTGCTTCGTGTCAGACTGCCAGGAGGAATGGGCAGCGTATCTACCCTTTGCGGAGGTGGCTTATAATAACTCTGAGCATGCTTCCACTAAGATGTCTCCGTTCAGGTGCGTGGGGGGCAGGGATCCAAGACTCTCTTCTTTGGCCGGACCCTCCACTGACTCACCGGTGGTGGATCAGTGGTTCAAGGATAGGCGTCCCATTTGGTCGTCGGCCCAGCGGAATCTCCGCAGTGCGGTGGCGCAACAGAAGAAATTTGCTGATCGTCATCGCACCGTAGAGCAAAAGTTTAAGGTGGGAGATCAGGTGTGGGTCTCCACCCGGAACATTCCGCTGCGTCAGCCATCTTCCAAGTTGGGTCCTCGATTCATTGGCCCATACCCAGTGACACAAAAGATCAACCGAGTTACGTACAAGGTTGCTCTTCCACCGTCGATCCGAGGAGTGAACACCTTTCATGTTTCACTTCTCAAATCGGCAGCCGACTCCGCTCCCTTCATTCAGACCCCATCCCCGCTGGAGGTCCAAGGGGTACCGGAGTTCGAAGTGAACAGAATTTTGGACTCTCGTTTTGTCCAAAGGTCTCTTCAATACTTGGTGGACTGGAAGGGTTTTGGTCCAGAGGAGAGATGTTGGATACCTGCTCGCCAGGTGCATGCGGATGAGTTGGTGGCAGCCTTTCACCGGGATAATCCGGGGAAAGCTTGCTTGGAGTCTTCAGAGCCGCCTCCTCGAGGGGGGGGGTAATGTAAGATCCTCACCTGCTTTGCACTCCAGGGGAACCAAGAGGGGTCCTCGTGGAGTTGCGGGACAGGTTATGCGTGTCTCTGATGCACCAGCGCTGACCCCTTTGCGAGCCAGTGCGGAGATGCGTTCGCGTGGACATCGGAGGGGAGGACCGTCGGAGTCCCGGGGACAGAGTGGCCAGGCGAGTGACAAGACGCCGCGGCCAGGGTTGTCTCCGGTGTCTCCTGCGACTTCCGTTTCCGCATCTGGGTCCACGCGCTCGCATACTCGCGCTGAGTCAATCATGCGTCCGTGCGTACGCACGAGGGCAGGTTCGCAAAGGGATACACGGTCGCGAGTACGCGCTTCTTATGCACTTCGTCGACCAGTGGCGCATATTATACTGACTCACAAGAGCAAAGTGGATTAGGGAGCCAGCCATGGGTTAATCAACTTGTGATTGCCTTAGGCCTTGTACTCAGGTGCAGGGCAATTTGTTCACCTATGGTAGTGGACACTTGGCACCCTGGGATTGGTCAGCAGGCATTTAAAAGGAGGTCTCTCAGGGTGATCAGTGCCCACTGTTATTTTCCCTCAACCAGGTATAGGTCACAACTCCTAGTGACTGAAGACTGCCAGGAACTTTGTCCTTTACAGCGGACCCAAGATCTGGAGTGACTCGACTGCCAAGTGCACAGCATCATTCAGCACTGGTTGGGACTATTCCTGGAATCTCCTTGCCTGGTTTTTTGTTATTATTCCTTGTTACCAGCAAGTGTCCTGGACGTTTATGTTTCTGGTGAATAAACACCTTTTTGCTTTCATCACTGGTCTGTTTGTTGGTGCCTTGCATTACACCACCATTCCCTGCTGTAGGCTGTTCAGGCATGCTGGGAGTTGTAGTTTTGCAACAGCTGGAGGGCCGCAGGTTGAGCATGTCTATTCTAGTGGTAATAGAAAATCAGTTCTTACCTCTCCTGTGTTCTCTCCTATCCTTATACTATAAACAGTGATAAGCAGGATGTTCTAGTGGTAATAGAAAATCAGTGATCACCTCTCCTGTGTTATCCCCTGTCTGTATACTATAAACAGTGATAAGCAGAGTGTTCTAATGGTGATAGAAAATAAGTTCTCACCACTCCTGTGTTTTCTCCTGCCCCTCATATTATAAACAGTGATAAGCAGGGAGTTCTAGTGGTAACAGATCTCACCTCTCCTGTCTTCTCTCCTGTCTTTATACTATAAACAGTGATAAGCAGGGTGTTCTAGTGGTGATAGATAATCAGTTCTCACCTCTCCTGTCTTCTCTCCTGTCCTTATACTATAAACAGTGATAAGCAGGATGTGCTAGTGGTAAAAGAAAATCAGTTTTCTCCTCTCCTGACTCCTATACTATAAACATGGCAGGATGTTCTAGTGGTAATAGATAATTGGTTTTAACCTCTCCTGTGTTCTTTTCTGTCCCTTAAGCTTGGTATCTTCATGCTGCTCCAAGGCCCTTAGTTACAATGCCTGAATCTGTGCTGCACATGCTTAGTAGTAATTTCATCCTCTAAAGACCAGAGAAGCAAGTTCATCACTGGACATGCTTGCAGTCATCTGAGAACTGCTATAAAGAACAGGAAGACAGCATTAAAGGGGTTCTGCACTTTTATTTAACTGATGATCTATCCTCTGGATAGATCATCAGCTTCTGATCGGCGGGGGTCCGACACCCGGGACCCCCGCCGATCAGCTGTTTGAACAGTGAACAGAGCTTAGCCGCGCCCACTCTAGTTGATACAAGTCGTGACGTCAGTGGGCGGGCGGCCCGGCGGTAAATAGTGAGAAGGCAGCGGCGCAGCTGGAGCGCCGCTGCCTTCTCAAACAGCTGATCAGCGGGGGTCCCGGGTGTCGGACCCCCGCCGATCAGAAGCCGATGATCTATCCAGAGGATAGATCATCAGTTAAATGAAGGTGCAGAACCCCTTTAAAAGGGTTGTCCGGCAATAAGGAACTTTTCACAGGTGCCCACGCCTGCCTCTACTATGGAAAGAATTATACTTACCTACTCTCCGTCACTCTGGTCCTGTGTGCCGACTCCCGTGTGTTCATCTTCCAGTCCGTGACTTGTTAAATTCGTCCTCTGCACAAGCATGATAAGCTGCTCCACTGCAGCCAATAACTGGCTTCAGTGGTGATGTGTCTCTGCAGTGGAGCGTGATGATCATGCCTGTGTCGGAAAGGAAGTACACCAGCCGTGGACCTGAAGATAGACACACGGAGCCAATGTGTAGGAACCAAGCAGCGGATTGCATGTATGAATAATTCAATAGCAGGGACAGGCTGTGGGCACCTGTGAAAAGATACTAATTCCCAGACAACCCTTTTATAAATTCATAATGCATTGCATATTTACTTACAAAAATGTAGAATATTTCAGAAATTTTAGAAATTGTATTCCAATAAATATGGTTTAAGTTCTAAGCTGCCCGTTTACTTACATGATAGTAAGAAAAAGCCTGATGCTACCATTTTACTATAGTAAATTTGTTATTACTAAATTATTGTCCATATATGAAGACGTCAAAGTGTTAGCAAAGAACAGAGACGTACAATCTGTAATATTCAGACTTTATGGGACTGCCAAAGATAGCCAGAGTTTGGAGCCGTAGCGCACATACTCAACTTGACTTATACAGGAGGATATGGGACCCCTGCTCTCATGATCAGACACTTATCACTCTCACCAGACACTAGTCACCTATCCTGCCATCTGGGACCACCCTATTTTTGGCCTTATTAAAAATGTATAGCTGATTTGAAGGGGCAGTTTTAGAGAAGGTACTGTCTTGATGAGACAACGCTTTCAGGCCCATTATTCCTGTGAACCATCCCTTTGTTCCAAAGTAATATGGAATGACAGGTCCCCGAATGAAGGGGCAACACTTTATTACAAAGTTTCAATAAAGGGGATGGAGCTCAACTTATTCCCTTGTCCAGGTCTGAACTTATTTTTATGGTTTTTGCAATTGTAGAATCCCCTAATCTGCAATTATTTTATTCACCCTGAGAAAACATAAAATTAGAAACAGGACTCAAAGGGCTAGAAGAACAAATATAGACATTTTGTACAACTGAGTCATTCTGTGCTCTGGCACCACTACCAGTTCTGTAGAAGTAAACAGTGATTAACCCCCTCACTCTGTCTAATCCCACAGACGCCATGGTCGCTATTGGCACCATGGATTCTGAGCGGTTAATTGACCATGCTTGGAGTAATCTCCGAACCCGGTCACTGCCGGTGGGTACTTGCTGTAGTATGTAGCTGGCACTTGCCCCGCATAGAACAAGCTCAGCAGGCGAGCCCTGGCCATACTTCCCCTTAACCCTCATGGCGTACTGGACCATGGTGGGTCAAGGGGTTAATTAGCGGTGACATAAATGATGATAATACTGTATATTCCTTACACTATGCCCCTTTATTAGTGCTGGGTGCGAATATTCGAATCACAAATTTTAATTGCGAATATCGCTACTTCGAGAATTTACAAAGATTTAGAATATAGTGATATACATTCATATTTCGCGAATATTCTAGATTTGTTTTCATATGAACCCATCATCCCTCCCTTGCCTACCCCTTACTATATATAAGAACCTCCCCAGCAGCCATTTTCTGCTGTTTTTTGCAGATCTGAGAGAGACAGCAGTGTCATTGCTGTGCTCTGTGCTTTCCACACTACATGAGATAGATAGTTAGATAGCTTATATCTATAATACAGATAGTTAGTGTAGGTTATATCCTGATATAGTGTAGCTGTTGCAGTGCAGGGTGTTAGGTAGTGTGATAGGTTCTGCTGTCCATACATACATGCTACAGACATAGTCCTGTGATGTCACAAGTTCACAACAATACTTAGTGCATCAATCAGTAATATGTAATCAGACCTGCTAAAATGTGAAGTTGCACGTATTGCGACAAGATATGCGCATCATTAGTGCCGATTTGCGCAATCGCGAATATATTGGAGCACTCTATCTGCATATAAAGCTATTGTAATGTTCTGCCATGCCAACCTTTCTCTCCAGTCTCAGGAAACTTCTATCAGCTTGAAAAACGTAGCAAAAGTGACCCACGCCTGTATTGCGTGGGCAATACGCGCATATTACATTGCCGATTTTTGCAATAAAAAAAATCATGACAAATTCTCTAATTCGCTAATTTATGATGAATATTCGCAAAATATTCGCTAAATATCGTGAATTCGAATATTGCCCCTGCCTCTCATCACTACCCTTTATATTAGGGCATCTAAATAGCCCCCTGGAGTTCCAGTCATGGGACTGGGAAATAGCTTATTATGGATGTCCTCCCCTCTCTGAGCAGTCTCAGTAATTCAGTAGAAGGGTGAAGCACAATTACCTGCAGCCCGGATTACCATTATATGGCAGCAGTCAGGAAGATGGGGGTGCCGCTACTGGACCCCCCAGTTGAGAATGGCTAATAATACATTTGCAGCACTTGCTCAACTTTGGAGGGGCATCAAATAGGTGCCCTAGTGTATAGACAGTCTAAAGCATAATGCATGGGTATATCTGTATATTTTTGAAGCCTATGTATAAGCAGACTGTATGTTCTGTATGTTAGAAACTTCAGAGCAGAAGTTGGGAACTATAAATTGGACACCTTATAATGATATTTCTATGTTGCAATCTTGAAAAGGTTTGCCTTCCGGCTATCATGGCGCCTTCTGTCTATGAAGGAATTGCATTTACACACAGCAAAAGGCAATAAAAAGACCTGGTAATAAATATAACAGAAGTGTCTGGTATCATAGCTTATCCCTGTTCAAGTAAACAAGGTTGAGCTGCGATACCAGGCACAGGTAGGGTGGCCACTTGCTTCAGCCCAAAAAGCCAGACATTAGAGGCCACGTGCCAATCCCACTAATCCACGCTGCAACTCTGTTAAGCCCATCCTGTTGCAGACAAAAAAAAAAGACCTGAAAGTGAGCTGTGCGGGGCCCGGAGTTCTTCTCTCACCCTCAGTTGGCTCTAGTGACTGACTGAGGGTGAGAGAAGGCCTCAGTCAGTCAGTTTGTGCCCCCAACCACTGACAAGGAGGACACCTGATTGTCCGTACAGACCTTGCATTGGACATAGGTCAGGGAGCCAAGAAACTGGACTGTCTGGCCACCCTAGACACAGACCATGGACAAGAGCAGTGATGGTTTTTATAAAACAGAACCTTTCAGTACGACCACACGGCGTAGTCTTGTCTCTGTGTGGTCATACGGTCCATGGCTTGGACCGCACTGCACTGTTTAGTGGGTCTGCATTTAGTCGGTCTGCAATGAGACAGCCGTGGTTGTAACCATGCTCCTTGCTACAATGTAGGACTGTGCTCTGTTAGCAAACAAGAAACAAGTGTGTGAAAAATTGGCCTAAGGATCCTACAGTACAGAAGCAGAAACCAACACTAGGACCTTTTATCCTGGGTGAAAAACCCTGGACCATGATTGTGGCCAATTTTTATTTTTCTTATGGGGTCTCCTTTCTGGTTGGGGTAGTAAATGCTACTGTAGGGAGTAATGACACCTTTCAACCAGAAAAATTTCACCCCTTTTACTGCAGAATATGTAACATTATTATTCGTATACTCCCTAGCACCACATTCTTGAGATTGGTGGAGGTCCCAGTGTTGGGTCTTCCAGAAATTCTAAATTTATGGCATGCCTTAGGATCTCCACTTAATTAAAAAAATCTGTTCAGCCATTTCTTTGATATATACATTTTTGGAAAAACTAAGCAAAAACATGTGATTTTCTAAACATATATCCCTTAAAGGGGTATTCCTATTATGTATTGTTATCCCCCATCCACAGAAAAGGGGATAACTATTGGAACGGTGGGGGTCCTACTGCTGGGACCTCCACCTATCACCAGAACGGGGATCCTGTATCCCGTGGAGCCCCCTAAAATAACAGGGCAGCTGGTCGGACATGTGCCCTTCTGCTACATTTGGAGATAGCTGAGCTCTAGGACCCTCACCGATCTAATAGTTATCCACTATCCAGTGTATAGGGGATAACTTTTAACTAATGGAATACCCCTTTAAGATTAATATTCTGCCAAAGATCAGATAACAGACCATTAACTTCAGATCATGGAAGGAAGCATTGGAGTACACAGTCAGCTTGGCCTCTTCTTGCCTTTTGAGAATACAATTTGGACAATCCTAAAACAGGGGAATGTGAAAATGACAAATGAGAAGAATATTTACAAAAACAATTGACTCTAAATAATAAAAAATCATGTGACATTTGCATTGGAGCAAGGAAATAATAATATTAAAGTTACTTAAAGTATGCTATTAACATGTCAGTGCATCACGGTTTCAAATTATTTTCCAGAATAGATAACTAGCAGCGCCCTTCTCTGCTTTCTTCTGGCACTGCATCAGGATTCCAGGATTTGTAGGTAAAACAGAGAACTTCTGTTAGGGTACATTCGCACCTGAGGCATACCTGATCCTGCAGCCTGATCTAACACAAATTCATACAATGGTTTTTGTTTGTCCAAAACCTGGCATTTATGCCAGAAAGTGTCCAGATCACCACTGGACCCCATTATCCAACTGCCGCATATGTGAACGTTCCCATACTTGAGCCTCCATGAATTTATCAACAGAAGATACCAATCCATTAAAGGGGTTGTGCCACAAAGCACATTCTGCATTTTTCAAACCAGCACCTGTATCCGAATAGCTTTGTTATTGCATATAATAAAACATTTAGAATAGCCAGTGAGATATTCAATAAAATGTATCTGTATAGTGCCACCTGCTGTTTCTTTTTTTCCTTATTTCTTGTCGGCGGTCACACGTGCTCAGTTTGAATCTTCACCAGCCATATCTTTTGTTAGAACGGTGGCAGTTATAGGGAAGGAACTAGCAGAAAGGACATGCCCCCTGAGCTGCCGGCCTAAAGAGAATCTGGCAGAGCAATTGGAGCAATGAATGGGGATATCTCTGGATTCATGTGACATACAGGGCTGGTTCTAGCTTTGTTAGAAAGAGATTGCCACGTACTATGTGGTGTCTCATTTTCATTTTCGATATCAATTATGGGATAACTCCATCAACAGAGTCCTCTATAAACATCCTAATTGCAGACTTTACCCTGTGGCTACATCCATTACGTATACTTTACTTTTTTGATAACACCCATCATTTTCCCATTTTCCAATTGGACAATGCACTCTGTGACTAGTAGAGGTTTACAGACACAGATCTGTCTATGGCAGATACGATATAACAATTGTTAGGGTATCTCCCACAAAGACACCTACGTATATAATAGAGAATACAGTGAAAAGTGAGCACTTGGTAAGTAACGGTCTTTACAATGAATTTTGAAAGCAATTTCCCTGTAGCTGACATCATCTCAGCCTGCCGGATCTCTCTGCATTCCGGCATTTTCAGAAGCATGAAAGTCTCCATCAGGCCCCATTAACTATAATGGGGACCAGGTGGAGAATCAGCCGCAACCCGGTAAATATGCCGAGAATCGGCCGGGAAAAAAAACCTCTGTGCAGAGCAGCCTGCCGGATCGCTAGTGCTAGTGTGAAGCTAGCCTAAGAACAGGAAAAAATCTGTGTTATTTTGAGCATCAGTTATGATCAGTTTGGGTCAGTTTCCGTCAGACATCAGTTAATTTTGACGGGAGAAAAGTCCTGCCAAAAATAACTGATGTCTGACAGGACTGATGCTGCGTGTAGTATTTTTTGTCCAGCCGAAAGCCAGCATGTACGCTGTATACAGTGACCAGAATGGAGTGCCAGAGTTCACAATGCGGATGTGGACCCAGCCTAGCCTAGGGATACGTTCACATATGCAGCATTCTGGCAGAGATCAGCCTGCCTGATTTCGCTGGATCAAGCATTGCCAGATTCTACAGTTCACTGCCAGATCCCCATTGACTATAATCAGGTCCAGCGGTGATCTGGCCACTTTCCGGCATAAATGTCAGGTTTTGGACAGACAAAAGCCACTACATGCGGCAGTTCTGTCTGGCCTGCATTTACAGTATGCCGGAACAGGCTACCAGAAGAATCTGCCAGATTTGAACCACAACTGTGAACGTACCCTTAAAGGGGTTCTCCGGGAATTAAGAAAATACTTAAATATTACTTTATTATAAATATATTTCCAAATAGCTTTCATTAGCTACAATGGCTCGTTTTCTCCAGGGAGCAGTCATTAGGAGAAATACAATGGCTGCTGTCCTATTAGTACACACAAAACCTGTCCTAATCACACAGGAGGACAAGTTACTTCAGAGCACTGAGCTAAAGAGCTGCCTCATCCTTCTCTCTGCTCTGTTTGTCAGGGATTATGATCTTGAATACAGCTCATAAGACGAATCTCTGTAGGAATGTAGATCATGAGGAGACATGAAGTACAGAGAGGATGGACAGTACAGTACTGTGGTAATGTGGAGCTGTGGTAATGGAGACTGCATACAAGAGCTGCTGCTCTTTATCACATCCCCCCCTCCGCTTTGTACTTCATGTCTCCTCATGAACTCCATTCCTACAGAGATTCATTTTATAAGCTGTATTCAGGTTCATAATCCCTGACAAGCAGATGAGAGGGGAGGCTGAGTCAGCTCTTTAGCTCAGTGTTGTGAAGTCACTTGTCCTTCTGTGTGATTAGGACAGGTTTTGTGTGTACTAATAGGATGGCAGCAATTTTTTTTCTTCTAATGATTGTTCCCCAGACAAAAAAAAGCCATTATAACTAATGAAAGGCATGTGAGAATATATTTATAATAAAGTAATACTAGTATTTTCATTTTCTTAATTCCCGGAGAACCCCTTTAATCAATCAAAACAACGAAAAGATCAACACAGGTGTGAGCTCAGGCTTACATCCTGCTTCTTTCAAGGTGTCTGGATTCTTATGTGTCCAATGAAGTGACTAGTGAAAATGATGCTCCATTTTTGCATGCCAGTTTTCCTTTACTTAGATGTGTTTTGATCAAAATATATCGACTAAGTGTCTCAGACATTATCATATCAGGGTGAGGACTTAGTCCATATATAGTGCTTGCATCTGCTTTAATAAGTGCATTATTATCTTATTTCTGTGGTTTTCTTCAATAATATGGCCAGGGACATCCGCAAATTTGTATCATATCGTGCAGGATGTTTTTATCTTAGTTTTTTCTGTGATTTTTTTGTTTATGTAGTGTTTGCTTGAGGGAGTGGCACCTTCAAGTGTGAATGCGCACCTAGTATCTTGGGAGTAGCATTCCTCTGCACTTTTGCCCCCATCCCCTATCCAATGAGCGCCTTAATTAGGTGGTACCTATGGCTGTGTTTGCTCCTCCTCCCATTGGTTGCTTGATGCACATGGAGGTTACTAGGAGCAGCACACCATATGTGCGGCGTCTGCGCTCCTGAACATAGAAGCCCAACGGCTTAGGTAGGTTTAGCGTAGGACCGCCTGACCTGAGACCACCTTGGCGTTCGGTAGGCGGCCTAGATGTGTTTTGATCAAAATATATTGACTAAGTGTCTCAGACATTATCATATCAGAGTGAGGACTTAGTACATATATAGTGCTTGCATCGGCTTTAATAAGTGCATTATTATCTTATTTCTGTGGTTTTCTTCAATAATATGGCCAGGGACATCCGCAAATTTGTATCATATCGTGCAGGATGTTTTTATCTTAGTTTTTTCTGTGATTTTTTTGTTTATGTACTGTTTGCTTGAGGGAGTGGCACCTTCAAGTGTGAATGCGCACCTAGTATCTTGGGAGTAGCATTCCTCTGCACTTTTGCCCCCATCCCCTATCCAATGAGCGCCTTAATTAGGTGGTACATATGGCTGTGCTTGCTCCTCCTCCCATTGGTTGCTTGATGCACATGGAGGTTACTAGGAGCAGCACACCATATGTGCGGGGTCTGCGCTCCTGAACATAGAAGCCCAACGGCTTAGGTAGGTTTAGCGTAGGACCGCCTGACCTGAGACCACCTTGGCGTTCGGTAGGCGGCTTAGATGTGTTTTGATCAAAATATATGGACTAAGTGTCTCAGACATTATCATATCAGGGTGAGGACTTAGTCCATATATAGTGCTTGCATCGGCTTTAATAAGTGCATTATTATCTTATTTCTGTAGTTTTCCTTTACACCAGTTTTGATAAATCTCCCCCACTGGGTGTGTTATTCTGTTAGTAAAAACTTAGGTGAGACACAGGAATATTTTCGATGTTATGCATTCTCAGAGAACACAGAATACCATTACCCCACTATAATTATATATGTTACATAATGTCTCCAAATCAGTCATGATATATTACATAGCAAAAAATGCATCACTGAAAATACATGAAAACGTTTAAATGCAAAATATGAGCAAATCCTGGTATGGAAAGAATGACTGATTACCTGAAAGACTCTTTGAATTCACATAGTTTCTCTGGTTTTAATTTGAGAAACTTAATCCTCCCTATGATTTCTGTAATCCACTTTCATACTTTTTTGAAGGGTGTTTTGGTATTCACTGAAATCTGCTGGTTGTTAATGCTGTAGCCACAATTTACTAAAAGCTTTTATCAGTGTTTGACCTTTTTATTTTTTCCCATTTTTGTTCTGCCTTTAAAGGGGTTGTGTCAAGAAAAATATTCTAAATTTTTCAAATGAGCACCTGGATCTAAATACTTTTGGAATTGCATGCAATAGTATGAGCTATTGAATAAAATTTATCTGTATAGCGCCACATGCTGTTTTCTTCTTTTCCTTACTTCTTGTCCACTTTGCCAAGGTGGTCACACGTGCTCGGTTTAAATCTTCAACTCTCACCAGCCATATTTTCTGTTAGAAGCTGTGACAATTACAGGGAAAGAGCATGGAAAGGACATCTGCAGGCAGCATGTTATAGAGCAGGAGGAGCTGAGCAGATTGATATATGGTTTTGTGGAAGAAGAGTCAGCATGTCCATGTCCACAAACTACAGATCCACAAACCACAGACCACGTTGTGGTCCACAAACCACAGGTCCGCAAAATTCGGACACCTTCCTTGTGTAATCCACATTTTTCTCACTCCCATGACTAGAAATGAATATTCTTTTCCGCAGTATGGACATAAAAGGACATGTTCTATAAACTGCAGACACACGGATGAGGAATTTTTTTCCGGACCTAAAGAAAAGAATGTATAGGAGTGCAATCTGCAAAAAAATGCAGATCGGACACAGATACTAAATATTGTAGTGCTCATGAGGCCTAATTTGTCATTTAGTGATGTAGAGATCAGTCTCTTGTAAGGGATATCATATATCACGTGCATTTTTGTAAGTAGAGCGCACGAGGAAACTGCAACAAAGAGAGCATTACTGATAACGTAAGTAGATCACTAAGGTTTTAATTAGTTAATTACATTTGAAGTCCGCAGAGACTAATTTTTATATGAAGGATCATAAAAACCATATTATCTTCCACACATTCGGTCTGTGAGTCATCCCCAGAACGTATGTGAAATTTGCTGATGCTGAGTAGGATTGTTCGGTGGGAATAAAGGTTGTTCCAGGTCATCGGAATCATTGCTCGGAGCAGATATCTAATATATGTTCTACTTATTAAATGACCTGTGGTGTAGTCCACGTTTCTGCTGAGACAGCTCTACACAGAAATCATCTGGTCCCTTTAGATGTCAGTTCAGTGGGTTTTTCAGGCGTGAGAGTCTGTTTGCTCATGGATGGGAGCTGCAATGTCGCCTGTGTAAATGTTTAGTTATGAATCTTTCAGCAGGAAGGCATTAGACCAGCCCCAGGTTGATGAGATGCTGGTTTTGGCCAGGCTCAGCCAATTGGCACAAGCAGACTGAGCCATTGTCCTTTTAGCCTCATTTATCAAAGCTAATGGCCTGTCCAGGCCAAGACTGGATATAAAGTCTTAATGCTGCTTCATGAAGCATATCATTTCACACCTAAACTGTTGATAATGTACATGAGACACTTACAGTATAGTGAGGAGACAAGGTTTATTCACAAGGGATTGTCTATTGCCATTCCCTTAAAGGGCATCTGTCAGTAGACTTGTACCTATGACACTGGCTGACCTGTTATATGTGCGTTTGGCAGCTGAAGGCATCTGTGTTGGTCCAATGTTCCTATGTGCCCGCATGGCTGAGAACATTTAGGTTTTAATATATGCAAATGAGTGTCTAGGAGAAACGGGGGCGTTACCATTACACCTAGAGGCTCAGCTCTCTCTGTAACTGCCACTCCCTCTGCACTTTGATTGACAGGACCAGACCATGAAAACACCATCACGCCTGGCCCAGTCAATCGAAGTGGAGAGGACGCGGCAGTTGCACAGAGAGCAGAGCCTCTAGGTGTAACGATAATTCCCCTCCTAGAGGCTCATTTGCATATATTAAAACATCATTTTTCACAGCATTTCCGGCACATATGAACATGGGACCAACATTGCAGATGCCTTCAGCTTCCAAACACACATGTAACAGGTCAGCCAGTTAAATTGGTGCAAATCTGCTGACAGATGCCCTTTAAATAAGGCACTGACTGTACATAAATTAATAGAGAATTTTCATAGGAGATCAGCTTCATTTTATATTGAAGCATATTTGCATCACATAACATGAGAACTCTACTTAACAAAAAAACTTCCAAACCAGGCGATGAACATGAGCAAGACCAATTTCACAGGTGGGCAACCCAGCATAGTGTTTGGGTCTCAGAGGTCCACTTATAACGTTCAGCTGGTAAAAAAAACTGATAAATATTTCTAGACAGAAGTATTAGGTTTAAAGGGGTCATCAATATTACAGTCGGGGAGTCAAAGCCCTGCAGACCAGCTGTTTGAGGAGACTACAGCGTTAATACGAGTGCTGCGTTCTCCTCACGGTTTACCTGCTCGCCGTTGACATTGCATTGGTGGAGCAGTGTAATTACAGCTGCTTTGTCCCATTCACTTGAATCGGGGGGAGTGTAACTACAACTGCTCCTTCCTATTGAAGTGAACGGGATGGAGAAGCTGTAATTACACTGCTCGCCGCTGCAATGTTGAAGGTGTCCATGTAAACACTAAAGAGAATGTATGAGATTTTGATATTGATGGTCTATCCTCAGGATAGGTTGTTAATTTCTAATTGGTGGTGGTCCAACTCCTAGAACTCTCGCCGATCAGCTGTTCAAAGAGGCCGCTTTGCTTCAGTAAGTTTTGTTTTCTTGTTCTATAGAGACACATGGGCCTCCATAAGAGATGTACCTGTAGAGACAAAACAATAGGACAATTTTAATTAATTAAAGCAGCTTAGTTTTTTTATTGGTTAAGAGGTGGACATAGCCTTTAGCTCTTCTTCAGCATATTGTAGTCCACTCTACCTACCTCACCAAGTCATACTGTTTTCAAAACTGTAGAAGTAATATACTTTACATAGTAGATTTGTTGAAATAAAAGTGTTACAGTTTATGAATGCCACATCATCTACATGTCCATATTATTTATTCATATGGTCAGGGTCAAACTGGGGTTCCTTGGGCCCATCAGGGAAAATTATTCTCAGGCCCCAACCTCTATATCATCATTAAAGGCTAATAAGTTTTGATTAAAAGAAATAGACCCTTGATGCAAGCTATTGGCTACGAAGGCAGCTCCAAATTTAGAACCCACTATGGTATCAGAGCCTGGGCAAACTGGAGGAACTTCTGCTACTTTGGTCCACCAGTCCAACTCTACATATGGTATGGATCTGTGATATTGCACCATTACAATTCTATAGGTCTATTCTCTACCTCCATGTGTCTCAGAATTTTTTTTCATCGGGAATCGGTGGGAAAAATTATGCCATAATATATTGTGGCTCCAGAGTACATACTGATCCAAAATGTGTCAAATGTAGGCTCTGTGCACACAGTAATAGCAAGTGCATGGACGCTAAGTTCTTTTCACTGGTCTCCAGACAAGGCAAAATAACAGCCTAGTGATGGAAGGAGGAGGCAAAATAGATATTCCCTGGGAAACATATAAAAGGCTTTTTCTGCAATTTGATGGCTCGCAATATGGAGCAGATCTAAACCCTGGTCAAACTTTATAACAGAAAGTGCACTAGTTTTTTCTTCTTAAATTTCAGCGGTTTACAGGTAAAAAAAACGGATATCAGACAGCACAAAACGATTATGAGCTTTCCTCAACTACTGTTCACCTATGGCACAGTAAAAACATGTCACGTAAGTGCGGTGACCAAAAATGGCCTGTTGCAGGGGAATCACTATGGAGGAGCGCAGTAGACCCAGACAGTGGCAGCAGATGGGAGAGCATATTATTTTAGTCTTTTACGCTGTCTGACATGCCTTTCATAGTTCCAGAAAACGCCTTTAGCTTTTTGTACATTATGTTCCTGCTCGGATTTTTCTTTATCTTTATCTTTCTTGCTAATATTTTTTCTTTAGTCATTGGCTATGCTCTTACTACTCACATATGTGAACATTTTTTCTTGTCTAGCTGGATTTGAGTAATATTAGTATTAGATGCCCATATGGCATCAATTTGCTGCGATCATCAGCAGGGAGAAAACTCTGAGCATGCTTCCCGCATCTTGCAAGTGAGTAAATGCTGTCATCGCGGATTGACGAAAAAGAACACAGACTGAAGCCTGTACATCATAAAATAATGGTCTGGATGGATGTCCGGCATGGATGGATGATCATGTTACGACATCAGATTAATTCCTTATCCACATTTTTCATTGCAGTTGCATACAGCAATACGGATTAGGGGGTTAAAGTCCTTCTAATTCTACTCTAGATTTATTGAGTTGTCTGTTGAGTATTTTTCTTTGCCTATTACTTTGTCACATTAGAAATGATCTAAATTGTATAGACAACCCACATTTACTTCCATCAACTAAAGTCTAACTTGATGGAGTCTGTAAAACTTTACCAGTTGTCTTCAGCCATAATTATCAATTGATCAAGACCTGACAAGTTTTCCTGTTCTTGAAAAGAAACATTATGTAAGACCTCATGACATCAAGGATGTATACAGAACAGTGTGTCCATTAGCTGTCCACATCAGCAGTGAAGGTTGACCTTCCTGCTCTTGTCTCCCTTGAGAGAGGTTGGCGAAAGGAAGCACATTTTTAGGGTTAGTCTTTTAATCAGAACATTTCCTCTTTTGCAATGTACAGACAGGGTGGCATGGACAGAAAGGAAAACTTGCTCATAACAATCTGTGCCCGTCTATTGTGTCCTCTCCCGGCCTTAAAAATTGCACGTATTTGGCTTCAATTCAAAGACTTTTTACCAATGGCCCGTTTGCACACGCAGATTGCATTCAGCTAAGTGAATTATGCTTCATTTGTTCTAAGCCAGCTTTTTAATAGGTTTCCTGATAGCTGATAACAGGGCAGGGGTCTCAAACTAGGGCAGATGTATGGGTTGCATATAGAAAAAACTTCCAGTTGACGGCCATGTTTATTTTAAATAAGATACAATACAAAATTATTGGTAAGCACTCAGTTATTTATTTGAACTACATTACTACAATAATACCAGAAATGTTATAAATTTAGTCAATGTATTTTTCCAGTTCAAATGTATATATAAAGGTGCCCAGGTTATACCAGCATGGTCCATATTACTATATACAAGAAGATGTACAACTTATACCAGCTGTAAATATATAATTGTAGACAGGAAATATCCTTGTAATACTATATACAACCTATACCAGCCTATACTTTCACACTCGCGTTTGGTGCGGATCAGTCATGGATCTGCACAGACTGATACGTTCAGATAATACAACCGCATGCTTCCGTTCAGAACAGATCCGTTTGTATTATCTGTAACATAGCCAAGACAAATCCGTCTTGAAAACCATTGAAAGTCAATGGAGGGCGGATCAGTTTTCTATTGTGCCAGATTGTTTCATTGAAAACGGATCCGTCCACATTGACTTACATTGTGTGTCAGGACGGATCCGTTTGGCTTAGTTTCATCAGACGGACACCAGAATGCTGCAAGCAGTGTTTTGGTGTCCGTCTCCAAAGTGAACTGATGCATTCTGAGCGGATCCTTTTCTATTCAGAAAACTGATTAGTTTTGGACCGCTTGTGAGAGCCCTGAACGGATCTCACAAACGGAAAGCCAAAACGCCAGTGTGAATGTAGCCTTATATCACTATATGCAAGATGTATAACCTATACCAGCCACCTTACAGCAGCCATTCCCAGGCCTCTGCAGACTGCTTTTGTTGGGATAGCCAGCCAGAAATCAATATTCCCTGCAGCAGTTCCCCATTGTCCACAACTTTATCAGCTAAGGCTACTTTCCCACTAGCATTCGATCGGATCCGTTCTGAACGTATCCGCTCATATTAATGCAGACGGTGGCTCCGTTCAGAACGGATCCGTCTGCATTAGAACTTAGAAAAATTTTCTAAGTGTGAAAGTAGCCTGAGCGGATCCGTTCAGACTTTACATTGAAAGTCAATACGGGACGGATCCACTGGAAGATTGAGCCATATGGTGTCATCTTCAAGCGGATCTGTCCCCATTGACTTACATTGTAAGTCGGAACGGATCCGCACGCCTCCGCACGGCCAGGCGGACACCCGAACGCTGCTTGCAGCGTTCAGGTGTCCGCTCACTGTGCGGAGCGAAGGCTGAGCGCTGGCAGACGGATGCATTCTCAGTGGACCCGCCTCCACTGAGAATGCATTAGGGCCAGACGGCTGCGTTCAGGGCCGCTTGTGAGCCCCTTCAAACGGAGCTCACGAGTGGACACCTGAACGCAGGTGTGAAAGTAGCCTTAAAAGGGCAACATGCAGACTGCAGGCCATGTCTTTGACACCCCTGATCGAGGCAGTCTGACTCTTACACTGTACAGTCTGAAATATTACACTGCATTAGGGATGAGCAAATCAATTCATACAAATAAATTCGTTCATCTGAATGAGTTCAACGTTTTGGAGGGACTGTCCCCCTACAGAAGATTCCCCACTGTGCTGGCAAATTAACATGGCCGCACATTTAGAGAGACCTTGATGATCTCACACATGTGCTGTTATTTCATGTATCGGTGCATGCCTACAAAAATGAATCGGTGATTGTGTACATGCCACTGAAATTCATTGATGTTGATTCGTATACATATTATCCACGCATGTGCGATTACTGAGATTATCAAGGCCGTGCGAGATGTATGGCCATATTAATCTGTTGGTAGAGGAAGCTTCTAGAGCTGTGGGGCCTCACCAGACCCTCACAAGTGTAAATTTGTTCACATAAACACATTGATTCATACAAATTGATTTGCTCATCCCTACACTGTATTCTACCTAAACCATTAGGCCTGTGATGGCTATCCTCTGGCACTGTGGTAAAACTACAACTCCCAAGAAGCACACTTGCTTAGCTGTTTTCAGAACTCCATAGAAATAAATGGAGCATGCTGAAAGTCGTAGTTTCACCATAGCTGAAGTGCCGGAGGTTAGCTATCACTGCAATAGGCTGTCCATTGATGACTAGTTGAGCGAGATCAAGATCGTTTCCAAAACCTTTTGACTTCCAGACTAACTCTAAAAGCTTAAAGTTGCCCAGAATTAGAAAAACTTTGTATCTTTTCTTCCAAAAACAGCATCACACCTAAGCATTTGGTCATTCCTTAGGCATTTTAGGTTTTCTTAAAAAACTTGTGATTTAAGGTTGGTCTGTGAAGGCTGTTTCAACAACAGATAAATGCGTTTCTTGTTGCTGGACCGCGCTGCCTCAGGAGTAGCAGAAATTCCACATTCAAAACCAGTCAAATAATCGCGGACATGGGAAAGCAAACAGGCCAGTCGAAGCCTTTCCTCCTCTCTCTGCATTCTTGGTGTTCCATAGAAGCCTGGAAGGGAGAGGAGGAAAGGCTTCGACTGGCCTGTTTGCTTTCCCATGTCCGCGATTATTTGACTGGTTTTGAATGTGGAATTTCTGCTACTCCTGAGGCAGCGCGGTCCAGCAAAAAGAAACGCATTTACCTGTGTGAACTGCACCCACTTCACCACTGGGACCTACGACGCTATTAGGCAACATACTTTTTGAGGCTGTTTTTATTATTATTTAAATTGTTTCCACAACAGAACCTAAAAATGAAAAAAAAAAATCCAACATGATGGATCAACATTTTGACAGATATCTGTCATCAGACATCATGTGTCATGAAAATGCACCAATGGTTGGCAGAGAATGGTCTAAAGCACTTTAGTATTACTGTACATCAATCCAGTCTCCTAAAAAAAGAAACCATATCAGAGGACAACAGAAAGTTGGCACAGACTAGAAGAATGAAAATGAAGTACAGTGTTGGTCAAATGGTCAAGAGGTCATCTGAACTTAATGCATTACCGGTGCCACCTTGATACTTTGAATAATCAACTTGTCTACCTATGAGTCGTGTACTGTGTACATCCCTGTGTCCAGATTGTTTCCTTCTCTTTTAAACCTGTTGCTTTTCATCAGAATGTTTAATTTTTGAAAGATAAATTTTTAAAAAGAAAAACCTAAGCTGTATGTTTTCAACCAAAGCAAAAATCTTTCTTCTATGTGGTTGTCCCTGGATAAATAAACAGCATTTCTGAAAATAGCTGCAGTTCATCTAGATAGATAGATAGAGCTCCAATTATGGAAACTTTCTCGCTCTTGTTTCTCACTTTTCTTGTCCTTCTTGATTTGTGAAATTCTTGTTTTGACAAGTTTATGTCACCCACGTGAAGTTTCCTTGGGTCACTATGGTTTCATGATTATCTAATGTTTCTCAACCTGAAAGGAGCTTTCTGCTTTAGAAATCTCTTTTTCAAATACCTTACTAGGGAGTTCCAAGTTAAGGAGAGAAGTAGTAAAGAGTGTCTTTCGGCCTGGAGGACCTGGCATGACCTTGTACTAAACAGCCTATTAAATTTCTAAAAGCACTGTGTAATACTTAATTTCTCCTGTGGTGGCGCTGCAGGATAATGAATCACTTTCATCTAGGTTTCCACAGTAGATTGCTAAGGGCCCTTTCTGGTCATCTTGTGATCAGCTTTTTCTAGGGAAACCCTTCTAATGAAAAGAGATTGGACAAACCATTGAATGTTAGGAACAAGACGTGGATATTTGCACCAGGTACAGACATGTTTATGACACCTATGCTTTCCCTACTTATTGACGTAATTACAAAAGCAAGCCACTTTATCTGATCTGCAGCTTGAAAACACTTCAGTGCACCTCCTGTACTGTTTTCCTAGGACATGTAATGATCAGGTCAGGTACCCTAGGAATAAAAATGAAATTCAATCATCTTGCATACAAAAGCTAAGATGAAGGTTGGGCAATATGTCCTGTTTTTCTAGTTGAAGTGGAATGTTTGTTCTTCTACTTTTCTTGGTTGTAAAATAAACCCATTTCATACACAATACATCCTGGAGTAGAAAGTTAGGTGGTAAACAATTATCTAATTAATCAGTACCAAGACATAATAAGGGCCAGATGGCTTTTCAATTTCCTCAACTTTTTACAGATTATTTACGGCAAAATAGTTGTGCAGACTTTTCTGTTTAGTCTTTCGGCTAAGCTCCCCCCCCTTGCTTCATGGTTCTTATTAGTCACAATTGAACTCTGGGCTGTATTTTTTTATAGGATGTTCTGCAAATATTGGGGTAAGTACATAACCACCAGTATTCTAGTTTTCCAATATCTGAATTTCCTGATGTATACTTTTTATATGATGGATAGGAAAACATATCAGTAAAGAATTATTCTGAAAGGAGAGGCACATTAGTTATACTATAGTCCTGTTTAAGGGTTATCCTCCATAAAGGAGTTGCCCGGTTTCAAGACCAAACCAGAAAACTCAAGGGATCAACCTGTAATAAAGAGTCAATAATTACTTACCAGACAGATCCCATGCTATACTTTGGTTCTCCTGGTAGAGCTCCGTTTTCCTGTCTGCAACAGTGACATCACGCCTACACCATGTGATCACTGCAGCCAATCCCTGGCCTCTTAAGTGAACCTCTGAATCTAGTGATCAGAGGTCATACGTTGTCAACGTGATGTCACTGCTGAGACCAGGAAAACAGGGCCCAATGGTGTGTGATCTGTCAAGTAAGTATTCATCTATTCTTTATTACAGGTCAATCCCCCGAGTTGTCCGATTTCCTCTTGAAACTGGGCAACCCCTTTAATTCTGCTGGTCTAGCCACTTACCTACGGTAGCATGCAGTTATGGGGAATGCAGCCATGCTTGTACAATACAGCTCAACATATCCGGTAATTGTGGATAGATACTGGAATTTTATATTTCCAAGGTAGTATTCTGGTATCCATCTCTGCTCCCTTTCCCAGTAGTTCAGCATAGTGTGGTAATGTTTACAGTAAAGTGCACAGTAGAGGTATGGTGGGGGTGTGTATTAGGGAGCTTTCACCTAGGGTATATTAGGGATCTTGCTCAGGTTTAGGGTCAGGTATCCGGACAGGGTCACCCCTTTGGGGCAAGTGCTCTGTATAGATAATCCTAGTCCCTTCCCACTTTGTAGGGTGATATAGGGCTAGTTGTTCCTGATGCTGTCTTTATACAAGAAAACAAGAGCCACCCGCCTGTTTGCCTGTTCTGCATTCAAAAATATCTGAACCACCCAGCTGTATATAGACAACGTATCCAAGTGAGCACATCAGGGCACGACCTTGTCTTTGGGGTTTGTGAATGGTTCACATCCCTCTATGGACCTACTACGTCTGGATTGGTAAGATTATTCCAATTTTCCTTTCCCCATTGTGTCTAATGGGCCCTGTGACATTGTGTAGTGTGCTATAGTTTACTACAGTCTAGGTGACATTTCAGTCTTTGATATACATATTTGTGCTTTGTATGTCTTTTTTGGTGCAGTTTGTTGATTTTATTACAGCACTAGTAAAAGTTAAGTTTTAATTCCCTTTGCCTCATTTTTGGGGTTTCTGTAATTTAGGGGTGTGTATCTCGCCCGGTTTTCCAGTTTAGCTGGGTGAGAACGGAAATCCAGAAATGGTATGGCTTCAGCAAGGAATAGTTGCTGGAGCTGATTTTTATTTAAAGTTGTATGGGCTGGATGTCTTTGGACTGGGAGATAGGTTGGCAGTGGGAGACAGCTGGGCTAACCAAGCTGGGATAAATAAACCCTCAGTGTAGGAGTCTGGGGGCAGAGGAAGTGACCCTACAGAGAGGGAAGCCTGGGGGGGGCTTGTGTGGTCACAGCCAGGAGGGCTGCTAGACCGTTCAGCTTAGAGAAGCCGGATCTCTCCCCTGGACTTGTGTTTGGTGAGCTGACCAGTTTAGTGTTGGAACCTGATACCCTGTTTGTGAACTGTGCTCTATAGGTGAGATAGAAACGGTATATGTATTAGGAAGTGCCCAGACGGGCAGGTGTTTATTTTGGTTTGGATTTATGTTTGTGTGTCAGAGGAGAAGTCTGTGATTGTGACCCCTTGTAAGAGAGAGCGATCCCTTACAATAGGTTAGAAGACCTTTACTTAGACTTCCTATAGAGATGCCTGATCAATTATGCTAGAACTAGAAATGACTGAGAACATCTTTATACATGAATTCTAAGGTGAGCTGTAAAACCTCTAGACTATTGGTGGATCACTCAATTCCTCCCTGGTGCTCACATTGTCATTGACTTAAATGCTGCTGCAGATGAGTGGAAGTGTCCACAAGCAATTTGGGGGAGATTTATCATGAGGGGGATTTTTATGAAAAAAACTGTATCTGAGAAATATAATATAACTATTTGATCTGGCTAAAACCAGTCCTATTTTGCAATTTCTGGGGCTTGATAAATTATAACTTATTCTATCTACTCAGAGGACTGCTTTATCCCTTGGGCCAAAAAGAATAAAAAGTACTGACAGCAGTTAGGTTAGGTTCACATTGCTGTTTAAAATCCCATCATTCTGTTCTTGCATGGGAACAGAACACGAGAATTGCTGGATCTGGAATATGCTGGACTCCAATGATGCTCAATAGTCCCTGTACATGAGTACTGGCATTCTGCTGGACAAAATTCAGCTGCATGATGCAGAATCCCAGAACAGCGATGTGAACCTACCCTAAAAGGTGTATTTCGGGACTCCTACTATCTAAAAGAGTTGCAGCTATGTGAAGGAACAGTAAAAATGTGAACGAAGGTTCACTTATTATTGCAGAATTCTTATTATACAGTTCTTCTATTGCTTCATGTTCCCAGTTGAAGAAAAAATGAAGGACACCTACTAGGCAGGGTGGTGGTTTGCACCATTCTTTTACTTGTATGTGTCTATAAAGGTGGTTGTGTATGGACACTATAGTTAACCAGCCCATATAGCCACCTTTACACATATGCATAGGTAAATATACTGTACAATCATCTCCGCTAAGGATCCTTCTCATGGAACATTTGATACCACCTCTGAGGTTTTAGTCTAACACTTTTGGCTTTTGTTTCAAGATAACGCGATGAGTTAAGAAATTTGAGGTAAGAGTGTGTGCGTTACCCCTGCTACATCTGTATAATAAGAGTGTCAGATAAAATAAAAGCTAGTGAAGAACTGAAGACTATTCAGCACCATTTCCCACCACACACTAGGGGGGAGACGAGTCTTCAAAAGTGTACCTTTTCCCCTTCTTTATTTTTTGTTATTCAGTTCCTTCAGTTCCATCTTCTTCATATACATACCGTATTTTCCGGCGTATAAGACGACTGGGCGTATAAGACGACCCCCAACTTTTCCAGTTAAAATATAGGGTTTTGGGCTATACTTGCCGTATAAGACTATGTAACCAGGGTATTCGTGATGGCTGAATGAACGCATAGCTCCGGCACAATCCGACTTCAAGTAAGCCAGTTTCCCTCTCCCAATCCATAAAAACCCTGCCAATTGTGCCCTGCTCCCTTAGTAAACATACACACGATGCCATGGGGGAAGAAGACCCAAGCCAAGCAGGGCAGGCTGGACTTTTACTTTGATAATGGCGATGACGCAGCTCCATCTGCCTCAGCCGCCCGAGACCCATCCTCACCGCTCACTGTAGCGGCCCCGACACCCTCCACTCCAGGGCAGCGTGAAGACCACACAAGCACAAACCACCCGCGCCACTCACCCGCTTGCCCAGCTCATGCTTCAGGAGGTTCGGTCAGAGTGGGTCCGGCCAGAGTCTCTTCACAGCAAGGACACGTGGAAGTGCAGAATGGAGAATTCACTGTTTCCCACAATCAGCTAATAGATAACCAAGACTATGCAACCAATAGAGGGCGCTGTTTATAACTCATGAACAGCGCCCTCTAGTCTTATGACAAGACTATTCACTGTTGTGAGAGCGTGAAAACTCAGATCCGATGGTATATTCTAACCCTGAGGCATTCCCATGGTGATACCATCGGATCTGAGTTTTCACGATCTCACAACAGCGAATAGTCTTGTCACAATCTCCAGTCCGGCTCTGAAGTAAGTACCGTAAGTTTCAGCACGCCATATACAGGCTTATAAGACGACAGCCGGCATATAAGACGACCACCAACTTTTAAAAAGATTTTCATGTGATAAAAAGTCGTCTTATACGCCGGAAAATACTGTATGTGTTTTATATGTTTATGTTATATGTCCAGATAAATCCCAGCTTTTTCATTGTGTCCTTTCCCACAATGAATTAGTTGAACAGGTCAAGAAGTTTTAACACAGGGTAACATGTGGTTTAGTGTTCTAGATTGTTTCCAAAAACCATATGCATAAGAGATTGAAGCCAGATTCCAGGTGGTGCTGATGTTAGCAAAATATTATTGTAGATTGTACGGAACTGGACGATTTTGCAGAAATTTGAAAAATTTGATGGGTGTGATCCAAAGCACTTATGGAAACTATTTCATGTCTAGCCTTTTAGAAATGTGATGTAAGACAGAAACATTACAAGTAGAGGGAACTGCTTCAAGAAAAGGCACAGAGGCCAATTTTAAAAAAAAAACATTAAGCAGACAATACTCTGGAATGCAGTTGTTAACTTCACAGAGACAGTCGGGGCTTTTGTAAATAGGATTAGGTAAATGTGCTCATTAGTGAAGTCGGCCATTATGGCAAGGAATAAATAAGCCATTTAGTGTTGCTGTAGACAAAATAGTTGTCACATCCAGTTGGAATTCATTCAGACATTAAATACTTAAAGACCTACCACATGTCTCGCTTTTGAAGGGTAAACCAGAAATACTAGGATCTTACTTGACATTGTTATATTTAGACCATTTGCTGTGAAGACATAGTCATGACAAACAAGATGACCATGGTTACCAGTGTAATGGCTTGGCAGTTTTTGCAAGTCTGTTGGCCAAAATTAGTATCGGATTCAAGTAGTCACTGGTGATTTTAATTGAGACCATGAGGGATTATTTATAAAGTGGAATTAGATTTCAAGCTCTAAGCCTTTTATTATTTTAACTTTTTGATCTCCCTTATTTGTACAACCTGTAATAAAGGCAGACTGCATATCACCTTGGAATTATGTATGACAGCTTGTAACAATAGCAGACACCAAGGTAGCAGTCGCATCCCGAACCTGGTGCCTAAGAACATCCCTCTGCTATATAAGGGCATGACCCAACAGTGTGGCTGGCCGCACCATGTCCACCCATGCAACCAATGGCTGTACTATCTTAATGCAGACTGCATGTAGTCAGACACACCATGGGGTCATGCCCTAAAATGATTCCAGTATTACAAATGGTACATACAGTAGTAGGTGAGGACCCTATTACTAATTTTGCATTGGGACAGAGAAGCTACAAGCTACTTCTGTGATAGGGGCATCTGCACCTTATCTCATAAATTCTGAATTAGTAGGTCTAATTGCATTCACTAAAACAGGTTCCAATTTGGGACCTGATAAACAACCTTTGCACTTCAATTGCATAAACTGTAGAGAAAGAGGGGTATATACAAAATAAACATAGCTTCATGTGTACAATACAAATAGGACACACCTATGCTGCGCTCTGCCAATATCTTCAAACACAACCAGCTTGATATAAGTTACGCAGTGCAGCAACCTTCTGTGGGAAGAGCTGTGAGAAGGATGAAAGTGGTGGCCCAGATAGGAGTAGTAGTGGTTGACGGTGGCAATTCTCACTCTGGCACTCCCTGGTGCCATGCAGTGGTGAATGGAGAAAGCACATTTTCTTTCCTTGGGGAACACCCTAGGCCTTTTGAGGATTCCCGCCAGGTGATAGTTGTAGTCAGTGACCAGGCTCATTTGGTTGCAATAAAGATTCATTTTACTGAATAGATAATGGGCAGTTCATCAAACAGAAAAGGCACAGTTCTGGAGTATGTTACAGAATAGGCTTCTCATAATAGTTGTATATAGGCAGTAGTAATGATGGTGGTAGTAGTAGTACTCCCTGAGTCTCACTCTTAACATACTTTGCAGTCTTTCCAAATAACCACAGTCTTGCAATTCTGTGCTCATTTATTTCTTCTGGAATTCCCGGGCTGAGGGGTGCAGAAGATCTTAGATTCAGATGACCAATCCATCTCAAAAGTGGGTGCTGGAGTTAATTAATCTTTTCCAATAACAGTAAAATCTTAATGCCATAAATGAGCTGTACCTGTATGAATCCAGTGCACAGCCTTCATGTTCTAGACCAGTGATGGTGAACCTCTTAGAGACTGAGTGCCCAAACTGCAACCCAAAAATCACTTATTTATCGCAAAGTGCCAATACGACAATTTAACCTGAATACCAATATAGTATACAGTCATCGCCTTAAATGTTGGCACCTCTGAAAGTTTTTAATAAAATGAAGTATTTCTCACAAAAAAAGTATTGCAGTAACACATGTTTTGCTATACACATGTTTATTCCCTTTGTGTGTATTGGAACAAAACCAAAAAAGGGAGAAACAAAAGCAACTTGGACATAATGTCACACCAAACTCCAAAATTAGGCTGGAGTAAATTATTGGCACCCTTTCAAAATTGTGGATAAATAGGATTGTTTCAAGCATGTGATGCTCCTTTAAACTCACCTGGGGCAAGTAACAGGTGTGGGCAATATAAAAATCACACATGAAAGCAGATAAAAAGGAGAGAAGTTCACTTAGTCTTTGCATTGTTTGTCTGTGTGCGCCACACTAAGCATGGACAACAGAAAGAGGAGAAGAGAACTGTCTGAGGACTTGAGAACCAAAATTGTGGAAAAATATCAACAATCTCAAGGTCCATCTCCAGAGATCTAGATTTGCCTTTGTCCACAGTGCGCAACATTATCAAGAAGTTTGCAACCCATGGCACTGTAGCTAATCTCCCTGGGCGTGGACAGAAGAGAAAAATTGATGAAAGGTGTCACCGCAGGATAGTCTGGATGGTGGATAAGCAGCCCCAAACATGTTCCAAAGATATTCAAGCTGTCCTGCAGGCTCAGGGAGCATCAGTGTCAGCGCGAACTATCCGTCGACATTTAAATGAAACGCTATGGCAGGAGACCCAGGAGGACCACACTGCTGACGCAGAGACATAAAAAAGCAAAACTACATTTTGCAAAAATGAACTTGAGTAAGTCAAAATACGTCTGGGAAAACGTTTTGTGGACAGATGAGACCAAGATAGAGCTTTTTGGTAAAGCACATCATTCTACTGTTTACCGAAAACTGAATGAGGCCTATAAATAAAAGAACACAGTACCTACAGTGAAATATGGTGGAGGTTCATTGATGTTTTGGGGTTGTTTTTGCTGCCTCTGGCACTGGGCGCCTTGAATGTGTGCAAGGCATCATGAAATCTGAGGATTACCAACGAATCTTGGGTCGCACTGTAGAGCCCAGTGTCAGAAAGCTGGGTTTCAAGACAATGACCCGAAACATACATAAAAAAGCACCCAGAAATTGGATGGCAACAAAGCGCTGGAGAGTTCTGAATGAGTCCAGATCTAAATCCCATTGAACACCTGTGGAGAGATCTTAAAATTGCTGTTGGGAAAAGGCGCCCTTCCAATAAGAGAGACCTGGAGCAGTTTGCTAAGGAAGAGTAGTCCAAAATTCCAGGTGAGAGGTGTCAGAAGCTTATTGATGGTTATAGGAAGCGACTGATTTCAGTTATTTTTTCCAAAAAGTGTGCAACCAAATATAAACTTAAGTGTGCTAATAATTTTGTCCAGCCTATTTTTGGAGTTTGGTGTGACATTATGTCTAATTTGCTTTTTTCCCTCCTTTTTTGGGTTTTGTTCCAATACACACAAAGGCAATAAACATGTGTATAGCAAACCATGTGTTATTGTAATATTTTTCTGTGAAAAATACTTCATTTTCTTAAAAAAAATTCAGGGGTGGCAACATAGTGTGTAGCACATGATGCTTTTCAATCAAAGACCGTTAAAAAACAAATAAGTTAACGTCTATTTTTTTTTTACAATCAAAGTCTATGAGGACGGATGCCACTGTATGGCACCTGTTAACTTATTTGTTTTTTTTAACAATGGAAGTCTATGGGGACGGATGTCACTGTCTGAGGCATCCATTAACGTATACATTTTTTCGTATACATTAAACAGATGGCAAAAACGTGATGTGAAACCAGCCTTAGGCCGAATAGATCATACGAGTGTATTATTGTAGTGCAGCGGCAGCATGAAGAGCACAGCGTCAAAGCAACCAATAACGCTGTGCGCTCCTGCTCTCAGCCGGATGCCAAGCCGGGATACCAAGGACCGCTCACTGCCGTGATCCACGGCCGTGTGCATTCGGCCTTACGGTCCATCTAGACGTCCATAATTTGGGTCCGCATTCGTTCCGCAATTTGCGGACCCATTCACTTTCAATGGGGCTGGAACAGATGCAAATCCACATTTCTCAGATCCTCATCTGCATTTTCAGGATGCGCCTCCGTTCTTTCGGGATCCGTTTTTTCAGGATCCGCAATTCTGTTCCTGAAAAAATAGAACATGTCCTATTCTTGTCTGCAATTGCGGACCAGAAAAGGCATTTTCTGTTATAGTGTCTGTGATGTGCGGTCCGCAAATTGCTGATCGCACATTGCAGGTGTCCGTGTTTTGCGGATCTGCAATTTGCGGATCCGCAAAACACTTACGGACGTGTGAATGGACCCTTAGACACACAAGCTGGTCCCCATGGCAACCTAACCAGGACTGCCAGTGTTAACTGTTTTATGTCCGCACACAACTATTTGGAACTTGATCAAGGTTCCCTTTATTACAATGACTGATCTTGTTCAGCTTTTTTGAGCACATTGTGATATCTAATGTTATCCTTTCCGATAAAACACTGTGATGCCATTCTATATTTCATATGTAATTTTGTCCTCAAAATACCTATTTACTGGCAATCCGGGCCATCAGCTGATTGAGGAAAGCTGGCAGCACATGCTGTATTACACTGCATCATGTCAAATGTAATGTACATGGCGGTGACAAATCCTTGAGTGGGAGCTGCTAATTCAAGCAACTCTCTGACCTTGATAATATGAAATCCATATAGTCTAACAGGGTTTGTCATAATAGAAAAATCTATTTATTTTAATCATTGTGTAATACAAAAAAAATCATACATATAATCATACAGGAGTGCATGGATTGAATAAAATACTCTACACACAATCAAGAGACAATAGGTAAATAATAAGGCACTTCTCATTTCTTCTAGTGCTGTGATTATATTGCAATCAAATCATTGCATAACATTTTCTATTACGGTATGTTGATCATGTAGTCTTCTGGTTCACATGAAGTAGCTTCAGTCCTGCACTCTTGAATACTGCTGTGGGTGCCTCATTTCCTATCTATACTGGTCTACAGAACAGCTTGTGCGATCTGCCTTCTCTGAAGACTTGGATGCTTTCCGTCCTCTCTGTACTCTGATCTGCTATGCATAGTTGCTCCACCTACCAGCTGCTGTCTGAGAGAAGGGAGAGCAGAGAGCTAACACATCCAGAAGAAGTTTGTTGTCCAATCTATGTGAGAAGTAGCAGGACAGCTACAGTACAGACCAAAAGTTTGGACACACCTCATTCAAAGAGTTTTCTTTATTTTCATGACTATGAAAATTGCAGATTCACACCGAAGGCATCAAAACTATGAATTAACACATGTGGAATTATATACATAACAAAAAAGTGTAAATCAACTGAAAATATGTCATATTCTAGGTTCTTCAAAGTAGCCACCTTTTGCTTTGATTACTGCTTTGCACACTCTTGGCATTCTCTTGATGAGCTTCAAGAGGTAGTCACCTAAAATGGTCTTCCAACAGTCTTGAAGGAGTTCCCAGAGATGCTTAGCACTTGTTGGCCCTTTTGCCTTCACTCTGCGGTCCAGCTCACCCCAAACCATCTCGATTGGGTTCAGGTCCGGTGACTGTGGAGGCCAGGTCATCTGGCGCAGCACCCCATCACTCTCCTTCATGGTCAAATAGCCCTTACACAGCCTGGAGGTGTGTTTGGGGTCATTGTCCTGTTAAAAAATAAATGATGGCCCAACTAAACGCAAACCGGATGGAATAGCATGCCGCTGCAAGATGCTGTGGTAGCCATGCTGGTTCAGTATGCCTTCAATTTTGAATAAATCCCCAACAGTGTCACCAGAAAAGCACCCCCACACAATCACACCTCCTCCTCCATGCTTCACGGTGGGAACCAGGCATGTAGAGTCCATCCGTTCACCTTTTCTGCGTCGAACAAAGTAACGGTGGTTGGAACCAAAGATCTCAAATTTGGACTCCTCAGACCAAAGCACAGATTTCCACTGGTCTAATGTCCATTCCTTGTGTTCTTTCGCCCAAACAAGTCTCTTCTGCTTGTTGCCTGTCTTTAGCAGTGGTTTTCTAGCAGATATTCTACCATGAAGTCCTGATTCACACAGTCTTCTAGAGATGTGTCTGCTGATTCACACAGTTGTTCTAGAGATGTGTCTGCTGCTAGAACTCTGTGTGGCATTGACCTGGTCTCTAATCTGAGCTGCTGTTAACCTGCGATTTCTGAGGCTGGTGACTCAGATGAACTTATCCTCCGCAGCAGAGGTGACTCTTGGTCTTCCTTTCTTGGGGAGGTCTGCATGTGAGCCAGTTTCTTTGTAGCGCTTGATGGTTTTTGTGACTGCACTTGGGGACACTTTCAAAGTTTTCCCAATTTTTCGGACTGACTGATCTTCATTTCTTAAAGTAATGATGGCCACTCGTTTTTCTTTACTTAGCTGCTTTTTTCTTGCCATAATACAAATTCTAACAGTCTTTTCAGTAGGACTATCAGCTGTGTATCCACCTGACTTCTCCACAATGCAACTGATGGTCCCAACCCCATTTATAAGGCACAAAATCCCACTTATTAAACCTGACAGGGCACACCTGTGAAGTTAAACCATTTCAGGTGACTACCTCTTGAAGCTCATCAAGAGAATGCCAAGAATGTGCAAAGCAGTAATCAAAGCAAAAGGTGGCTACTTTGAAGAACCTAGAATATGACATATTTTTAGTTGTTTCACACTTTTTTGTTATGTATATAATGACACATGTGTTAATTCATAGTTTTGATGCCTTCGTGTGAATCTACAATTTTCATAGTCATGAAAATAAAGAAAACTCTTTGAATGAGAAGGTGTGTCCAAACTTTTGGTCTGTACTGTATGTGAAGGAGTTTCACAGACTCTGCAACAGCAAAATGGTAGGAAATGTATAATGAAGACAAATTAGTTTCTTAATTTTACATTTAGGAAGCAAATAAACAATAACAAAATGATCAGTGCAAAGGCGTTCATAGCATTTAAGCCTTAATTAAGCTATTGTGTTAATATGGACATGGATGATGCAAGTTTATCCTAAATGGACAGCTTCTGAACTCCAGTTTAAGAGGACTGCATAGCCGGTAGCGGAGATTTAAAGTATGAAAACTTCTGGTCCATAATGAAAAATTGTAATAAGGCAATCTATCAAGTTGCTTATTCCTTCAAAAATGTAAACATTTAAAATACATTTGGGAAATGCTGAAGTAGAATCTTTATCTCTAGGAATCTTTTTCATTTGACAGATATCTTTGGCCCATTTTTGTGAAATTCTTTGCGTAATTGAAAGAAGACAGAGGGCTGTGCCCACAGGTACAGGGGGTACAAGATGCCAAACAGTCACAGACAATGGTTCTTTCCCAGCAGTTCAGTTTACTGAACAATGTAGTGAACAAAAAGCTGAGAATATATAAAACAGCTTGGTAGCAGAGAATAAACCAACAATAAATGTAACATTGTCTAACAATAAACCAGCAATGTTTTCCCCAAAGTCCATTAAACCGCCTAGCTGCACATGTATGTTCCTGGACGAGTTCCTTGTTGGGGTGCACCCTAAGTATTGTGCAATACTATTTGTAATCCACAGGGAAATTATGTCTGTCTCATGTAACTTTAATCCTTACTCCAGCTACCAGCATATAACACCCTATGAGCAGCCAGTGAGATAGGAAGGTGTCAGCGTATGAGGCCCTTAGGGCTATGCATTAGCTTGCAGCCCGTACACCACAATGTAACTGTACTCGGAGCGTTATTGTATGTCAAAATGCCACTTCAACAGTGTGGTGCAACGTGACACGGCAAAGCCACACTTACAGTTCCTTGAGAAGGTTCTTAGTGCTTTTTCTTATTTCCTGGTCCACTCCAGAACTGGATCCTATAGACACGACACTCCTGGGGTTGTCGCTGGAAACCTTCCATTTGTGAGCCGGTCCATTCCCTTCCAGATTCAGCAGAGATGATCCCTTGAGTTTTCCAGCAGCACCAAGCACAGCCTCCCGTCTGCTGACTTCCTGCTACAAGAGGAACCTCCTCCCCTTACACAGGGAGAGTGTGATGCAATAAGTCATTTGCTAAGTGCAGTGTCAAATCTGCATATTCAGTTTGCTATCACACTTGTAAGGGGTCCAAAACAGCCCATAAATTATTATATTATTATAATTAGAGCTATTTATAACATCATTGGCTCTTGGCGGCAGCTTGGTTATTCCATCTTTGATTGAGCCCATAAATTTGCTATTTTCCAACTTTGCTAACTAAATAGGTTATTAGTATTCCTCTGATACACATCTCCAATGTACACTTTTATCATCGTATCCTTTGCTTCCATGTCCTGACCAAAGTGAGATGTTGCAGTAATTATACAATTTACAACCTAGCAGAGTAATACACTTAAAGGGAACCTGTCATGTGGATATTTGATTATAATCTAACTAATTATATACAATCATTAACTACTAAAAAGTGCCTTAGATGTATTCACTTACTGGTGTGACAGATGGTTACTTCATAATATACACACAAAGATGCCACATGCCGCATGCTGATGAGCTGATTTGAGTCCAGCGTGATGTCAGTGAGTCCAGCGTTTTTTTAATTCAGAGCTATATCCACTCCCCTGCCCACCTGCTGCTGATTCATATGGAAAATAACTGTCAATCAGCAGAAGGTATGCAGGGAGAGTCAGGAGCTCATGAATATTCAGGACTCATCATTACGAGCTGGAGCTTTTTAATACAAGATGTTGGCAGATTGACTGGGTCAATTAAAGAAAGTGACCCAGCATTTTGCTAAGAGAATCAGTCACTTATTTATGTTGCCCTTAGTTAGGACACCATAAAACTGGTGACAGATTCCCTTTAAGGTCCCTTGCCCCAAATCCTTACATAATGCTGCTGCCTTGAAAATAAGTTGCAATAAAGAATATTTCCTCAGTATATTTGATGTACATAAGTGAGTAAAATTATTGAATTTCTTCTCCTTAGGGCCAAGGAAATAAAGACCAAACTTGGAACTCTTCTTCAAAAGCCAGAAACTGCCTTTGATCTAATTATCCCATACCCTGAAAAGCCTGAAAAGACAATCAAGGCATCCAAGTAGGTATCATTCATGAGCTAATGTATATCAATGTACTCTACTAACAGAATTACTGTATGTATATATGCATGTAAGTGTATGAAACCCACACCATCTCCATGTGTCTTCAGGTTAAGGAAATAATTTAGTAAATTTTTAGCCTGTAATATAATTAATTACATTTTTATTGCTCTTAATTCAAGTGTCGGATGGTTTCATTACTATTGGACACATTAATCCTAGTGATGAGTGATGATATTTCGCAAATATTCGCTAGAATATTCATTCCATATTCGCGAATATTCGTATGAGATTATTTTTGCGATTGCGATTAATCTAAAATGTAAAAATCGCATAAATGTGAAGTTGATAAAAAAGAATATATAGCAGTAAATATAGTGCTATATATTAGTTTTAAGAATATTTGTCATATTCTAAAACAAAAATATATAGCAATATAGCGAATATTTGAGAAAATACAAACAGAGCAATTTAGTTAAGCTAATATAATGTTATAATATATTTTTTTAATAGTGTACATTTTTTCCAAATCTGAAGTTCATAAAAGAAAATTAGCTAAACTATATTAGCTAAATTGCTCTATATTTGTATTTAGCGAATATTCGCTATATTGCTATATATTCTTGTTTTAGAATATTACGAATATTCTAAAAAAGAATATATAGCACGATATCGAATATATTAGTTTTTCGAATATTCGTCATTTTTTTCCATCTGAAGTCATAATTCCTCGCTGCTTAACGCCGATAGAAATTCTCATTACGAAAATTCACAATAAACACTACCCCTAAGGCTACCTTCACACTGGCGTTTTGAATTCCGCTTGTGAGATCCGTTTCAGGGATGTCACAAACGGTTCAAAATGGATCAGTTCAGCCCCAATGCATTCTGAATGGATAAGGATCCGTTCAGAATACATTAGTTTGCCTCTGTTCAGCCTCCATTCCGCTCTGGAGGCGGACACCAAAACGCTGCTTGCAGCGTTTTGATGTCCGCCTGACGATGCGGAGCCAAACGGATCCGTCCTGACTTACAATGTAAGTCAATGGGGACGGATCCATTTTCACTGGCACAATGTGGTGCAATTGAAAACGGATCCGTCCCCCATTGACTTTCACCCTAAGTTCACACCTGAGCGTTTTACAGCGCGTTCAAACGCGCTGTAAAACGCTCAACACATGAAAAGCAATGCTTCCCTATGGAAATGGTTCTCACCTGGGCGTTTTACAGAGTGTACGATCGCGCTGTAAAACGCCCGACGCTCAAACAAGTACTTGAGCTTCTTTGGGGCGTTTTGACGTGCGTTTGTGGCCATAGGACACTGCAGTCAATGACACAAACGCGCGTCAAACGCGCGTTTACTATTACAAAAAACGCGCGTCAGAAACGCGCGTCAAAAACGCGCGTTTGGGAAACGCTCAGGTGTGAAAGCAGGGTCAGTGTAAGTCCAAACGGATCAGTTTGCATTATCATGAAAAAAAAAATGTATGTGTGAAGGCTTTGGCCTGGATTTGTGGGAGGGGCTGAGGTCCGCCTCCAGCCTATTTAGGGCACCCCTCTACCTGACTCCTGCACCGTCCGAGGTCTGAACTTTGAAGGAGGAAGTCGCTGGTGGAGTTACTGGAGAGTTACCTGCGAGTTGCTGAGTCTTGGAAGTTTTGCCCGGTATACTATGAGTCATCCATACGGTACAGCTGGGGCCTCACGGTTGCCCCCTGTACCGGCTCATTTCATTTCACCAAACTTTGCACTCATGTCACAAATTCTCGTTACAAGTCACTATCATTTCATGTCTGCGGTACAGCACAGGGCCTCACGGTTGCCCCTGTACCAGCTCGTTCATTTCACTTTTTCCTTGTCAAACCATGTCACAGTTTCACTCCTGTCACGGTTTCATGTTGCTACGTTTTCCGATCATGCATGCACACGGTCACCACACCACATCCCCACTCCCAGCGCTGCCAAAACACGTTGTACCGGGTCCCCATGGCAGCCTCCAACGCCGTTCCCCTCCTCACCATCATCCCACACTTTCCTTCCCCTCACACACAAATATGTACATGTTTCATGCTGTCACTTGCGGGGACCATTCTGTTACTTTTGCTGGATAAGTCGCTCCCCTCGCCCAGCTCAGCGGCACGCCCGCCTTCCCACAGTCACCAGTGGCTCACCGCAACCCGACCGCTCCATGCTCCCCCTCCACACACCGCACCAGCGCCGCGGTCCCTCTCTTCCCCGCATCTCCGTCCTCCTGCCGCGCTGCCAATGGCGTCCGCCGCGTCCCGACGCCCGGTTTGCGCATGCGCGGGGGGGGGGCGCGGCGCGTGCGCGGCCGCGGCGCATGCGCAGTGACCGGCGGCCGGCCGGATGCCGCGCACGTGCGCTGTGCGGGGGGGAGGGGGAGCCGAGGGGTGCCGCACATACACCCCTGCACCAGGCACCTCAAGATTCGGCTACCGCTCCCCTCCATCAGCCAGCACCTTCAGGAGGGGGGCGCCACATCCTCAAACCTCAAACGTTCACACACAGCACCAGAACACCCGCATGGGAAAATAGAGGAAAACAAAAACAAAACCAATATATAAACTCGCCATATGGGAAAACAGAAACCCGCCACATAATAAAAAATAAAAAAAAAACCCCATATGGAAAACAGAAAACCCGCCACTTAAAAAAAAAAAAAAAAAAAAACCCGCCACATGGAAAAAAAAAAAATAACCCGCCACTTAGAAAAAAAAAAAAAAAAACGCCATATGGGAAAACAAAACCCAGCCACAGAGAAAAAAAAAAAAAAAAAAAAAGAAAACCCGCCATATGGAAAATAAATAAAAGTAATCATCACAGTCAAACTACCCCCGGCTTCTTTTCTACATTTCACACCACATCCACCATACCGGGTCACCATGGCAACTCACGGCGCAATCCTCTCAGGTCATGCTAACGTCCAGACCGCTGTCAAACTCTCGTCATAACACTTCTGTCTACCCCTCTTTTAGGCGGTCAAGCTCATTCTTATTTACGCTGCACGTATCCTGTGATTTTTTTCTGGCTACCAGGTACGTACACCTGCTCAATCGTCTATTTTTCCTACATTTCACTCCATCCCGTTAGGGTCAGCGTGCTGGCATTAGGGGTATCGGAATCCCACTAGAGTATCCCCCTCTTGGCTCCGCCATCAGTCAGTGGTCCGCGAGGCCAACACCCCGCCTCACACGCTCGGAGGCAGCCACCCATCGCGCCACTCGTTAGTAAGCCGCCTCGCTGTTGCATAGAGAGGGCCTCACCTGTCACTCCCTTTCCCTAGTCCTGTCTTACAAGTCACCGAGAGGCCTCACACTCCTGCCACCACGTCAGTGGCCTCATCAACCCCTCGCGCCAACTCATAGATAGTGCCTCTCAAGCCGCTCGGCAATTAGCAGGGCCTCATCTGTCACCATCTTAGGCTTAATTATTTCGCCATCCGGCATAGCTAGCTTGCCAGCGCGATCCGGTGTTTCCCCACACTAACAAACTATTCTGTTTTAGCATGTCTCTGGAAGGAAGTGAGAACTTTTCCCTTCCTGGCACTCCGGCCAGATCCATCACCTTAGCCCAGGGAGACGATCTTTCCAGCCCAGCAGCCATCAGATCCTGGACAGTTCCGCGTATCACGACAGAATTGAGGAGACGGCAGATTCCCTTCCCCGCCACGGCAAGGAAAGCGGAGCTTTTCCGTCTACTGCGCACGTCAGCCAGTAACGCGGAGGCAGGGGAAGGACCCAGCCAGTCCAGCACGGGGGACATACACGCCATGCTGGCCTCTTTGATGACATCCATGTCCAGGGTCAACGACAGGTTAGAGAAGCTGGAGTCGGTCACCACATCCCTCTCCTTGGCAGTGCCACCACCAGCGGCGCCACCGGCACCAGCCGGGTTGCCAGTGGCCGTGCCATCCATCAACCCAGATGACCAAGAAGTCAGCCCGGCGCACATGATACCGGAGCACTTGAAAAGGGACATTCTGGAAGCATTCATGTCTCAGCACCCATCCAGACATCTCACGGATTTCCTGGTGTCAGGTCTGACCGAAGGCTTCCACACGGGCATCCTGCACATGCCGACAGGTACCCTGGAATGTCCAAATCTCCTATCCGCCCAAGGCAACCCCACCGCAATTGACGCCCTCATAGCCCTGGAAGTCGCAGAGGGCTTCGTGCTAGGACCATTCAAGACACCCCCATTCACCACATGGCGCACCAATCCCATTGGCATCGTCACCGGGAAGTCTTCCCAGAAGCAGAGGCTAATCATCGATTTATCGGCACCACACGGGTCAGCCGACCCCAGTCTAAACTCCCTCATTCCATCGGAAGAATTCTCACTCCAATACACCACCATAGATCACGCCATCACCGCCATCAAGCAAGCAGGGGTCGGAGCTTTGTCATGTCTACCCCCCCCCCCCCCTTGTGTTTTAGGCGGTTAACCTATACTGTTTACACTACCGTGTAGCCGGAGAATTTTTTCTTGGTACCAGGTACGTTCACCTGCTCATTTACCAAAATCTTCCTCACATTTCGGACGGTCCCGTTAGGGCCAGCGTGCTGGCTTTAGGGCCACCATCATCCCACTAGGTACCCCCCCCTTCTTTGGCTTCGCCAGTAGTTAGGGGTCCCGCGAGGCCGACACCCCGCCTCAAACGTACGGAGGCACCTGCCCAACGCGCCATCTCGTTAGTAAGCCGCCTCGCATGTTGCATAGAGAGGGCCTCACCTGTCACTCCCTTCCCCTAGTCCTGTCTTACAGTCACCGAGAGGCCAACGATCCTGCCGCTACCTCGAGTGGCCTCATTATCCCCTCGCGCCAAATCATAGGTAGAGCCTCTCAAAGCCGCTTGGCAACTAGCAGGGCCTCATCTGTCACCATGCAAGTATAATTTTTCGCCATCCGGCCTAGCTAGCTTGCCAGCACGATCCTGTGTTTCCCCAAGCTAATCAACTGTTTTGTTTTACCATGTCTCTGGAAGGGATAGAGAACTTCTCCCTACCTGGCACCCCTGCTAGATCCGTCACTGCTACCCAGGGAGACGGTCTAGCCAGTCCAGCACCCATCAGATCCTGGACAATCCCGCGCATAACGACGGAGTTAAGGTGACTGCATGTTCCCTTCCCCGCCACGGCGAGGGAAGCAGAGCTTTTCCGGCTGCTGAGCACGCCAATCGATAACAGGGAGGCAGGGGAAGGACCTAGCCAGTCCTGCACAGGGGATATACATACCATGCTGTCCTCCCTAAATGTCATCCATGTCTAAAGTCAATGCCAGGTTGGAGAGGCTGGAATCAGTCACTGCGACCCTCTCCTTGGCAGGGCCACCACCGGCAGCGTCACCGGCGCCGGCCGGATTGCCAGTGATCACGTCGACCGTTAGCCTGGAGGACCAAGAAGTCAGCCCGGTGCACATAATACCGGAGGAGGAACCTGGGGTACCCATCGCCACCAAGAAGACAGAAGGGCCAGACACGGTCATCACTTTTCCTGGGTACCCAGTTGGATTCAGCCTCAATGCAAGCCAGTTTGCCATCCGGGAAGATCCAGGACATTCTCGCCCACATAGTCAACTACCTTCAACTCAGCACCGGCAACCGCAAAGAACTGCAGTCCCTGTTGGGCTCCCTGATCTTTGCCATGCGCATCCACCTCGGGGTCGCTCATTTATATCACGGCTCCTGCACCTCTCCCCTTTCTCCTACACGACTCGCACGGGGTGTCCCTAAATGCCCACGCTGCAGGCAGCTCTGGGCATGTGGGGGAGATTTCTGTCCACCTGGAGTGGCGGGGGCGTGTTTCTCCCTCAGCCGTCGGACTCTTCCCCCTCTATCTGGTCAGATGCGGCATCTACCACAGGCTTCGCGGCCATTTTTTGGGAACGATTGGCTGTGGGGCAGCTGGCCTCCTGCGGTCCGGGGTTTGGAGGGATTCTCCGCTGCCTCAGCGCTTTATAAGTTCTACCCCATCGGGGCGGCTGCCGTAGCGTGGGGTCATTCAGGGGCAAACATGTCGGTCCGGTGCTATTCAGACAACCATACGACCTGCCAGTTCATCAACAGGATCGTTCCAAATCTCTCCCAATCGTGAGGTTTCTGCGGAGACTTCCTTGGTTGGCCGCTTGCAATAATTTCTTCTCACATTGTTTCCATGTCCCGGGGGTGGGCATACGGCAGCTGTCAGTCTGTCTCGCGTCAAATTTCAGGCATTTCATCAAGCTCTCCCATCAGCGTCACCCACGGCCTCCATCACTCCATCATTTCAAACAGCTCATTCTGGATTAGAAGGCATCATGCGGCATAGCCAGTCTTTGTCCCGCTTAGCACTATCAGACGATACACATAGAACACACGACAGAGCGTTCACACCATTCAACAGGTCCTGTTGGAACACAACATCACGCACCCTTTTGTCATGACGTCTCTTCCGGGGTTGGCTTCTTTTTGCCACCTCAAAATCATGTCATACAACACCATCAAACTATATCTCACTGGCATTTCAACATCATATGCTAATCACACACCCCAATAACATCAGCTTCATGTCCTCGCACCAGATCAAATCCATACACAGAGGTATTCAGGAAACGGAACCCGCACGTCCAGCCCAGAGGCTATCCATAGTCAATCATATCTTCAAAGCATTATCCGACTTACTGGACGCCACGCCTCTTGAAACAGATACCAACTCCATCATCAAAACGGCAATTTACTTGGCCATCTACGGATTCCTGAGTTCCTGGAAATTCTATATATATATAGATTTTTGTTCATGGTAATGCAAACGGATCCGTCTGAACGGATAACAGCGTTTGCATTATAGGTGCGGACCCGTCTGTGCAGACACCAGACGGATCCACACCTAACGCAGGAGTGAAACTGGAAACGGATCTGCCTCCCATTGACTTTCAGTGTAAGTCCAAACGGATCAGTTTGCATTATCATGAAAAAAAATATGTATATATATATTTTTGTTCATGGTAATGCAAACGGATCCGTTCTGAACGGATCCCATCGTTTGCATTATAGGTGCGGACCCGTCTGTGCAGATACCAGACTGATCCACACCTAACGCAGGTGTGAAAGTAGCTGGTATCTGCACAGACGGATCTGCACCTATAATGCAAACGCTTTTATCCGTTTAGAACGGATCCGTTTGGACTTGCACTGAAAGTCAATGGGAGGCGGATCCGTTTTCAATTGCACCATCAGTAAAAACAGATCCGTCCCCATTGACTTACATTGTAAGTCAGGACGGATCCGTTTGGCTCTGCATCAACAGAGCGGAATGGAGGCTGAACCGAGGCAAACTGATGTATTCTGAAAGGATCCTTATCCATTCAGAATGCATTGGGGCTAAACTGATCCGTTTTGGGCATCTTGTAAGAGCCCTGAAACAGATCTCACAGGCGGACCCAGAAACACCAGTGTGAAAGTAGCTTAAAGTGAAAGATATTGCAGCCTTCTCCTTGGCCCCCAAGCTAGAAGCAGATAGGGATCATGTGTACTTATTTAAAAAAAAAAAAATCTCGAATATTCAAAATTATGAATATATCACTATATTCTAAATATTCACGAATTCTCGAAGTGCCAATATTCGTGATAAAAATTTGCGATTCAAATATTCGTGATCAACACTAATTGATCCAAATGTTTTCAAGTAGTTCTAAAACACAAGAAGCAAATGAAGGAAAACTGTCAAAATTTTTTTTTTTTTTACATTTTTAGACACTTCCATAAATCTCCCCCACAGTATTTTAGAAAGGTTTAGAACTTTTTATTATATATCCTGAAACATCCCTTTAAAATTAGCTACATACATAGCAATGTACAGAAAATGCATATTGTAGCACCATTTAGTTGAACCAGTTCTGCAGCATTGATCCAGATTATTTTTGTCCATCTCACCTTGCTGGTCGAACGTACTCAGTTTAAATCTTCCTCTGCCACCAGCCATAGGTTCTGTTAGAAGCTGTGGCAGTAACAGGGGGAGAGCTGCAGCAGAAAGGACATGCCTCCCGGTTGAAGATAATCTAGCAGAACAATTGAAGCAGTGAATGTGGAGATCTCTGGACCCATGTGAGGTACAGGACTGGTTCTAACTTTGGTAGGAAGGTATTGCCATGTACTATATGATGTCTGATTAAAATGTTCTACATAAATCATGGCATAACCCCTTTAAGGCCCATTGTGTCTCTGTCACCCAATGGTCAGATAAACCTGGAGCCAGCCCTGTGTTCATGATAATTAGTAGTGTTGAGCGAAGCGAGCTTCGGAAGCTTGATCAGAAGTCGTAATAATACTGTACGGAGATTCATCTCCATACAGTATTAAAATGTTTGGGCTCCGATGAGCCGAAGAAAGTTATTTGCAAATTCGAAGAATCGTGTTATGGATTCTAAATTCCATTATGGTCCGTGGTAGAGGAATCCATAACGCGATTCTTCGATAACCCGAACTTTAGACGCCAAACTTAAAACACAAGTTCGCTCAACACTATTCATGAAGTCTCATGTGACTTTGTTGAATAACTTTGGTAGTTGTTCCACTTTAAAAATCAACTACCGAAGTTATTCAACAAAGTCACATGAGACTTCATGAATAGTGTTGAGCGAACTTGTGTTTTAAGTTCGGCGTCTAAAGTTCGGGTTCGGGTTATCGAAGAATCGCGTTATGGATTCCTCTACCACGAACCATAACGGAATTTAGAATCCATAACGCGATTCTTCGATAACCTGAACCCGAACTTTAGACGCCGAACCTAAAACACAAGTTCGCTCAATACTGTTTGGGAATAACTTACTTCGGCTCATCGGAGCTCATACATTATAATACTGTACGGAAACGAATCTCCGCACAGTATTAATCCGAAGTTTTGAACAAAGCGACTTCGGATTAAGCATCCGAAGCTCGTTTCGCTCAACTCTAATTTTTACCCTTGAGAAATCTTAATATGTTTTGCTTTTTCCAATCCTTATAGGCAGTGCACTCTGTACACATTGCTGCTATTAGATCCAGTATCATCATATTATATGACGCATATCCCGCCATTACTGTTACTTGTTGAGGAGCTCTCTTATATCCTGGTAGACGTGCTGCTGACTTCTTTCTGATGGCCCATGGCAGGAGCTCTGCATAAATAATGAATCTGTGTCTCTCATTGCTCTGAACACCTCCCTAAATTGCAGCTTTATTGAATAATGTGGCTTTTGGTACCTCTTTAATTCAATTGTGCAGCAATTATTGGATGACTGTGAAATATCCCACAGAACATCTAATTTTTTTGCCTCTCTCCAGCTGCTGGCTGAGACCTGAGGCTAATATGTCAATTACAGTCACATGTAATGATTCCCGTGTGAGGACAATGATAAGCAAAATGTGTCTTTTCAAATGTTCTTTTAATAAAAATGATTATATTAACAACTGGGGAGAACGTATCGTTACTGAGATTCTCTTCTGTGCCTTATAGTCTGAAAGAGGGAAAAAACAAGTAAAAGGAAAGATACTTATTATTTATGGGAAATATAGAAACTGTGACAACGCTAGCAAAACACCCTTGGGGTCATTTATCAAACTGGTGTAAAGTAGAACTGGCTTAGTTGCCAATAGCAACAAATCAGATTCCACCTTTCATTTTTGACAGCTCCTTTGGAAAATGAAAGGTAGAATCTGATTGGTTGCTATGGGCAACTAAGCCAGTTCTATTTTACACCAGTTTGGTAAATGACCCCACCTATGTGTCCACCATTAAAGGGGTTGTCTCATCATAGACAATGGGGACATATCGCTAGGATATGCCCCCATTGTCTTATAGATGAGGGTCCCACCGCTGGGACCCGCACCTATATAGAGAATGGAGCCCTGCAAGGTGGTGGCTGGAGGACTACGGTCCGGCCACCGCAAAGCCGGCTCCCCATAGTAGTGAATGGCAGCATACCGTGCATGCGCTGCTCCTGCTCCTATTCATTTCTATGGGGCCGACAGAAGAAAGCTGAGCCAGCGCTCGCCAGCCCCATAGGAAATGAATTGAGGGCGGCTGCACATGCGCAGTGTGCCCTCCTTCACTTGCGGGGCTCCATTCTCCTAGCGATATGCCCCCATTGTCCATGATGAGACAACCCATTTAACACCACTTCCCTAAAAGACAATTTCTACAAACTGGAAACACTGGAAGCCACCGCTATAGCAGAGGATTCTGTATATGTGTCCCGTAAGTGTGGATGCACAGGAGAAGCTCCAGGCCCATAGCCATGATTAACAATCCTGTGAGGACTTGAAACATGTAAGCAGTCTTTTTTGTGGTAGAGCTCCACTTGAAGGATGTTCACCTCCAGTTTAGCAAAGAAATATATGACGGAGAATCAGTTATCTGGTTTAGAAAAGCTATTTTTCAATCACCCCATTAGGAATCTTTGCACATAGAAAAGTCCTACTCTATGTCCAGATCTAGTTGACATCTATACAATAAGTCTACTTCATTTTTGCCTCTCCCTTGGGGATGTCACTCACATTAAAGCAGACCTTTCATGGGAATATGACTATCTATTTTATTTGCCCCAAAAAACTTTTCGTTGTTCAAGCATTCAATTAAAACAACTATAAAATTGTAACATAAAAAATGATCCAATGTCCTGACTGACCCCGGGATTTGGGTTCAAACTTGCTGTCCAGCAGTTCCCATCATGTCTGGTAGCGTACAGTGTAAAGCTGCCCATACACACACGCAGTGGGTTCTGCTGACTCACTGATATGTATGGGGAACTCGCAACTCCCCCCTGACAGATGAAGTTGGGGGAGACAAAGATTGGGCGAAATGAATATTTTTGCCCAATCTTTTTGTTCTTCAGGAAGCAGCTTAGGCAGGATGCTGATATCCATCCATATACAGCAGTTTCGAGAGTCCTTCTTCCAAGAGGTAAGCCACTGCCTGAACTGTCTAGCAGCGGCTTCCTCCGCTCTCCCCATAGAATACACAGACAAGTTTGGCCAAGCCTAATATTTATGTGTATGGGGAAGATGAGAGGGAAACGGGAGAGCGATTGTTCATCCGACAGCTATTATAGTGTATAGGCTCACTTGTGATCATGAAATCTTATGGACAGGGGCGGACTGGGAATTTAAACTGACCCTGGAAAAAAACTAAAAGTGGCCTCATGTTGTAGGCAGATCCAAATTGACAAAAGCCGGGACAAATAGAAATAGGCAGGGCCAGGAACCTACTGTGGTGCATGACAAAATAGCACCTCAGCAGAATCAAATACCATTTATAACCACCAAAGAAAGAAATACCACATATAAAGGCTGCACATCATGTTAAAATATATAATTTATTCAGACACAAAAACCCAAAAATGTAATTTATTGTTGCAATTACAAAACTGTGTGTGGAGTATGCATCTTGTCCAACACACCTCTACAACCATTTTAGATCAGATATATGCCGCCAAGATAGTACAAAGTGAATAAAACATCAAAAAATGATGTATAATGCACAATGCACAATGATGTATAATGCACAACACTTATCAGATGTTGTAGTAAGCGGACATGGTATGCAGATTGATACGCCCCAGGCATATCGCCAGCTTAAACTAGCCTCCTCAGGGGCGTATCTATCTGCATACCATGTCCGCTTACTACAACATCTGATAGGTATTGTGCATTATACATAATTTTTTTCTATGTTTTATTCACTTACTTTGTACTATCTTGGAGGCATATATCTGTTCTAATCTTGAACGTAATGGTTGCAGAGGTGTGTTGGACAAGATGCATACTTCACACACAGTTTTGTAATTGTAGACAATGATTTTAATTTTGAGTTGTTGTGTCTGAATAAATTATATATTTTACCATGATGTGGTATTTCTTTCTTTGGTGGTTGTATATGGTTTCTTGTTGATACCACGGCGGGCACTCTGTAGCACTTATTTATTTGGTGTGCCCCCATATCATAAATTGAAACCAAATACCATAGTGCAGCACAAAATACTGCCACCAACACCACAGCACGAAGCTGTATCATCCTCTGGAGGATGGCAATATAACGGAATTCAAGAGGGCACCTGCGGCCACTGGCCAGGTGCATAAATGCCTGATGCCTCCTATATTATGTACCTTACTGATGGGCAAGAGGAGGGATTAAGTGGCCTCCTGGGTATCAGGCCACCGGGAAATTTCCCTGTATGGTCTATGGCCAATTCGCCCATGCGTATGGCTTTTACAGAGATCAGTGCTGTATATAGTAGTAGAGCAGCTATCTACATATACTACATATACATTATAGAGCACTCTTTTCAGTAAGGGCGTTGAGAGTCTTGCAATAACTATTCGTGATCTTATGGCTCTACTGTATGCTGTCGTACATGTCAGGGGCTGCTCTACTGGAAGTTTGGACCTGACTCCTACTGAGAGTCAGGTCATTACAAAAAAAAAAATGATTATTTTTAACCCGTTAGTGACCACAAATACGCCTTTTTACTGACGGAAACAAAGGCGGTTTTAGCTAAACAGCTTGCTTGAATCAATCATTACATGTACTTAAATGGTGCATTAAAAACTATAACTTGTCCTGCAAAAAATAAGACCTCAATACAAGTACATTGATGAAAAAACAAAAAAGTTATAGCTCTTGGAATGCAATTTTCTTAACATTTTGATAATTACAGATTTTTCAAATAAATTACATAGTCATACCCCTGAGAGGCCATCTTTAAGCTTCACAAAAACAAAAGGCAGTAGTATATTGCTTCCTGGCTTCCAGTTGTTTTCTACTTTGTCCTATTTTGGGATCTCCAGGTACACTGGCTGGAGGCATTCTTAGCTGAAACCTATAGCATAGGGATCAGCGATCTCCATCTCTCCAGGTATTGTGAAACTACATCTCCCATCATGTACACTTGCTTGGCTGTTCTCTGAACTCCCACAAAAGTGAAAGGTGCATGCTGGAAGTTGTAGTTTCACAACAGCTGGAGTGCCGAAGGTTGATGATCTCTGCTATAGGAATATATACTTTAAGGGAACTAGGAAGCTTAGCCTTTGCTTACTTGTGCTTACCTATGAACATTACCATTTCCAACTATTTCCTACTTTTTCATTAGAATCCCAGTGGTTATGAAGGGTCCCCTGTTTAATTTTCAGACATCATCACTAATAATACATTTAGGACTATATTAGGAGACTGTTCTTAATGCAGCTCCATTATATAGGTGAACCTATAATGTCACCATCCTGATTATCTGGACCCTGTTGAGCTCAAATGGTTTATTTTATGTGGTTTTCCTTTACCAGACCACCAGTAGACGAGGCCGCGCAATGGAAAGATTCTCTGGAGAAGCTTGTTCAGAACAGCTGTGAGTATCCATCTCCTTCTTCTCTGCTTCCCTCAGCTTCCTGTCTGCATCCCATCAGCAAAGACTTAGCATCATTATGATCCATGCCATTGACCCCATATAGCTTCAAGTCTTTTCCCACACGAGGCATATTTCTCTAGCTGGAATATCCAGACCTTCCTGTTCTCTATTCTGAGATGACCCTGTCCTGGTTTGGATTCCTGGAAAGGTTTAAGAGGGGCCGTCCAGAATCCTGATATGATTTGGTGCTCATAGTTTTAGCTAGTAGTAAACATTACACATATGTTTCATTAGGGTTCAACAGAGATGACTCAATTGCCGAAAATGTGAGTCACTTCAAATTCACAAGATGAAAAGAAATGTGTCATACGGAAATGACCTACTGTTTGAATTTACAATTTTACATCAAACATGTTTTTAGAATTTTTGTTGCTCTTTTTTTACATTTTCCATTAAAAAAATTATATATTTATCTATATTTTGAAAATCATATTTTCTCAAATCAAGCAGTTGTTAAATTGGCCACTAAGCCTAAAATGTATCAAAACTTCACGTTTATTGAGAGCAACCACATGGACCATAGACACAATAGTCAGGAGGGGACTTCATTGACTTACATGTGAGAGTTTTCTAGGCATGCTCTGTGACCTGTGCAGAGGTCAGGAGGGAACAGATAAGCTGTGATATCATCTATTTTGATTGGTGAATAATGCCTTATCTATATAGATGTGTTATCTGTCATTGTAATTATGCCTGTGATGATAATGCGATGACTAATGAAAAGTGACCTGTACAGAACAGGAAATCTCAGCACATATAAGGCCTAGTGACCAGTACGAAAAATGCGTGATTTTAGTTGCATTTTATAAACATAGCTAGTGACATGGAAAATTAAAACAAAACTCACTAAAATTCAATTTTCTATATAAACACGTGATTTAAACAATAGGTCATTTTCTGCTGACATATTCCCTTGAAGCCTATAACTAAAGTATTGCTTGGGGGTGCTAAGTCTCTTTTTTGGGGGCCCAGAAATGTTTTCAAATACCAAACTGTATATTTCAATGCAGTCCATAGTGGTATGTGAGACCATTTCCCAGCGGCCTAGTTATGTTAATAAATTATTACAATTATATATTATTAGTCACACTATGGCCACATATGCTTAATCATACCGCACTTTCTCTGCCATATATGATTATATTTTACTTTTTCAGTTATGCCATTGCTGCATAATTGTTGGATGCAGAAAACTACCTATTTTAAGATTCACATTTTACTTAATGCTACATTCCAGCTCGATAGTCCATAAAAGCTATCACCGGATGAAAATGGAAATAAGAAAAAAATCACGGTCATTAAAGACATTAACCCCCTCCCCAGCATAAGACATCCACATGCTTCACAAATTACTATATTTCCCCCCTCTGTTCTTTTAATACTGCCTTCAACATCATACCCCTACTTTCATGTCGAGTTAGAAGTTGACTAAAATGGTATAAAACCATTAAAAAAATAACTTATTTATCATTTACGCAGTTTAAACAGATCTGTTTGCACTAAATATAAATGTATGATGATATCCTAATCTCACATGGAGCTAAGTGTAGACAGCCACTCCAGGTCTGGCAGGAATTCTCCACCAATATCTCCCTTCATTAAATTATGCTTTTCGATCCATTGTTAATTTGCTTTCGGCTGTCGCACAAAGGAGTCATATTTACTGAGCTTAATTGCTCAAACAAAAACAGACGTGACCTGATCACTTGCCCGCTGGCAGCGCAGGATAGATTACAGAGCCTTTCACAGCAAATTGTCATATTTTGCTGTAAATGAATTATAAAACAGCTCAGCAGTTACCATTCATTTATCCTCAAGGACAAGGAAAGGACTGCATTATATGAAATAGCACATTATTCACCCTATAGGGAGAAAACTTCCCACATATACTGTTGTTAACCATGATAATAATGGATTGAAATTCTCCTGTTTACGTGACAACCTGTAATAATAATCAACCTAATGTGTTACATAAACCCACTGAACTCCTATACAAAGCACGGTGCCTAGTCAATGCTACCTAGTATCCTTACTGCGACACTAGGTCTCCACAGAGTCGTCAATGTGATATGAATTATCTGAAACAAGTGGAAAACGTGGGTAGGTTCTCACGCTACTTGTGTTATTTACTGCTTTCTTCTAACATATTTAATATTGTCAGCTTTAGTACATGGACTATTTTGGGTCATATATATATATAGCCGATGGCACTAGAAAGGCTGTGGTTGGTAGATGGGATCACCATGACTTTCCATCTATACCACAACTAAGATGGCCAATTTTCCCACTGCCCAGCATGTACCACAATGAAACTGGGTGAACCCAGCTGTACTGCTTCTCTAGCTATAATGTTATTTAGTGCACCTCAAATAAATCCAGGAAAATGTGAGAACAGGTTCCTAACTCATGTTTGCTAGAACATAACCATAGCAGTTTCTACTCTGACAGACAGAGGCACACAGTCGTAATGGTTGCGCGTCTGTCTGGTGGAGGAACAAAGCTTGTAATTTCTCTGGTGTGATACACTGTCACCATAGCTGATACACTTCACTCTTTCAGGATGGATAAGAGAGCAGGAAAACGGGAGAGCAGGTTCACAACTCATGTTTGCTACCACATAAGCATAGAGGTTTCTGCTCTGAGAGACAGAGGTACACTTCTCTCTCTCCGAGTACATGACTGGATCTTACTCTCAAGATCAGTTCCCAGTTGCCTGCTTCTGCAGTCAGTGTCCGACTGGGGTGTCTGGGGCTCACCAGTAAAATACATTGTTAGGACCCACTGTGAAGCTCCATAAAATATTACTTGCTCAAACAGTGGCAGCAGCAAGTGGCTACAAGATTATGAGGGCCTTGTATTGACTTTTAGAGGGCAGGTCCTTGGGAAAAGGTGTGGGACATGTTCCATTTGTGCACAGTGTGATGAACTGATGAGGCCCACCAGGGATTTACCTATTCCCCTGTGGGCCATTCCAAGGCTGTCTGCAGTGTTTCTGTGGAGCTCTTGTGCTGTGATCGCTACGGTGAGCCCCATAGTTCTCACCCCCATTCTGGGGAAAATACAGACGTGTTACTTGGGCAAGCTTCTTTCCTTTCACTCTACAGTATATGGTCCCCATTTTATCAACCATGGGAATTAAAACACAGGGATACTATAGATACATAAAAGAACAATATAGAGGAAAATATGGTTGTCAACCATCCTCCACACGTCGAAAATTTATTAAACCATTGGGATAATGCTGGGACCAACTGGAAACTTTGGCCTCGACATGTATTGCATGACCAAAGATTGCTGTGGTCAGGTGATCTTTGAAGTATAGGTTCAGATCTGGTAATCATTTGGCCCCTACCTATTAGCCTACACAGAAACTTGGGCTGCAATAAGCATCGCAGCCTCAGGACATAATGGAACTCAATGGGGTAGTAGTATGGCTCTCAAGTTGCCACAACCCTAGAATTGCTAAACTTATAGCTTTGTTGGAATTTGTTAATGATTCTGGCATTGTGGCAACTTGCCAGTTGTGAGTTGCTACACATTTTGAAAACATCACCAATTCATGGTGTAAAAATGCAATGTGTAAATATGCCATTACCTAGATACTGTATATTCTATAAACAGCAATTCTAGGTCCCAGAAACTCCTAGACACAATAAAGTAGAAAAGACCCTAACAAAAAGTATTGTATATACAGTAGTTTAGCTAGCACTCTTCTCTTATGTAGTGGTGCCTATGTCCATAGGTTGCAAAGTGCAAGCCTAGAGTTCAGTGAATGGAAGAGGACCGGCACTCGATTTTGAAAATAATCTTCAGTGCTTTACTACATTATAGTCAACCTAATGATGCGTTTCAGCTCAACGTGAGCTTTTCTGAAATGTTTAACATTGAGTGTTTGAGGAAGGCTCATACTGAGCCAAACGCATCAGAAGTTGACTATTTTTCAAGAAACCATTGAAAATGATTTGAAATATCGAGTGCTAGTACTCTTCACTAGAGTTGAGCGAACACCTGGATGTTCGGGTTCGAGAAGTTCGGCCGAACATCCCGGAAATGTTCGGGTTCGGGATCCGAACCCGATCCGAACTTCGTCCCGAACCCGAACCCCATTGAAGTCAATGGGGACCCGAACTTTTCGGCACTAAAAAGGCTGTAAAACAGCCCAGGAAAGAGCTAGAGGGCTGCAAAAGGCAGCAACATGTAGGTAAATCCCCTGCAAACAAATGTGGATAGGGAAATGAATTAAAATAAAAATTAAATAAATAAAAATTAACCAAAATCAATTGGAGAGAGGTTCCATAGCAGAGAATCTGGCTTCCCGTCACCCACCACTGGAACAGTCCATTCTCAGATATTTAGGCCCCGGCACCCAGGCAGAGGAGAGAGGTCCCGTAACAGAGAATCTGTCTTCATGTCAGCAGAGAATTAGTCTGCATGTCATAGCAGAGAATGAGGCTTCACGTCAGCCACCACTGCAACAGTCCATTGGCATATATTTAGGCCCAGCACACACACAGGCAGAGGAGAGAGGTCCCGTAACAGACAATCTGGCTTCATGTCAGCAGAGAATCAGTCTGCATGTCATAGCAGAGAATCAGGCTTCACGTCAGCCACCACTGCAACAGTCCATTGGCATATATTTAGGCCCAGCACACACACAGGCAGAGGAGAGAGGTCCCGTAACAGAGAATCTGGCTTCATGTCAGCAGAGAATCAGTCTGCATGTCATAGCAGAGAATGAGGCTTCACGTCACCCACCACTGCAACAGTCCATTGGCATATATTTAGGCCCAGCACCCAGGCAGAGGAGGGAGGTCCCGTAACAGAGAATCTGTCTTCATGTCAGCAGAGAATCAGTCTGCATGTCATAGCAGAGAATGAGGCTTCACGTCAGCCACCACTGCAACAGTCCATTGGCATATATTTAGGCCTAGCACACAGGCAGAGGAGAGGTTCATTCAACTTTGGGTAGCCTCGCAATATAATGGTAAAATGAAAATAAAAATAGGATTGAATGAGGAAGTGCCCTGGAGTCCAATAATATATGGTTATGGGGAGGTAGTTAATGTCTAATCTGGACAAGGGACGGACAGGTCCTGTGGGATCCATGCCTGGTTCATTTTTATGAACGTCAGCTTGTCCACATTGGCTGTAGACAGGTGGCTGCGTTTGTCTGTAATGACGCCCCCTGCCGTGCTGAATACACGTTCAGACAAAACGCTGGCTGCCGGGCAGGCCAGCACCTCCAAGGCATAAAAGGCTAGCTCTGGCCACGTGGACAATTTAGAGACCCAGAAGTTGAATGGGGCCGAACCATCAGTCAGTACGTGGAGGGGTGTGCACACGTACTGTTCCACCATGTTAGTGAAATGTTGCCTCCTGCTAACACGTTGCGTATCAGGTGGTGGTGCAGTTAGCTGTGGCGTGTTGACAAAAGTTTTCCACATCTCTGCCATGCTAACCCTGCCCTCAGAGGAGCTGGCCGTGACACAGCTGCCTTGGCGACCTCTTGCTCCTCCTCTGCCTTGGCCTTGGGCTTCCACTTGTTCCCCTGTGACATTTGGGAATGCTCTCAGTAGCGCGTCTACCAACGTGCGCTTGTACTCGCGCATCTTCCTATCACGCTCCAGTGCAGGAAGTAAGGTGGGCACATTGTCTTTGTAGCGTGGATCCAGCAGGGTGGCAACCCAGTAGTCCGCACAGGTTAAAATGTGGGCAACTCTGCTGTCGTTGCGCAGGCACTGCAGCATGTAGTCGCTCATGTGTGCCAGGCTGCCCAGGGGTAAGGACAAGCTGTCCTCTGTGGGAGGCGTATCGTCATCGTCCTGCCTTTCCCCCCAGCCACGCACCAGTGATGGACCCGAGCTGCGTTGGGTGCCACCCCGCTGTGACCATGCTTCATCCTCATCCTCCTCCACCTCCTCCTCATCCTCGTCCTCCTCGTCCTCCAGTAGTGGGCCCTGGCTGGCCACATTTGTACCTGGCCTCTGCTGTTGCCAAAAACCTCCCTCTGAGTCACTTCGAAGAGACTGGCCTGAAAGTGCTAAAAATGACCCCTCTTCCTCCTCCTCCTCCTCCTCCTCCTGGGCCACCTCCTCTTCCATCATCGCCCTAAGTGTTTTCTCAAGGAGACATAGAAGTGGTATTGTAACGCTGATAACGGTGTCATCGCCACTGGCCATGTTGGTGGAGTACTCGAAACAGCGCAACAGGGCACACAGGTCTCGCATGGAGGCCCAGTCATTGGTGGTGAAGTGGTGCTGTTCTGTAGTGCGACTGACCCGTGCGTGCTGCAGCTGAAACTCCACTATGGCCTGCTGCTGCTCGCACAGTCTGTCCAGCATGTGCAAGGTGGAGTTCCACCTGGTGGGCACGTCGCATATGAGGCGGTGAGCGGGAAGGCCGAAGTTACGCTGTAGCGCAGACAGGCGAGCAGCAGCAGGATGTGAACGCCGGAAGCGCGAACAGACGGCCCGCACTTTATGCAGCAGCTCTGACATGTCGGGGTAGTTGTGAATGAACTTCTGCACCACCAAATTCAGCACATGCGCCAAGCAAGGGATGTGCGTCAAATTGGCTAGTCCCAGAGCTGCAACGAGATTTCGCCCATTATCACACACCACCAGGCCGGGCTTGAGGCTCACCGGCAGCAACCACTCGTCGGTCTGTTGTTCTATACCCCGCCACAACTCCTGTGCGGTGTGGGGCCTGTCCCCCAAACATATGAGTTTCAGAATGGCCTGCTGACGTTTACCCCGGGCTGTGCTGAAGTTGGTGGTGAAGGTGTGTGGCTGACTGGATGAGCAGGTGGAAGAAGAGGAGGAGGAAGCCGAGAAGGAGGAGGTGGCAACAGGAGGCAAAGAATGTTGCCCTGCGATCCTTGGCGGCGGAAGGACGTGCGCCAAACAGCTCTCCGCCTGGGGCCCAGCTGCCACTACATTTACCCAGTGTGCAGTTAGGGAGATATAGCGTCCCTGGCCGTGCTTACTGGTCCACGTATCTGTGGTTAGGTGGACCTTGCCACAGATGGCGTTGCGCAGTGCACACTTGATTTTATCGGATACTTGGTTGTGCAGGGAAGGCACGGCTCTCTTGGAGAAGTAGTGCCGGCTGGGAACAACATACTGTGGGACAGCAAGCGACATGAGCTGTTTGAAGCTGTCTGTGTCCACCAGCCTAAATGACAGCATTTCATAGGCCAGTAGTTTAGAAATGCTGGCATTCAGGGCCAGGGATCGAGGGTGGCTAGGTGGGAATTTACGCTTTCTATCAAATGTTTGTGAGATGGAGAGCTGAACGCTGGCGTGTGACATGGTTGAGACGCTTGGTGACGGAGGTGGTGGTGGTGGTGTTGGTGGTACATCCCCTGTTTGCTGGGCGGCAGGTGCCAACGTTCCTCCAGAGGCGGAGGAAGAGGCCGAGGCGGCAGCAGCAGAATAGGCCGAGGCGGCAGCAGCAGAAGAGGTAGCAGGGGGAGCCTGAGTGACTTCCTTGGTTTTAAGGTGTTTACTCCACTGCAGTTCATGCTTTGCATGCAGGTGCCTGGTCATGCAGGTTGTGCTCAGGTTCAGAACGTTAATGCCTCGCTTCAGGCTCTGATGGCACAGCGTGCAAACCACTCGGGTCTTGTCGTCAGCACATTGTTTGAAGAAGTGCCATGCCAGGGAACTCCTTGAAGCTGCCTTTGGGGTGCTCGGTCCCAGATGGCGGCGGTCAGTAGCAGGCGGAGTCTCTTGGCGGCGGGTGTTCTGCTTTTGCCCACTGCTCCCTCTTTTGCTACGCTGTTGGCTCGGTCTCACCACTGCCTCTTCCTCCGAACTGTGAAAGTCAGTGGCACGACCTTCATTCCATGTGGGGTCTAGGACCTCATCGTCCCCTGCATCGTCTTCCACCCAGTCTTGATCCCTGACCTCCTGTTCAGTCTGCACACTGCAAAAAGACGCAGCAGTTGGCACCTGTGTTTCGTCATCATCAGAGACATGCTGAGGTGGTATTCCCATGTCCTCATCATCAGGAAACATAAGTGGTTGTGCGTCAGTGCATTCTATGTCTTTCACCGCTGGGGAAGGGCTAGGTGGATGCCCTTGGGAAACCCTGCCAGCGGAGTCTTCAAACAGCATAAGAGACTGCTGCATAACTTGAGGCTGAGACAGTTTCCCTGGTATGCATGGGGGTGATGTGACAGACTGATGGGGTTGGTTTTCAGGCGCCATCTGTGCGCTTTCTGCAGAAGACTGGGTGGGAGATAATGTGAACGTGCTGGATCCACTGTCGGCCACCCAATTGACTAATGCCTGTACCTGCTCAGGCCTTACCATCCTTAGAACGGCATTGGGCCCCACCATATATCGCTGTAAATTCTGGCGGCTACTGGGACCTGAGGTAGTTGGTACACTAGGACGTGTGGATGTGGCAGAACGGCCACGTCCTCTCCCAGCACCAGAGGGTCCACTAACACCACCACGACCATGTCCACGTCCGCGTCCCTTACTAGATGTTTTTCTCATTGTTATGGTTCACCACAACAACAAATATATTATTTGGCCCAATGTATTGTATTCAAATTCAGCGGGATATAAATTTGAGGCCTAGTATTTAGGCGCTGGGTGACCGGTATGGATTTAGTGACAGAATTAGACTTGGAAATGCACAGAAGCGTGTGTGTGAAGTTATTCTGAATGACCCTATGTGCACCTTCAATATGATCTACCCTTTTAGGGATAGATTTCAAATAGCTCTGATATAGCAGAAACGACTAAATTATGAAATTGCTAAATTGGGAATTGTATTTCAACCCAGAACAAAAAATGTGCTTTGACGGACACTAAATAACTTTCCCAGCCACAACAGGACAGCGGTAACGAGAGATTTAGCGGGATATAAATTTGAGGCCTAGTATTTAGGCGCTGGGTGACAGGTATGGGTTTAGTGACAGAATTAGATTTGGAAATGCACAGTAGCGGGTGTGTGAAGTTATTCTGAATGACCCTATGTGCACCTTGAATATTATATACCCTTTTAGGGATAGATTTCAAATAGCTCTGATATAGCAGAAACCACTAAATTATGAAATTGCTAAATTGGGAATTGTATTTCAACCCAGAACAAGAAATGTGCTTGAACGGACACTAAATAACTCGCCCAGCTACAGCACTAGGGACAGATTTAGCGGGATATAAATTTGAGGCCTAGTATTTAGGCGCTGGGTGACAGGTATGGGTTTAGTGCCAGAATTAGACTTGGAAATACACAGTAGCGGGTGTGTGTGAAGTTATTCTGAATGACCCAATGTGCACCTTGAATATTATATACCCTTTTAGGGATAGATTTCAAATAGCTCTGATATAGCAGAAACCACTAAATTATGAAATTGCTAAATTGGGAATTGTATTTCAACCCAGAACAAGAAATGTGCTTGAACGGACACTAAATAACTCGCCCAGCTACAGCACTAAGGACAGATTTAGCGGGATATAAATTTGAGGCCTAGTATTTAGGCGCTGGGTGACAGGTATGGGTTTAGTGCCAGAATTAGACTTGGAAATACACAGTAGCGGGTGTGTGTGAAGTTATTCTGAATGACCCAATGTGCACCTTGAATATTATATACCCTTTTAGGGATAGATTTCAAATAGCTCTGATATAGCAGAAACCACTAAATTATGAAATTGCTAAATTGGGAATTGTATTTCAACCCAGAACAAGAAATGTGCTTGAACGGACACTAAATAACTCGCCCAGCTACAGCACTAAGGACAGATTTAGCGGGATATAAATTTGAGGCCTAGTATTTAGGCGCTGGGTGACAGGTATGGGTTTAGTGCCAGAATTAGACTTGGAAATACACAGTAGCGGGTGTGTGTGAAGTTATTCTGAATGACCCAATGTGCACCTTGAATATTATATACCCTTTTAGGGATAGATTTCAAATAGCTCTGATATAGCAGAAACCACTAAATTATGAAATTGCTAAATTGGGAATTGTATTTCAACCCAGAACAAGAAATGTGCTTGAACGGACACTAAATAACTCGCCCAGCTACAGCACTAGGGACAGATTTAGCTGGATATAAATTTGAGGCCTAGTATTTAGGCGCTGGGTGACAGGTATGGGTTTAGTGCCAGAATTAGACTTGGAAATACACAGTAGCGGGTGTGTGTGAAGTTATTCTGAATGACCCAATGTGCACCTTGAATATTATATACCCTTTTAGGGATAGATTTCAAATAGCTCTGATATAGCAGAAACCACTAAATTATGAAATTGCTAAATTGGGAATTGTATTTCAACCCAGAACAAGAAATGTGCTTGAACGGACACTAAATAACTCGCCCAGCTACAGCACTAAGGACAGATTTAGCGGGATATAAATTTGAGGCCTAGTATTTAGGCGCTGGGTGACAGGTATGGGTTTAGTGCCAGAATTAGACTTGGAAATACACAGTAGCGGGTGTGTGTGAAGTTATTCTGAATGACCCAATGTGCACCTTGAATATTATATACCCTTTTAGGGATAGATTTCAAATAGCTCTGATATAGCAGAAACCACTAAATTATGAAATTGCTAAATTGGGAATTGTATTTCAACCCAGAACAAGAAATGTGCTTGAACGGACACTAAATAACTCGCCCAGCTACAGCACTAAGGACAGATTTAGCGGGATATAAATTTGAGGCCTAGTATTTAGGCGCTGGGTGACAGGTATGGGTTTAGTGCCAGAATTAGACTTGGAAATACACAGTAGCGGGTGTGTGTGAAGTTATTCTGAATGACCCAATGTGCACCTTGAATATTATATACCCTTTTAGGGATAGATTTCAAATAGCTCTGATATAGCAGAAACCACTAAATTATGAAATTGCTAAATTGGGAATTGTATTTCAACCCAGAACAAGAAATGTGCTTGAACGGACACTAAATAACTCGCCCAGCTACAGCACTAAGGACAGATTTAGCGGGATATAAATTTGAGGCCTAGTATTTAGGCGCTGGGTGACAGGTATGGGTTTAGTGCCAGAATTAGACTTGGAAATACACAGTAGCGGGTGTGTGTGAAGTTATTCTGAATGACCCAATGTGCACCTTGAATATTATATACCCTTTTAGGGATAGATTTCAAATAGCTCTGATATAGCAGAAACCACTAAATTATGAAATTGCTAAATTGGGAATTGTATTTCAACCCAGAACAAGAAATGTGCTTGAACGGACACTAAATAACTCGCCCAGCTACAGCACTAGGGACAGATTTAGCTGGATATAAATTTGAGGCCTAGTATTTAGGCGCTGGGTGACAGGTATGGGTTTAGTGCCAGAATTAGACTTGGAAATACACAGTAGCGGGTGTGTGTGAAGTTATTCTGAATGACCCAATGTGCACCTTGAATATTATATACCCTTTTAGGGATAGATTTCAAATAGCTCTGATATAGCAGAAACCACTAAATTATGAAATTGCTAAATTGGGAATTGTATTTCAACCCAGAACAAGAAATGTGCTTGAACGGACACTAAATAACTCGCCCAGCTACAGCACTAGGGACAGATTTAGCTGGATATAAATTTGAGGCCTAGTATTTAGGCGCTGGGTGACAGGTATGGGTTTAGTGCCAGAATTAGACTTGGAAATACACAGTAGCGGGTGTGTGTGAAGTTATTCTGAATGACCCAATGTGCACCTTGAATATTATATACCCTTTTAGGGATAGATTTCAAATAGCTCTGATATAGCAGAAACCACTAAATTATGAAATTGCTAAATTGGGAATTGTATTTCAACCCAGAACAAGAAATGTGCTTGAACGGACACTAAATAACTCGCCCAGCTACAGCACTAAGGACAGATTTAGCGGGATATAAATTTGAGGCCTAGTATTTAGGCGCTGGGTGACAGGTATGGGTTTAGTGCCAGAATTAGACTTGGAAATACACAGTAGCGGGTGTGTGTGAAGTTATTCTGAATGACCCAATGTGCACCTTGAATATTATATACCCTTTTAGGGATAGATTTCAAATAGCTCTGATATAGCAGAAACCACTAAATTATGAAATTGCTAAATTGGGAATTGTATTTCAACCCAGAACAAGAAATGTGCTTGAACGGACACTAAATAACTCGCCCAGCTACAGCACTAAGGACAGATTTAGCGGGATATAAATTTGAGGCCTAGTATTTAGGCGCTGGGTGACAGGTATGGGTTTAGTGCCAGAATTAGACTTGGAAATACACAGTAGCGGGTGTGTGTGAAGTTATTCTGAATGACCCAATGTGCACCTTGAATATTATATACCCTTTTAGGGATAGATTTCAAATAGCTCTGATATAGCAGAAACCACTAAATTATGAAATTGCTAAATTGGGAATTGTATTTCAACCCAGAACAAGAAATGTGCTTGAACGGACACTAAATAACTCGCCCAGCTACAGCACTAAGGACAGATTTAGCGGGATATAAATTTGAGGCCTAGTATTTAGGCGCTGGGTGACAGGTATGGGTTTAGTGCCAGAATTAGACTTGGAAATACACAGTAGCGGGTGTGTGTGAAGTTATTCTGAATGACCCAATGTGCACCTTGAATATTATATACCCTTTTAGGGATAGATTTCAAATAGCTCTGATATAGCAGAAACCACTAAATTATGAAATTGCTAAATTGGGAATTGTATTTCAACCCAGAACAAGAAATGTGCTTGAACGGACACTAAATAACTCGCCCAGCTACAGCACTAGGGACAGATTTAGCTGGATATAAATTTGAGGCCTAGTATTTAGGCGCTGGGTGACAGGTATGGGTTTAGTGCCAGAATTAGACTTGGAAATACACAGTAGCGGGTGTGTGTGAAGTTATTCTGAATGACCCAATGTGCACCTTGAATATTATATACCCTTTTAGGGATAGATTTCAAATAGCTCTGATATAGCAGAAACCACTAAATTATGAAATTGCTAAATTGGGAATTGTATTTCAACCCAGAACAAGAAATGTGCTTGAACGGACACTAAATAACTCGCCCAGCTACAGCACTAAGGACAGATTTAGCAGGATATAAATTTGAGGCCTAGTATTTAGGCGCTGGGTGACCGGTATGGATTTAGTGACAGAATTAGACTGGGATATGGCCAAAAAATAAACAGACTATTGCTGGTTAAATGCACTTGGTGTGACAGCTTCACCCTGATGTAGGCTTTAGCCAAAAAACAACCACACCATTGAGGGTTAAATGCACTTGGTGACAGGCGCAGCTTGCCCCTGATTTAGTATATGGCCAAAAAATGAACAGACTATTGCTGGTTAAATGCACTTGGTGTGACAGCTTCACCCTGATGTAGGCTTTAGCCAAAAAACAACCACACCATTGAGGGTTAAATGCACTTGGTGACAGGCGCAGCTTGCCCCTGATTTTGTATATGGCCAAAAAATGAACAGACTATTGCTGGTTAAATGCACTTGGTGTGACAGCTTCACCCTGATGTAGGCTTTAGCCAAAAAACAACCACACCATTGAGGGTTAAATGCACTTGGTCGCAGCTTGTGCTGGCGCACCACAAGACACAAAATGGCCGCCGATCACCCCAGAAAAATGTGACTGACAAACGGTCTGGGCAGCCTAAAAACAGTGAGCAATTGAGGATCAGCAGCTCAATGATCCACAGCTGCAGATCGATCAGTTAATCAAGTCCTTTGGAGGAGTTAATCTGCCTAATCTCGCCCTACTGTCGCAGCCGCAACCTCTCCCTACGCTAATCAGAGCAGAGTGACGGGCGGCGCTATGTGACTCCAGCTTAAATAGAGGCTGGGTCACATGGTGCTCTGGCCAATCACAGCCATGCCAATAGTAGGCATGGCTGTGATGGCCTCTTGGGGCAAGTAGTATGACGCTTGTTGATTGGCTGCTTTGCAGCCTTTCAAAAAGCGCCAAGAAAGCGTCACAAAAGCGCGAAGAAAGCGACGAACACCGAACCCGAACCCGGACTTTTACGAAAATGTCCGGGTTCGGGTCCGTGTCACGGACACCCCAAAATTCGGTACGAACCCGAACTATACAGTTCGAGTTCGCTCATCCCTACTCTTCACTAGGGATGAGCGAACCCGAACTGTATAGTTCGGGTTCGTACCGAATTTTGGGGTGTCCGTGACACGGACCCTAACCCGGACAGTTTCGTAAAAGTCCGGGTTCGGGTTCGGTGTTCGTCGCTTTCTTGGCGCTTTTTGAAAGGCTGCAAAGCAGCCAATCAACAAGCGTCATACTACTTGCCCCAAGAGGCTGTCACAGCCATGCCTACTACTTGGCCAGTGCAGCATGTGACCCAGCCTCTATTTAAGCTGGAGTCACGTAGCGCCGCACGTCACTCTGCTCTGATCAGTATAGGGAGAGGTTGCAGCTGCAACGTTAGGGCGAGATTAGGCAGTGATTAACTCCTCCAAAAGACTTCATTCATTGATCGATCTGCAGCTGTGGATGATTGAACTGCTGCTATTCAATTGCTCACTGTTGTTAGGCTGCCCAGAGCGTTTTTCATTCACTTTTTTCTGGGGTGATCGGCGGCCATTTTGTGTCTTGTGGTGCGCCAGCACAAGCTGCCACCAAGTGCATTTAACCCTCAATAGTGTGGTTGTTTTTTGGCTATATCTTACATCAGGGTGAAGCTGTCACACCAAGTGCATTTAACCATCAATAGTGTGGTTGTTTTTTGGCCATATACTACATCAGGGGCAAGCTGTCACCAAGTGCATTTAACCCTCAATAGTGTGGTTGTTTTTTGGCTATATCCTACATCAGGGTGAAGCTGTCACACCAAGTGCATTTAACCATCAATAGTGTGGGTATTTTTGGGCCATATACTACATCAGGGGCAAGCTGTCACCAAGTGCATTTAACCCTAAATAGTGTGGTTGTTTTTTGGCTATATCCTACATCAGGGTCAAGCTGTCACACCAAGTGCATTTAACCATCAATAGTGTGGTTATTTTTAGGCCATATACTACATCAGGGGCAAGCTGTTACCAAGTGCATTTAACCCTCAATAGTGTGGTTGTTTTTTTGGCTATATCCTACATCAGGGTCAAGCTGTCACACCAAGTGCATTTAACCATCAATAGTGTGGTTATTTTTTGGCCATATCCCAGTCTAATTCTGACTGTAAAGGTATACCTGTCACCCAGCGCCTAAATAATAGGCCTCAAATTTATAGTCATCCAAATCTGTCGTTATTGCTGTAGCTGGTCAAGTTATTTAGTGTCCGTCAAAGCACAGTTTTTGTTCAGGGTTGAAATACAATTCCCAATTTTGCAATTTCCTAATTTAGTGGTTTCTGCTGTATCAGACCTACATTAAATCTATCCCTAAAAGGGTATATAAGATTCAAGGTGCACATAGGGTCATTCTCAATAACTTCACACACACGCTACTGTGCATATCCCAGTCTAATTCTGTCTGTAAACGTATACCTGTCACCCAGCGCCTAAATCATAGGCCTCAAATTTATAGTCATCCAAATCCGTCGTTATTGCTGTAGCTGGTCAAGTTATTTAATGTCCGTCAAAGCACAGTTTTTGTTCTGGGTTGAAATACAATTCCCAATTTTGAAATTTCCTAATTTAGTGGTTTCTGCTGTATCAGACCTACATTAAATCTATCCCTAAAAGGGTATATAAGATTCAAGGTGCACATAGGGTCATTCTCAATAACTTCACACACACGCTACTGTGCATATCCCAGTCTAATTCTGTCTGTAAACGTATACCTGTCACCCAGCGCCTAAATCATAGGCCTCAAATTTATAGTCATCCAAATCCGTCGTTATTGCTGTAGCTGGTCAAGTTATTTAATGTCCGTCAAAGCACAGTTTTTGTTCTGGGTTGAAATACAATTCCCAATTTGAAATTTCCTAATTTAGTGGTTTCTGCTGTATCAGACCTACATTAAATCTATCCCTAAAAGGGTATATAAGATTCAAGGTGCACATAGGGTCATTCTCAATAACTTCACACACACGCTACTGTGCATATCCCAGTCTAATTCTGTCTGTAAACGTATACCTGTCACCCAGCGCCTAAATAATAGGCCTCAAATTTATAGTCAGCTAAATCTGTGGTTACTGCTGTGCCTGTATTAGTGTAATACGGTACCTAAATAGATAGCCAGATAGTGTTAGGTGTCTGTAAAAAAAGGCCTGAATTGGAATTCAATACATTGGGCCAAATAATATTTTTGTTGTTGTGGTGAACGATAACAATGAGGAAAACATCTAGTAAAGGACGCGGACGCAGACATGGTCGTGGTGGTGTTAGTGGACCCTCTGGTGCTGGGAGAGGACGTGGCCGTTCTGCAACAGCCACACGTCCTAGTGTACCAACTACCTCAGGTCCCAGTAGCCGCCATAATTTACAGCGATATTTGGTGGGGCCCAATGCCGTTCTAAGGATGGTAAGGCCTGAGCAGGTACAGGCATTAGTCAATTGGGTGGCCGACAGTGGATCCAGCACGTTCACATTATCTCCCACCCAGTCTTCTGCAGAAAGCGCACAGATGGCGCCTGAAAACCAAGCCCATCAGTCTGTCACATCACCCCCAAGCATACCAGGGAAACTGTCTGAGCCTCAAGTTATGCAGCAGTCTCTTATGCTGTTTGAAGACTCTGCTGGCAGGGTTTCCCAAGGGCATCCACCTAGCCCTTCCCCAGCGGTGGAAGACATAGAATGCACTGACGCACAACCACTTATGTTTCCTGATGATGAGGACATGGGAATACCACCTCAGCATGTCTCTGATGATGACGAAACACAGGTGCCAACTGCTGCGTCTTTCTGCAGTGTGCAGACTGAACAGGAGGTCAGGGATCAAGACTGGGTGGAAGACGATGCAGGGGACGATGAGGTCCTAGACCCCACATGGAATGAAGGTCGTGCCACTGACTTTCACAGTTCGGAGGAAGAGGCAGTGGTGAGACCGAGCCAACAGCGTAGCAAAAGAGGGAGCAGTGGGCAAAAGCAGAACACCCGCCGCCAAGAGACTCCGCCTGCTACTGACCGCCGCCATCTGGGACCGAGCACCCCAAAGGCAGCTTCAAGGAGTTCCCTGGCATGGCACTTCTTCAAACAATGTGCTGACGACAAGACCCGAGTGGTTTGCACGCTGTGCCATCAGAGCCTGAAGCGAGGCATTAACGTTCTGAACCTTAGCACAACCTGCATGACCAGGCACATGCATGCAAAGCATGAACTGCAGTGGAGTAAACACCTTAAAAACAAGGAAGTCACTCAGGCTCCCCCTGCTACCTCTTCTGCTGCTGCCGCCTCGGCCTCTTCTGCTGCTGCCGCCTCGGCCTCTTCCTCCACCTCTGGAGGAACGTTGGCACCTGCCGCCCAGCAAACAGGGGATGTACCACCAACACCACCACCTCCGTCACCAAGCATCTCAACCATGTCACACGGCAGCGTTCAGCTCTCCATCTCACAAACATTTGAGAGAAAGCGTAAATTCCCACCGAGCCACCCTCGGTCCCTGGCCCTGAATGCCAGCATTTCTAAACTACTGGCCTATGAAATGCTGTCATTTAGGCTGGTGGACACAGACAGCTTCAAACAGCTCATGTCGCTTGCTGTCCCACAGTATGTTGTTCCCAGCCGGCACTACTTCTCCAAGAGAGCCGTGCCTTCCCTGCACAACCAAGTATCCGATAAAATCAAGTGTGCACTGCGCAACACCATCTGTGGTAAGGTCCACCTAACCACAGATACGTGGACCAGTAAGCACGGCCAGGGACGCTATATCTCCCTAACTGCACACTGGGTAAATGTAGTGGCAGCTGGGCCCCAGGCGGAGAGCTGTTTGGCGCACGTCCTTCCGCCGCCAAGGATCGCAGGGCAACATTCTTTGCCTCCTGTTGCCACCTCCTCCTACTCAGCTTCCTCCTCCTCTTCTTCCACCTGCTCATCCAGTCAGCCACACACCTTCACCACCAACTTCAGCACAGCCCGGGGTAAACGTCAGCAGGCCATTCTGAAACTCATATGTTTGGGGGACAGGCCCCACACCGCACAGGAGTTGTGTCGTGGTATAGAACAACAGACCGACGAGTGGTTGCTGCCGGTGAGCCTCAAGCCCGGCCTGGTGGTGTGCGATAATGGGCGAAATCTCGTTGCAGCTCTGGGACTAGCCGGTTTGACGCACATCCCTTGCTTGGCGCATGTGCTGAATTTGGTGGTGCAGAAGTTCATTCACAACTACCCCGACATGTCAGAGCTGCTGCATAAAGTGCGGGCCGTCTGTTCGCGCTTCCGGCGTTCACATCCTGCCGCTGCTCGCCTGTCTGCGCTACAGCGTAACTCCGGCCTTCCCGCTCACCGCCTCATATGCGACGTGCCCACCAGGTGGAACTCCACCGTGCACATGCAGGCCATAGTGGAGTTTCAGCTGCAGCACGCACGGGTCAGTCGCACTGCGGAACAGCACCACTTCACCACCAATGACTGGGCCTCCATGCGAGACCTGTGTGCCCTGTTGCGCTGTTTCGAGTACTCCACCAACATGGCCAGTGGCGATGACGCCGTTATCAGCGTTACAATACCACTTCTATGTCTCCTTGAGAAAACATTTAGGGCAATGATGGAAGAGGAGGTGGCCCAGGAGGAGGAGGAGGAGGAGGAGGAAGAGGGGTCATTTTTAGCACTTTCAGGCCAGTCTCTTCGAAGTGACTCAGAAGGAGGTTTTTTGCAACAGCAGAGGCCAGGTACAAATGTGGCCAGCCAGGGCCCACTACTGGAGGACGAGGAGGACGAGGATGAGGAGGAGGTGGAGGAGGATGAGGATGAAGCATGGTCACAGCGGGGTGGCACCTAACGCAGCTCGGGCCCATCACTGGTGCGTGGCTGGGGGGAAAGGCAGGACGATGACGATACGCCTCCCACAGAGGACAGCTTGTCCTTACCCCTGGGCAGCCTGGCACACATGAGCGACTACATGCTGCAGTGCCTGCACAACGACAGCAGAGTTGCCAACATTTTAACGTGTGCGGACTACTGGGTTGCCACCCTGCTGGATCCACGGTACAAAGACAATGTGCCCACCTTACTTCCTGCACTGGAGCGTGATAGGAAGATGCACGAGTACAAGCGCACGTTGGTAGACGCGCTACTGAGAGCATTCCCAAATGTCACAGGGGAACAAGTGGAAGCCCAAGGCCAAGGCAGAGGAGGAGCAAGAGGTCGCCAAGGCAGCTGTGTCACGGCCAGCTCCTCTGAGGGCAGGGTTAGCATGGCAGAGATGTGGAAAAGTTTTGTCAACAGGCCACAGCTAACTGCACCACCACCTGATACGCAACGTGTTAGCAGGAGGCAACATTTCACTAACATGGTGGAACAGTACGTGTGCACACCCCTCCACGTACTGAGTGATGGTCCGGTGCCATTCAACTTCTGGGTCTCTAAATTGTCCACGTGGCCAGAGCTAGCCTTTTATGCCTTGGAGGTGCTGGCCTGCCCGGCGGCCAGCGTTTTGTCTGAACGTGTATTCAGCACGGCAGGGGGCGTCATTACAGACAAACGCAGCCGCCTCTCTACAGCCAATGTGGACAAGCTGACGTTCATAAAAATGAACCAGGCATGGATCCCATAGGACCTATCCATCCCTTGTGTAGATTAGACATTAACTACCTCCCCTTAACCATATATTATTGTACTCCAGGGCACTTCCTCATTCAATCCTATTTTTATTTTCATTTTACCATTATATTGCGGGGCAACACAAAGTTGAATGAACCTCTCCTCTGTCTGGGTGCCGAGGCCTAAATATATGCCAATGGACTGTTCCAATGTTGGGTGACGTGAAGCTTGATTCTCTGCTATGACATGCAGACTGATTCTCTGCTGACATGAAGCCAGATTCTCTGTTACGGGACCTCTCTCCTCTGCCTGGGTGCCTGGGCCTAAATATATGACAATGGACTGTTACAGTGGTGGCTGACGTGAAGCCTGATTCTCTGCTATGACATGCAGACTGATTCTCTGCTGACATGAAGCCAGATTCTCTGTTACGGGACCTCTCTCCTCTGCCTGGGTGCGTGGGCCTAAATATATGACAATGGACTGTTACAATGGTGGCTGACGTGAAGCCTGATTCTCTGCTATGACATGCAGACTGATTCTCTGCTGACGTGAAGCCAGATTCTCTGCTATGGGACCTCTCTCCAATTGATATTGGTTAATTTTTATTTATTTTATTTTTGCAGCCTACATGTTGCTGCCTTTTGCAGCCCTCTAGCTCTTTCCTGGGCTGTTTTACAGCCTTTTTAGTGCCGAAAAGTTTGGGTCCCCATTGACTTCAATGGGGTTCGGGTTCGGGACGAAGTTCGGGTCGGGTTCGGATCCCGAACCTGAACATTTCCGGGAAGTTCGGCCGAACTTCTCGAACCCGAACATCCAGGTGTTCGCTCAACTCTACTCTTCACCTAACAAAAAGTAAACATGGACCCCATTAGACCCACCGATCTACACCATTCCCTCTCCCATTTTAGAAAAGAATGGTCCACTTGATTTTTTCCCCATCCCTTGTAGAATAAAAGGGCATCATGATCCTCTGTCTCTTTTCCCCTTTGTTGCACTGCTAATGGAGGAGAGCCTTACATACATTTTTCTCCATGTTCTCTAAAATAAAATGTGGTCATCCTGATCCAAACCCCCTCATCCTGATGCATAATACTGTGTGAGTGCCATTTGAGGTGCTTTTTTTTATACCATTCCCTCTCCCACTTCTTGATTTGCCCCATTGCTCACTTCCCGATTTTCCCCATTTCTTTCCATCGCTTTTAGAAGAGAAAGACAATTGTCACGGCTGAGTCTGGGCAAAACCCTCAGCCGTGCGATGCCAGAAGATGTTGGTCGCTGCAAGGCCAGGACAGTAATCAGGTAGCAGGTCACCTCCTATCAATCCCTAATTCTGACCCTGTCTCCTAGCCGTATGAGCCGACCCTGATGGTAGGAGGGCTCATACTCCGGAATCTAAAATTCCTACTAGCCCTCAGGGTGGCCCTCAACTAGGAGCAGGGTAAGACGACCTGTTCCTTCTAAATACGGAGGAACAGGAGTCTCACTGGCCAAACTACAAAGAAAGGGGAACATGAACAGCTTATGGCAATGGCAGGTAAATGCAACAAGTACAACACCTACCTGCCATAGACACAAAGCCTGGAACCCATGCAGAAGCGCTGCTGTCCACAAGAACACAAACAGACACAGCACACACCACACATCACACAGGAACCCAGGACCCTAAACTGCAATAACAAGGAGACCAAAGACATACCTTCATAACATCATGTATAACATAACTTAACATCACATAACAACATTTATGACCACAAGGGTGGCCCTCACTGGCAGATGGTATATAACCAGGAGGATGACTCCAGCTAACCATGGCTGAAGTACCCCTCCAACTTCTGATCTTACTGAGGCTAAATAGCCCATGTAGCCACACCCACAAACAGACATACCCAGTGTTCACACAAAGAAGGGAGTTAACCCCTTACTACACCAGGCAAGGGAAGACAGCAACTTAAAGGGGAAGTGTACTCATACATAAATCCCGTGCACACCAAAACAACAAAAGTGCACACATACAAAGACAGGTTGCCTGGTGCAACCGCATGCACATTGCAGCAAGCTGCCTAGCACCAGCTCAGGCTGCTATATGGCAACATACAAAATAACCACTTTTTGCCAGCGGCAACCACAAGTGAGGCAACATACTAGCGGCCCTCACCTGTAGTTGAACAACCAAACCAAATCGCGGGCAACAGCCTGCGGTTCAGGAGTCACGACCATGACCATGAACCTCTATCCGTTTTCCTGTTGATTGCCCAATGAAGAAGAGCCTTACTTAGGCTTTCTCCACGTAGTAAGAACTAGAATGTGGTCATCCTGAGTGGAGCCCCTCATCCTGATGCATGATACGTATGCCCTTGTATCCATCTATGGTCATCCAAGCCTTTGTGAAGGTTTGCTGTGTTTCAAAAAGATTTTCAGATGAGGTTCCATCATCCTCCTGTTTCCCAGCACTCTACTATTTCAGGGTGAAGTCCACTGACAACCTATCAGACTGATCTTCCCATATACTCACAGAAATAGCCATTTCAAGGGAGCAGCATTTGCAATGTATGCTTCCTTGTATTACAGGAATTCATTTCTTTCATCGCCTGCTGGTTTTAGAAATATTAAGTATCTAGATTTCCAATTACTAAGTTAAAAATACATGGGCGCAGAAATCCTACATCTGGAATTCACCAATATGTCATGATGTTTGCTAGGATTTCGTTTTTAAGTGTCATTTATTTCCCAAGCATATGTGTGGTCCTTGTGTCAAGAGAGGGACAGCTCTAGCTCTGCCTCTCAAAGGTGTATTTATATCCTAAGTGTATGTAGACATCACTTTTAATCTCCTCACGCTCTTGCCGAGGGCAGTGTGTTAGGTTTTGAATAATGATGGACCAATATGCAAGTTTGCTAGTGCAATTAATAACTATTTAACACATATAAACACATATGTCACACTTATGGAAATTAGTCTCTGCTTCCTAACCCTACCAAACAGAACAACACAGCAGATGGAATCCTTTTTGATTATTCTAGGGTCGTTGATCGAGGGAGTTATTCTGATTGCCTGAAGGAAGTCGTAAGGAATTTTTGCCCCTAAAATTGGCTTCTACCTCATGAGGTTTTTTGCCTTTGTCTGGATCAACTTTGCACGATAACTGTCTGAACTGGATGGACAGTTGTTTTTTTTCAGCCTATATTACTATGTATATATATATTTTTAATACTTGCATTTACTGTGAAATAACAATTTCGGGGCATCTTTCTCTGCACTGTGACGTTCCTCTGTAATTTCTACTAGAAATGTATGAATAATTGACAGGCTGACATTGTCCAATCAGTGCTGACAGTTCCAGACTGTGAAGGGACACACCCCCTTTGACAAGGCAAATGGTAACACAATGGTTGTCAATTTATTCCTAAATCTTTAGAAGGAATAACAGAGGAACAGCACAATACTAGTGCTCCTGAATTGTTGTTTTAGCGGGAATACAAGGGTTTACTAAAACAGACACGTCAGGAAAAATGACATGTCATCATGAATGACTCAGCTTCATCATTGTAATATAAAAATGGTGAGCAGTAAAAGCCCATATCTGGATGTCCACTGGAGCTGATTTTCTAGTTGCAATTTAGTCCAAAACGGCCAATAAAAACAGTACTATTCTAGGTATCATAGTGGAAAATTTAAAGATTTCCCTTAAAGATGTTTTCTCACAAAAAGATTCAAAATTTTTAAAACCAGCACCTGGATCTGAATACAAAACATGTAATTAAGGGTACTTTCACACTAGCGTTAGAGGAATCCGTAAATCCGTGTGCAAACGAATACCATTTGTTTCCGGATCCGTATAAGTCTGACATATGCATTGAAATACCGGATCCGTCTCTCCGGTGTCATCCGGAAAAACGGATCCTGTATTTTTTCACATTTATAAAGGTCTTCGCATACGCGGATCGGGAAACCGGATCTGTTTTTCCGGAACACTTGATACCAGCATTAATATATTTCAATGGAAATTAATGCTGGATCTGGCATTCCGGCAAGTGTTCTGGAATTTTGGCCAGAGAAAATACAGCAGCATTCTGCTGTATTTTTTCTGGCCAAATACCGTAAAAGTGACTGAACTGACATCCTGATGCATACTAAACGGAATACTCTCCATTCAGAATGCATTAGGACAAAACTGAAGTGTTTTTTTTTTCAGGTATTGAGCCCCTAGAACGGAATTCAATACCGGAAAACTTTAACGCAAGTGTGAAAGTACCCTTAGCCACTTATTATTCACTGAAAAATATCTGTATAGCGCCACCTGCTGTTTGCTCTTTTTCTGCATTCTGTGTCCAGCTCACTGAGGTTGACATACATGCTTAATTCCATCCTTTAATTGCCACTAGCTACAGCAGGCAGGACATATTTTTTTTTTACATGTTTTACTAATAGGTGATTAAAATATTGAAATGCATTTTTATGTTTCCACCCCTTCCTATAATATTATGACCATAAACAATGTAGCTGCCGGTGATATGTCATCCAATATAATATGTGAAGTGTAACAGCGTCTGCAGGGCGCCGCTGTTCCCCCGCTTACTGCTGTAGTCCTGGGGTCTGTCAGGGTGTGTGCATTGCTTCTGAGGATTCCGCTCCCCAGCTTCCACTCAGCCCTGGTCACTGCCTGTGTTCTGCTGGTTTCATGTTTCATTGCTCTAAGGGCGGAGCCCATCACTCCTTGGGCTGAGTGGGTTAGGTCAGGTGACCTCGCTGACCAACCCTGGCTCTCCTGCAGGTATTTAAGTGGCTCTGCCCTCTTCCCAGACGCCTCAGTGTCAAGGTCCTTCTCTTTTGCTAAAGAGCCTGATAACCACTTGTGTTGCTGACTTGTACTCTGTTCCTGGACTCTGCTTATTGTCTGATCCCTGCCTGCTCGCTTTGACTCTCCTGTTGCTGAACCAGATTGCCTGACCTGTGCCGCCTGCCCTGACCTATTGCCTGTTTGACCACATCTCTGCCTTATTCTTTTGTCCTGCACTGTTGCTCCTGGTAACATCTCTACTCGCCTGACTACACTTCAGGTACCTACACAGGTACATCCTGGTCTGCCTGAAGCAGCTGCCACTGACTCGGTAACTGCTCTGTAGTAGTCCCTGGCAACTACCCCAAGGGCTCAAGTCTATCCTACCACCAGAGGCTCTAGTGAAAACCAGGTAGTGGCACAGTGGGTTCACAGTCGCTGATCCGTGACATGACGATTTCTAGGTAATTATATTTTGTGTGTGAAATCGACTTTAGTGGTAGAAATGTAATATAAAGCATGGACAACCTATGCTAGATATTTGAGTAAAGAGGCAGTAGCCGGCACCATCTAGTGTCAGACAGGTGCTTCCATCTACAACTCCCTATTATGGCACTCAGTCAGGGCCGGACTGGCCTGCCGGGATAGTGGGAAATTTCCCGGTGGGCCGGCAAGCCTGAGTGCCGCAAGGCCGCGGCCCTGGTGACAAGTGGGGGCGGCCGCGGCCGGCGGCAGGGCAGAGCAGGAGATGAGCGCCTCCATTGCGGAAGCGCTCATCTCCATAGTCATCTGTATTGCCGTCCTCAGGACGGCAATACAGATGCCTGTCCTGCGGCAGAGGAGGGAGAGGTGTGTCCCCTCCTGTTCCTCTGATAGGCTGCCGGCTTAGTGCTGGCAGCCTATCAGAGCTCAGGCCGGTGCAGGCGGCGCGATGACGTCATCGCGTCGCCTGAGCCGTATAGCGAGGGACACAGACGGAAGAGGCGGCCTGCATCGCATCGCATTGCTGGAGGTAAGTATAAGTGTATTATTTTTTTTTATTTTTTTATATAGGTACAATACTGGGCTGGCACATGATAAGGGGGGCTACTGGGCTGGCACATAAGGGGGGCTACTGGGCTGGCACATAAGGGGGGACTACTGGGCTGGGCTGGCACATGATAAGGGGGGCTACTGGGCTGGCACATGATAAGGGGGGACTACTGGGCTGGCACATGATAAGGGGGGACTACTGGGCTGGCACATGATAAGGGGGGCTACTGGCACATGATATGGGGGGCTACTGGCACATGATATGGGGCACTCTGGCTACTGGCACATGATATGGGGGGCTCTGGCTACTGGCATATGATATGGGGGGCTCTGGCTACTGGCACATGATGGTGGGGGGGCTCTTATTTCTGGCACATGATTGGGGGCACTCTGGCTACTGGCACATGATATGGGGGGCTCTGGCTACTGACACATGATATGGGGGGGCTCTGGCTACTGACATGATATGGGGGGGCTCTGGCTACTGGCACATGATGGTGGGGGGGGCTCTTATTACTGGCACATGATTGGGGGCATCTATGGGGGCACATCTTACTGCAGATTATTGGGGGCACTATAGGGGCATCTACTGAGGCTAAAAAAGAAGATATTTTATATGGGGGCTCTGTATAGGGGCATTTTATACTGGGACACATTATGGTGGGTACTATGGGGAAGGGGGGGCACTATGGGGGTCATCTACGGGGGCACTGAGAAGGGGTATTTTATATTGGCACATTATGGGAACATTAGCTCAACTGGGGGCATTACAAATGTTTTGCATATTATAAGGAGAATTATTACTACTGGGGGGGCATTATGGTGGGCTTTATTACTCCCCCATGGTATGACCCCCTAGTAGCAGCACCAGCCTCTCCCTGCTCTGCTATCCCTCTGCCCTTTCTCCAAATCCTTATTATGAAATCTTTCTCATTAGGTTAAAGCACAACATCAGCTCCGCCGAGCCCCCGGCCAAAGTGTTGAAGTGGCGTCCGAGATCCCCAAGGGCCAAGTCAAGTAACTGTAAGTTTTTATGGGGGTTCTACAAAAGAGCTATCGTGGGGCAAAGTTCATATTCGTGTTTACACACGTGTTTTAAAATGAATGCTTTCTCCTATTATAAACAAGTAAATAATGACGCAATGCTGTGGGGCTGGTGTGCAACTTTTTCCAGGGCTGGTTTTTATCCCCAGTCCGGCCCTGCACTCAGTGCATTAAAAAAGAGAACTTCATGTAATCAAAACTGAAGAAAAATCACTACTGGATGACATCCCTACTGTATAAGCAGGGGCGGACTGGGAACTTAAAGTGGCCCTGGAAAAAATACTAAAAGTGGCCCCATTTTGTAGTCGGGTCCAAATTCATGGAAGGTGGTACATTATACCACCCTAATGGAGCCAAATTCCAAAGTCCATCAAAAATTCCACTGGCTAGCCATGAGGAGGGTCCAGGCAGCCCCCTGGGCATACCCCCCCAGGGCAATTTCCCTGTAAGTAGTGTTGAGCGAACTTGTGTTTCAAGTTAGGTGTACAAAGTTTGGGTTATTTAAGAATTCCATTATGCATTCCGCTACCACAGACCATAACTTATGGTCCGTGGTAGCATAATCCATAACAGAATTCTTAGATAACCCGAAGCTTGTACGCTGAACTTGAAATGCAAGTTCGCTCATAAGGTCTATGGCCAGTCTCTCCCTGTGCATAAGAGGTCAGACCTGGTGTCTGCTGTTGGGGGAAAGTAGTCTTGGTGCATTAAATATTGACTGGGAGGTAAGCTCAGGGGCATAGCTATAGACGGTGCATACGAAGACACCAGTATTATAGAAAGTGCATGCTGGTCAAGTTACACCTCTGGCTGGAGGGTTTGGTCGAGATTATGGCATGGGGGGGAGGTGCCATTTCAATTTTTGCCTCAGGCAGAACGAGGGCTATGTGCTTCCCTGCCCCTGGCCACAAAGCACTGAGAGAGGGGGGCTCAAGCTGAACTCTTGCACCAGGGCCCATGAGCCTTTAGCTACCCTACTGGGTAAGCTGATGTCCATTCTCCTCTCCCTATGGCAATAAATTCCAAAATGTTCTATTTAGTATGTTCGAAAACGGGGTTCCAACCCTTAGTAATGAAAAAAAGATTCAAAGTCTTATCTCTTGCTGCTAGGAGTATCTGGGAAGGACTAGATGGAGCTGGGTGATGGAGGCCCCTAAGTGGTTGAGCCATCTAGGCAAGTGTCCTTTTCGTTCCTTTATATCCAGACCAGAACCTAATTTACCACCGCCTGTAAATGGTAGAGAAAAGAATGCAACTGATTTGATATTTTTCCATGCAAGTCAATACAATCCCCAAGGTGATATTCATGATTCTTTATTATAATCTAGCACCAAGCAAACAGTAAAATTTGCTGTGATGATCGTCTTCCTATAACTTGTCTTTTTTGATAAAGACTGATTTATGCTCCATTCATATCTTATTTTTCTCCTTCATCTAACATATACATTGTGAAATATATTTTAGACAAATGCCATAGATCAGTTCACATCATGCTTGTGATTTACGTCACAATGTATGCTTGCGTTGTACTATGTGCCTGCATGAGCCCGATGAAAGCCAAACGTTTGTCCTATCTGTCTTCTTCTGAACAATATATATCAGTATACTGGTAAAAATGGATGGAATAGCATGCTATCCATTAAATAATGTAATGGGCCCTATCGGTGATGGATGCTACCGCATTTTAGGACAATATTCTTGAGTGCATCTTGCCTTCCATTTCTCAGCTTTTTTTACTTACATTCTTGGTCTTATTTTATGAATGCTACATACATCTTTGATACAGCCCCCCTTCAGACTAATTTACTTGCAGAATAAATGAAAGCTCATAACAAGGTCATGTTCTTAGACGCTTTTACAAATGAGCTGTTTACCTTTATTGTAAACATAGATGTTCATTAAATGAAAGGGCAAACAGGAGAAAACTCAAAGGAATGATGTAACTTCCTCTCAGCAACAGGAAATAGAGCGGTGGAGATAAGTCTTGTCACTTTGTACCCATTTATCACGTATTTCCAAGAGTTGCCTTCTAGGAAAAAATACTTGTACAGGACATTCATTTCTAAAGTACAGGCAAACATCATTTAGCTGAAAACAGATTCCAAGAAAACATAGAGCATGTAATAAGCCTAACACCAGAAGTCAAAGCGGTGCATATGCTGACAAGTTCCTTGTATCTTTGCCTTTGAAGAAAGCCTAACATTGTGATTGCTATCACTGTGGAAATGAAAGCATTTCTAAAAAACACATTAAATCCTACAAACTAAAGGGGTTGTCCGAGATTTTGATATTGATGGTCTATCCTGAATATAGGTTATCAATATCAAATTGGTGGGGGTCTGCCTCCTAGCACCCCCACCGATCAGCTGTTTGAAGAGACTGCTGTGTTCTGGGGATGCCAGGAGTCAGACCCCCACCAATCTGATATTGATGACCTATCCTGAGCTACTGAACACACTAGCATTACCGTTTTCATTAAGACTGAGGCCACGTTAAAGATTTTAGTTGACTATTTTATTCTAACACATGAAACAGTCTACAGCGCTCTGAACATTGAGAAGCAGATTTCTAGGACAACCGTTTTGATAATTATATCTCCTTGAGTCCATTTAATAAATGCATCAGTGACAAACACCATAGATACATTCTCGGAATATCTCTTCAAAAGCAGACATGCCATTGCAATCATCCATAATAACATCTCATCCAGGATCAAGCAAAGCAGGAATTGAACAAGTAATAACTGTCAGCCAAGAGCTTTTTCCCTTACAGTGGGAGAAGTGGTCTTCTAACTATTTATCTAGCAATACTGTTGGATGGGCTGAAGTCCAAGAGGACCCCAAGCATTAATTTCAATGTTAGTGTAATTTGAATTGCAGGTCTCACTATAAGAAAGACTTGTTTGGAGCTTCCAACAAAGGATCCCTCAAGCTGCTGGTCTTGGAGGACCACAATCTGAGATAGAGCTGTACTGAAATTATTGTTTTAAAGAATTTACCCTACTGTACCTTTACAGTGACAGGTCAATGTATTTTCTAATTTTGTAAATCATATTCTTTTGTTCAAACTGTGCATATATCAGGAGACCCTAATCATTAACATATCTGAGCCTATAAATATATCTGAGTCTTTAAGTGATCTTGCTACAGTCACAATCCTGATGATGCCACCCCATTTGATGACCATGTGTAAAGGGAAGTAGTATTTGAAATTCTGGAACTATAGAATTTTTATATAAACAATTAATTTCAATGGTTTCTCGATTTGGCAGCAAATGACCACCTTGTGTGTAGAAGTCAGCACCATCATATTACTATGAGGTCAATAAAGCCGATGACACATTATGGGTGATGTATCTGAGTACCTATAAATAATTTTCATGTTTTATGACCTTAAACATTTTTTTACCCTCTGTCCAGATGGGCTTTCTGCCTTCCAGAACTTTCTGAAGATGGAATTCAGCGAGGAGAACATTGAGTTCTGGATGGCTTGTGAGGATTACAAAAAGACCAAGACCCCAACCAAGCTGGCTTTAAAGGCTAAGAAAATCTATGAAGAATTCATCCAAGCAGAGGCTCCCAGAGAGGTAAATAGATAAAATAGAGGTATACTGACAAAATTTTATTTTACACTTAGAGGATCTATGCGTATTTGTATAATTCAGTAGACTTTTATGACTTCTCTGCTATCAGAACAGTGCCAGTATGGCCTTGAGCTAAACTACTGACTTAGGTCACGACTAGAGTTGAGTGAATCAAAGTATCTGAAGTGGACTTCAATCCAAATTTTAGGGAAAAGTCAATTCGTTGTGAAGCCGAATTTCCTCGTGCTTCGTGGTAACAAATCAATTTTCCCTGAAATGTAAAAAAAAAATCATAGTCACCTCATCCATTTGACTGTCAAGAGGCCACCGTGGCCATCGTGATTGAAGATTGCACACAAAATATTATGCGTGGTGATGTTTGACACCATGCGCCACGCAAGATTTCACATGGGATCTTCAATCAAGATGGCCGCGACGGCCTCTTCACGCTCAAATGGATAATTTGAGTCTTTTTTTTCAGATGCCGCATTCAGTGATGAATGCTAGGATATGCCATCAATGTCAGATAGGTGTGGGTCCCACCTCTAGGATCCGCTCCTATCTCCAGAATAGGACCCTCTTGCAGTCAGCATAGAGCAGCTGTGCATGGACAGGCACCCTTCGTTCACCAGCATAGGAGTTCTGATAATATATTATAGAGTGAGTATGTTGAGATCAAATGTGTTAGGAATATAGTGAGGGTGCTCACTTTCTTGTGTTGTGCTAGATAAGGCACAACACCAATGGATAATAGCCAAGTGCCAGTTCAACTATTTCTGGCAGTCCCATGGTGGTGGAAGTAGCGTTGGTACCACTTGTGCAGTACGCTCTCTATTTATCGCTAGCTGACTTACAAAAACAGTGCTCGCCAGGCTACTTTTGGAACTCTCCTCGAGATGATGGGGAGCTCGATGCGGATGTATGTGCACTCTGCTCTTGGGCTTATGCACACGACTGTTGTTGTTTTGCGGCCCGTTTTTCACGAATGCGTTGAGGTTTTTTTCCTGTGATTTAAGTCCTCCTCCATTCCGTTATTCCACAAAACATATCCGTATGGTTTCCGTATGCGATCCGTTTTTTTGCGGATCGGAAACAGTAACTTAGTCACCAAACACATGAGCAATATGGACTTGGCATAGCATTTCTACAGTATGGATCCGCAAAATACAGATGACATACGGATGTGTTCCGTGTGCGTTCAGTATTTTTTGTGGACCCATTGAATTGAATGGGGCCTCAGACGGTGATTTGCGGGCAATAATAGGACATGCACTACTTTTTGAGGAAGAGAAATACGGAAACGGAGTACGTTCCGTTGTTTTTGCGGACCCATTGAAGTGAATGGTTCCACATATGGTCCGCAAAAAACGGAACGGAAGTGGAACGAAAATACATTTGTGTGACTGATCCCTTACTTTGAGGGTGCTGATCTGTAGATCTGGAGGTGAGACCCGCACCTATCTGACATTGAGGGCATATCCTAAGTGCTTGTGATAAGAACATCTGTACATTTACATTAACCTAAAAAAAAGTACATATATTAAAGATTTGCAAAGAGTAACTCGTATAATAATGAGATTATATATACTGCTCCATGTAGTTACATGAGACAACTGGCATGCATTCAGTGATAAGCTTACTCCGTACAGCTCTACAGGTCCTTCTAAAAAAATTAGCATATTGTGATAAAGTTCATTATTTTCTGTAATGTACTGATAAACATTAGACTTTCATATATTTTAGATTCATTACACACCAACTGAAGTAGTTCAAGCCTTTTATTGTTTTAATATTGATGATTTTTGCATACAGCTCATGAAAACCCAAATTTCCTATCTAAAAAATTAGCATATTTCATCCGACCAATAAAAGAAAAGTGTTTTTAATACAAAAAAAGTCAACCTTCAAATAATGATGTTCAGTTATGCACTCAATACTTGGTCGGGAATCCTTTTGCAGAAATCACTGCTTCAATGCGGCGTGGCATGGAGGCAATCAGCCTGTGGCACTGCTGAGGTGTTATGGAGGCCCAGGATGCTTCGATAGCGGCCTTAAGCTCCTCCAGAGTGTTGGGTCTTGCGTCTCTCAACTTTCTCTTCCCAATATCCCACAGATTCTCTATGGGGTTCAGGTCAGGAGAGTTGGCAGGCCAATTGAGCACAGTAATACCATGGTCAGTAAACCATTTACCAGTGGTTTTGGCACTGTGAGCAGGTGCCAGGTCGTGCTGAAAAATGAAATCTTCATCTCTATAAAGCTTTTCAGCAGATGGAAGCATGAAGTGCTCCAAAATCTCCTGATAGCTAGCTGCATTGACCCTGCCCTTGATAAAACACAGTGGACCAACACCAGCAGCTGACATGGCACCCCAGACCATCACTGACTGTGGGTACTTGACACTGGACTTCAGGCATTTTGGCATTTCCCTCTCCCCAGTCTTCCTCCAGACTCTGGCACCTTGATTTCCGAATGACATGCAAAATTTGCTTTCATCTGAAAAAAGTACTTTGGACCACTGAGCAACAGTCTAGTGCTGCTTCTCTGTAGCCCAGGTCAGGCGCTTCTGCCACGGTTTCTGGTTCAAAAGTGGCTTGACCTGGGGAATGCGGCACCTGTAGCCCATTTCCTTCACACGCCTGTACACGGTGGCTCTGGATGTTTCTACTCCAGACTCAGTCCACTGCTTCCGCAGGTCCCCCAAGGTCTGGAATCGGTCCTTCTCCACAATCTTCCTCAGGGTCCGGTCACCTCTTCTCGTTGTGCAGCGTTTTCTGCCACACTTTTTCCTTCCCACAGACTTCCCACTGAGGTGCCTTGATACAGCACTCTGGGAACAGCCTATTCATTCAGAAATTTCTTTCTGTGTCTTACCCTCTTGCTTGAGGGTGTCAATGATGGCCTTCTGGACAGCAGTCAGGTCGGCAGTCTTACCCATGATTGCGGTTTTGAGTAATGAACCAGGCTGGGAGTTTTTAAAAGCCTCAGGAATCTTTTGCAGGTGTTTAGAGTTAATTAGTTGATTCAGATGATTAGGTTAATAGCTCGTTTAGAGAACCTTTTCATGATATGCTAATTTTTTTAGATAGGAATTTGGGGGTTTCATGAGCTGTATGCCAAAATCATCAATATTAAAACAATAAAAGGCTTGAACTACTTCAGTTGGTGTGTAATGAATCTAAAATATATGAAAGTCTAATGTTTATCAGTACATTACAGAAAATAATGAACTTTATCACAATATGCAAATTCTTTTAGAAGGACCTGTATATCTCCTGCTTCTATTCATAATGTAAATAATAAGGCTGAGTTCACACGGGCGAGATTTCCGCACGGGTGCAATGCAGGAGGTGAACGCATTGCACCCGCACTGAATCCGGACCCATTCATTTCTATGGGGCTGTGCACATGAGCTGTGATTTTCACGTTTCACTTATGCGTTGCGTGAAAATCGCAGCAAGCTCTATATTGTGCGTTTATCACGCAACGCAGGCACCATAGAAGTGAATAGGGCTGAGTGAAAATCGCACGGTTGCTAGGAGACAATCGGGATGGAGACCCGATCATTATTATTTTCCCTTATAACATGGTTATAAGGGAAAATAATAGCATTCTTAATACAGAATGCATAGTAAAATAGCGCTGGAGGGGTTAAAAAAATATATATAATTTAACTCACCTTAATCCACTTGCTCACGCAGCCGGCATCTCTTCTGTCTTCTTCTTTGCTGTGTACAGGAATAGGACCTGTGGTGACGTCACTGCGGTCATCACATGGTCCATCACATGATCCCTCACCATGGTAAAAGATCATGTGATGACCGGAGTGATGTCATCAAAGGTTCTATTCCTGTACACAGCAAAAAAGAAGACAGAAGAGATGCCGGCTGCGCGAGCAAGTGGATTAAGGTGAGTTAAATTTTTTTTTTTTTAAATGTAACCCCTCCAGCGCTATTGTACTATGTACTATGCATTCTGCATTAAGAATACTATTATTTTCCCTTATAACCATGTTATAAGGGAAAATAATACAATCTACACAACCCCGATCCCAAACCCGGACTTCTGTGAAGAAGTTCAGGTCTGGGACCAAACAATGCGATTTTTCTCACGCACGTGCAAAACGCATTACAATGTTTTGCACTCGTCCGCAAAAATCGTGCATGTTCCCGCAACGCACCCGCACCTTTTCCCGCAACGATAGTCTACTATAAATGCTGATCTCAGTCAGTCTATAGTCTATCGTAAATGCTGAGGTCAGTCAGTCTGTAGTCTAGTGTAAATGCTGAGGTCAGTTATTCCATCGTCCATAGTCTAGTGTAAATGCGGAGATCAATTATTTCATAGTCTACTGTAAATGCTGAGGTCAGTCAGACCATGGTCTAGTGTAAGTGCTGCAGTCAGTCAATCCATAGGTTAGTGTAAATGCTGAGGTCAGTCAGTACATAGTCTAGTGCAGTGGTGGTGAACCTATGGCCCAAAGTCTATGGTGTACCAATATGCCTTAGACTTTTCCTGCCATTTATCATCGCAGGGCGCACTATGAACAGTACAGGCAGCGCACTGAATGTAGGCAGGTTATTATAGCTAAATGATAAAGTACATGGGATATATACTATAGTGGACTGTTGTATTTATGTTAAATTGCTGTGTTGGCAATTTACCATAAATAAGTGGGTTTTGGGTTGCAGATTGGACACTGTGTGTAGAAGGTTCTCCATCACTGGTCTAGTGTAAATGCTGAGGTAAGTCCATAGGCTAGTGTAAATGCTGCAGCCACTTCTTTCTTCACTTTCTAGCAGCATGGTCTGCAGGCCTCAGCCCCAAGTGATAGCATCCAGAAATGCTGCCACCTACTGGTCTAAATAATTATCTCTCCTCTAAAGTAGGAGAGATATTTATTTCAGCATACTGATGAAGCCTATGTAGGTCCCTTCTCTCGTGTCCGGGGCAGTGCAAGAAGCCTTGATACCAGGTACAGCCGCTGCTCCCTCTTATTAAGGGATGTTTAAGCCGTGCAGTTATGTTTTGGTTTAGTTGGAATAAGAGGATCAAGAAGAATATATAGTAGGAAGTTAATGAAATTAAATAATACAGTATAAAGAAGGATAATATTCCACAGACAGGCATTTTTTAAGTCCCTTCCCTTTTAGTTTGGAAAGTCCTCCTAAAAATATATATTTCATTTTTATCAACACTTAAAGTGACCCTTAGGTTCAAGAAAAAATTCACATTACCTGGGAAACAAACAGAACACTTACCCGATGCCCTCCTTTTCATATTGTTATCTGCAGATCCATCAATCCTGCGTTCTTCTTCTGCCATCCAAGATGGCCACAACCCTTCTCAGATTGCCTGATGCACACTTCCTGCTTTCCTTGGATTGGCCAGCGCTGCTCACATGAACAGTGATGGCCAATCCAAGAGCAGGACAGGATAAGTAGGAAGGGTCTTTGGCTACCGATGCACAGTGTACATTAGACAGTCTCAGAAGAGTTGTGACCATCTTGGATGACAGAAGAGGAGCCTGAGAATTAGCAAATCTGCAGCTAAAAAAGAGTGAAAAGGATGGCGCCATATAAATGTTCTGCTTGTTCTCCAGTTAATCTATTTTATTTTTTGAACCAGAGGGTTTCTTTAAACTCAGAACCACTTAATTCCACATGAATGCAAACCATACAATGGGAGGAAATTCAGCATTGTGCATAGTGTTTCTGGCACAGTATAGTCTTTTCAAGGATAGAACTACCTCTTCATTGACCACGGTGACTTGTACAAAGGAGTCTAATGGCTGAGAACCTTAGAAAAGCCTGGAGCTTCCTGTATGCAATCAATGTATGTGATGTCCCTTGATAAATAGTCCTTTCGCTAATACTTTCACACTCACAGAAGTATCGTATTTAAAGTCAATATTTCATACCCTTAAAGGGATTTTCCCACAAAGAACACAACAAGATAGGGAATGTGTCTGCTTGGTGGGAGTCCAACCACTGGTCCTTCCACCAGTCATGAGGACGGGGGTCTGGTGTACCCCTTTTTGAATACAGTGATGGTCGCATAACTTTTTTTTTTTTTACCGTTCATCATTTTGCTATAATGTTTTATTCACATTATTAGCTTTCACACAGACGAAGGCTTCCTCTGAACATCACTCTAACTTTTCTATCATCAGTAGAAATACATTAATATAGCTCCTGCCGCGTTTTAGCTTTCAGACTTCAAGGACTCTGAGGGCATAGGTGACACATTTACGCAAGTCGCATCCTCTGATTAAAGGTTTGCTTTAAAATATGAGCTAAGAGAGGACGTTGGAGACAGGCTGAGTATTCGTGCGGGGAAAGTGCGCATTTACTGTCATGCAGCAAAACAAATGACCAGAGCACAATGTGTTCATGCGATGGAGGGAAGGGAATTTCTTTTTCAGTCGTTTTTTGTTGGAACAAATTTTAACCCCTTAATGAAAAAGCCTGTTTGGTATTTAAAGAAGTTTTCCTAGATTCATATATTGATGATCTGCCATCAGGATAGGACATCAATATCTAATCATGGAGGGGGCTGATTTTTTTTAGTTTTTGCACCATTTATGTTTCTCACTAAATAACCGATTAAATGAGTGTATTAGGTTGCGATGGTAGCGTGATTAGCTAATTACTGGGTTTTTATGTTTTTGTTTTTATGACATATTTAAAATAATTGTGTTTTTTGTATGTTCTTCCTGAATTTTATGTACATTTGAAAATTTTCTTTTATGATATATTTTGAATTAAATTGAGGAACAAAGGGGAAGATTTATAAGCGATTTGTGCTCTGCTCTTGATATCCCCAGCGTTGCCAGAGGATGCTCCTCGTTTATGACAAAGCACAAGCCTCATCATAAATGAGACATCTCATGCACCTAAACAGAAATCTTCGGCAGCTCAGAGCTACAGGAGATTTCTGGCTTAATTTTCTCTAGAAAACTGCCGTAAATGAAGATAAATATGTTGTGGTGGCTGGTGACTAGTGTTAAGTGAATTGAAGTTCACAAAATTCGCAACAAAGCCGAATTTCCTCGTGCTTCATGGTAACTAATCAATTATACTCACCTTATCCATTTGCTCATGAAGAGTCCACCGCGGCCATCTTGATTGAAGCTTTCGCGCTGGATCTTGAATTGTGAGCAAATGGATAAGGATACGGTCAGTATTTTTATTTATTTTTCTAACAGATTAACCCCTGACAACCCTCAATGGACATCCCAGGTGCCACGATCAACAATAAACGTGGCATCTGAGGGGTTCAATTACGGGGGGCAACACCATCGCCGTTCCCAATTTTTGCACCCGCTACTCACAAAGAAACTTCGCTAATCTCTACTGGTCACACCCCCTTTGTAACTTTTTTCTGTGTGTGTTTCTAACTTTTAAACGTTACTATTCTAGTAGTTTGTTTTAGTAGATTTACCAGCTAACATTAAAGTTCCTCTTAAAATGGGTTAAAGCGGTTGGGATCCTTATAGACGACTGGACACTTTAACCCATCGGAGCTGATCAGCACACGTAACTACGGACACGACCGCATAGACGGTGATCAAAATTATTCCTAATCCATCATAGGAGTCTTGAACCAATCACAGGTAGAGACTTCACCGGCGCCCTGATCACGTGGAGTGCCGGCAAAAAGCGCAGGACGCCACCCACACGTGGGACACACAGCGGCTACCTGGGAGCAGGATTACCGTAATCACATCGCAGACTTTGAACATCGGGAGATATCCCACAACCTTACATTGGGTAAAGACCTCCCCGGCGCCCTGATCACGTGTAGTGCCAGCAAAAAACGCAGGACGCCAGCTACACGTGGGACGCACAGCGGTCTCTTGGGGAGCAGGATTACCGTAACAACACCGCGGACCGTGAACATCGGAAGATATTCCACAACGCCACACCGGGTGAGTGCACTGACCCACGGTGGGACGCCACCACGGACAGTTACACACGAGCCGGACCCCAAACAGTGAGTACCTCTGGATAATTATACTCACGGATACAGACGTGGACAAAATTGTTGGTACCCTTTGGTCAATGAAAGAAAAAGTCACAATGGTCACAGAAATAACTTTAATCTGACAAAAGTAATAATAAATTAAAATTCTATAAATGTTAACCAATGAAAGTCAGACATTGTTTTTCAACCATGCTTCAACAGAATTATGTAAAAAAATAAACTCATGAAACAGGCATGGACAAAAATGATGGTACCCCTAGAAAACACAGAACATAATGTGACCAAAGGGACATGTTAATTCAAGGTGTGTCCACTAATTAGCATCACAGGTGTCTACAACCTTGTAATCAGCCATTGGGCCTATATATATGGCTCCAGGTAATCACTGTGTTGTTTGGTGATATGGTGTGTACCACACTCGACATGGACCAGAGGAAGCAAAGGAAAGAGCTGTCTCAAGAGATCAGAAAGAAAATTATAGACAAGCATGTTAAAGGTAAAGGCTATAAGACCATCTCCAAGCAACTAGATGTTCCTGTGAGTACAGTTGCACATATTATTCATAAGTTTAAGATCCATGGGACTGTAGCCAACCTCCCTGGACGTGGCCGCAGGAGGAAAATTGATGACAAATCTAAGAGACGGATAATCCGAATGGTAACAAAAGAGCCTAGAAAGACTTCTAAAGAGATTCAAGGTGAACTTCATGCTCAAGGAACATCAGTGTCAGATCGCACCATCCGTCGTTGTTTGAGCCAAAGTGGACTACATGGGAGACGACCAAGGAGGACACCATTGTTGAAAACGAATCATAAAAAAGCAAGACTGGAATATGCCAAACTACATGTTGACAAGCCACAAAGCTTCTGGGAGAATGTCCTGTGGACAGATGAGACAAAAATCGAAGTTTTTGCCAAGGCACATCAGCTGTATGTTCACAGACGAAAAAATGAAGCATATCAAGAAAAGAACACTGTCCCTACTGTGAAACATGGAGGAGGCTCTGTTATGTTCTGGGGCTGCTTTGCTGCGTCTGGCACAGGGTGTCTTGAATCTGTGCAGGGTACAATGAAATCTCAAGACTATCAAGGAATTCTAGAGAGAAATGTACTAGCCAGTGTCAGAAAGCTTGGTCTCAGTCGCAGGTCATGGGTCTTGCAACAGGACAATGACCCAAAACACACCGCTAAAAACACCCAAGAATGGCTAAGAGGAAAAAATTGGACTATTCTAAAGTGGCCTTCTATGAGCCCTGACCTCAATCCTATTGAGCATCTTTGGAAGGAGCTGAAACATGCAGTCTGGAAAAGGCACCCTTCAAACCGGACACAACTGGAGCAGTTTGCTCATGAGGAGTGGGCCAAAATACCTGCTGAGAGGTGCAGATGTCTCATTGACAGTTACAGGAAGCGTTTGATTGCAGTGATTGCCTCAAAAGGTTGCGCAACAAAATATTAAGTTAGGGGTACCATCATTTTTGTCCATGCCTGTTTCATGAGTTTATTTTTTTACATAATTCTGTTGAAGCATGGTTGAAAAACAATGTCTGACTTTCATTGGTTAACATTTATAGAATTTTAATTTATTATTACTTTTGTCAGATTAAAGTTATTTCTGTGACCATTGTGACTTTTTCTTTCATTGACCAAAGGGTACCAACAATTTTGTCCACGTCTGTATATCACACAAATCAGTGATATAACTGAGATATTAACGTTGGGAACAATGTTGCAACACCCATAAGAACAAAGTCGCAGCCTCTATAAGGACACAATACTAATCTTTAGTGACCAATTTCTAGTGATATATTTGCTCTTATCAGTATAACAAATTGTGTTTCTCTATATTTTATTATTTATATTTATAATTTTTAAGGTACTATATTTTATATTGTCTATTTCTATCCTATCTATTGTATGCGTAATTTCATGATCTAATAAATTAGTTACATTAACAGACCTGATATATGACCACAGATATTGAGTGCTCACTATAATTTATACATTTCTTTACTGTTAACTCCTTGTGTGGTTATGGTGAACCACATCATAGTTAGAGCACCTAACCTGGGAAGCAGAAGGGTGAGCCACTATAAACTCATACTAACCGCAAATATAAAGATGTCACCAAACTAGTACATCAGCTGAAAGATATTTATCGTAATAAGTATGCAGATTGTTTTTGGCTTCCCGCTGCTCTGTCGCATGCAGACATATGAAAAATAACCAAACCAAGCCTGCCAAACAGCTGGGTTAACTCCTCTTGAGTCAGTGCAAATCACAGCCGCCAAAAAGAATAAAACCAGAACAAATATGGCCACAACAGTGGATACCTTCACTATTCTTGTCAAGCAGTTAACAGGGCCTAAAGTGTTATAAACAAGTAGGCGATGGCTTCAAACCAACATCTAAAATTAATCATACTACGTTGTTCCCCATCATCAACAGAGAAAGAATGCTACTTAGCGTACCACAAACAAAGTCTTCAAAGGGTCGGGATAACATAGGCTACGCAATGCTTTCCTATTTACTTCCTTAAAGGGACTCTGTCACCAGGAAATTCACTGTTACACCAGGCACGATGATTTGTAGGGCTAGCTCAGCTGAATGTAATACTGTAGTACCTTTTATTTAGCCATCCATTGCTTCATTCTGGAGAAAATGTACTTTTAATCCTTATGCAAATGAGCAGTTAAGTGCACTGAGGGCGGGTCCAAGTCACTGTGTGCACCCTGTCTCCTCCTGCTTCCTCTGCCGATCTCTCCCTCTACTTCTTGATTGAAAGAGCCTGGTGAGATGACTGTACAAGAACCTGGCCGAGTCCATCAAGAAGTAAAGGGAGGTGATGGTAGAGGAAGCAGGAGGAGCAAGGGTGCACACAGTGACTTGGGACCACCCTCAGTGCACTTAACTGCTCACTTGAATATGGATTAAAAGGATATTTTAGACACAATTAATCAACAGATGGTTAAGTGAATGGTACCATTACATCATCAGGACACCACAGGTTACTATTACAGTATTAGGGACCCAAACAAAGAGGGTAAATGTATCATGAGGGGAACATTTGAAGTCAGTTTTGCTTAAAGGGGTTATGCAGTTTGTTTAAACTGATGATCTATCCTCTGCATAGATCATCAGCATCTGATCAGCGGGGTCCGACACTTGGGACCCCCGCCGATCAGCTGTTTGAGAAGGCAGCGGCGATATAGAAGCGCTGCGGCCTTCTCACTGTTTACCGCCGGCCCAGTGATGTCACTACTAGTATCAATGGCCTGGGCATGGCTAAGCTCCATTCAAATGAACAGAGCTTAGCCCCGCCCAGGTCAGTTGATACTAGTCATGACGTCACTGGGCTAGCAGTAAACAGTGAGAAGGCGCCGCTGCCTCCTCAAACAGCTGATCGGCGGGGGTCCCGGCTGTCAGACCCCCGCCGATCAGATGCTGATGATCTATCCAGAGGATAGATCATCAGTTTAAACAAACTGCAGAATCCCTTCAAGTCTGTGTACTTTATGCCATATTTATCAAATGTCACATGTTTAAACTATACAGGAAAGGACGGAGTCTGAGGGATAAATTGGTCCATAGCCCCTATCAGCCTCCAGCAAGAGAAGGAGAATGGCTAACATGATCCCCGAAAGGCATGTTCAGGTGCGGAAAATGTGTGGCATGTAGCCAAGTAAGGGTACTTTCACATTAGCGGCAGGGGAGTCTGGCAGGCTGTTCTGGCGGGTGAACAGCCTGTCGGAACCGTCCTGCTGCTAGTTCACGTGTGCCCCCAGACTGCTGCTCCGTCCCCATTGACTATAATGAGGGCGGGGCGGAGTTCCGGCGGCAGCACGGCAGCGCACGGCAAGAGGAATTTGCATGCTCAAAGACAGGGCTGTATATAAAATCAAGGATTTTATTAATTGCCAGACAACAGGAGTGGTCTACCTGGTACAATGTAGCTGTCCACTAGACTACATTGGGAAAACCAAAAGGGAACCTAGACAACGTATCCGGGACCACTATAATGATATTGTAAATAAAAAGGACACATCTGTGGCGAGACACATGAATATGGTACATGGAGGGGACACAAACTGTATTACATTAATTGGAATTGAGCATATTCCGCAAATGCGGAGAGGAGGAGACTGGGACAATAGGATCCTGAGAAGAGAGGCAAGATGGATCTTTACAATGCAATCCACTGCACCAAATGGACTGAATGAGATGCTATCTTTTAAGCCATTTCTATAATCCTGCTTACATGTGTAAGATCCCTTTAAAAATCATGGGGCCAATTATTTACACAGAAGAAGATGGCACCTCAAATAGGGGGAGTATGTGCAACTGTACCCCCTATGCCTAGGAAATCACAGCTGTAGTAATGATAGCTATACCAATGATATATAACAGCTTTTATTCATAAATACTGACGTATCCATCCAGGAATGTGCGAGTCCTGTGCGCCCATAATGTCCTATACATCCTCCCATATGTGTAGGTTAACCACATATGGGATCATAAATATGTAAACACAGTATCATCAATGTCCCGAAAATATGAATGATGAGGCGGCCAGGCTGGCTGCCGGAATGTCTAAGATAGATCATGCTGCGATAGTACATTGACATCTGGAATAAATTCTATGTGAGCGATGCTGCGCAGGAACTGATAATAGTAAGTACTCCTTCGCTGCCCATGACATTGAATTGCCCTGATGATCAGATCAGAGGCGAATCTGGCGGCCAGGGATGCGTCGGAAGGTCCCCATGACAACAGGCCCGCCCCCCTGTGCGTCACGTCCGCCTAGAGCAGGGATGGGCAAACTGCGGCTCTCCAGCTGTTGTAAAACTACAAATCCTATCATGCCCTGCTGTAGGCTGATAGCTGTAGGTAGACTAGGCATGATGGGATTTGTAGTTTTACAACAGCTGGAGAGCCGCAGTTTGCCCATCAGTGGCCTAAAGGCAGGAGCAGGGAGCGAGATCGCATTGAAGAGGGTACTCCCGGATCCGCCCCTGCCAGCCCAGTCATGTTGACGTACATAGGAAGGGGAGGTCTTATGCCTTTAAACTGAAGGTAATTCAGCTACCATGTTGCCACTGCCTTATTCTTATGCTGAGACTAGACACATCACTTCCTGAGGAGTCCTATATCATAGGCGAAATGCGTAGAAGCAATCCAGCAGACGCAATCCAGCAAGAACTACTTTAGCAAAGAGAAAGTGAGGATTGTGGTTTAGACCAGGCTCGAGGAATCCTGAGGCTGGGGGTTGCTCCGACATACAGCCATGCTAGGTTTCCCTAACCTGAGACTAGGGACTGATAGGGAAAGCAGCTATAGGCCGGAATGATTTATGAGAGCCGCCAGTTATATTGACCCCCGCCTGAAGCAAAAGAAGGAGACCTGGCTACTCAATCCCCTCTTGCATTTTTAGTTATTACCTTACCCAATTAATTTTTAAATTTACCTAAATAAAAGTTACTTTTTATCTTTTGCTAAGGCACACTCAGTTTATACTAAATAAAATGTCACATAAAACAGTAAGTACATAAAAAAAATTGGGCTGGGCATAACATTTTCAATAGATGTTTCCTCAAAAACGGAACGGATATGGAAGACATACGGATGCATTCAGTATGCATTTAGTTTTTTTTGCGGACCCATTGACTTGAATGGAGCCGCGGAACGTGATTTGCAAGCAATAATAGGACATGTTCTATCTTTGAACGGAAATATGGAAACGGAAATCATACAGAGTACCTTCCATTTTTTTTTGCGGATCCATTAAAATGAATGGTTCCGTATATCGTCCGTATATGAAACGCAAAAAATGGAACGTAAACGGAAAAAAAAAAGGGTAATAAAGACCAAAGAGTTAGCCAAAAAAAAGGCTGGAGCTGCAAATAAGAGTTGTTTCACAAGATGTGTGGTCCAGCCGGATAAAATGTTTTCCTAAGGGTTCCGAACTTTAGAATATAGTAAGTCCTTGCCCTACCATTCCCATTTCGATGCTTCCTGCTCCCTCTTAGCAAGTGGAAAGGATCGGCACTCGACTAATATTTCGCACGGGAAAAGTGCGAACTCCAAGACAGCAGTAAAGGAATCCCAGCGGACAACAGCTTCTTCAATTCATATGCTTGATATTTATTCCATCAATATTACAATAATTGGAAACGTTTGCTGACGAAGGCTGGACGGGCCGAAACGCGTCCAATTATTGTCATTTTGATGGAATAAATATCAAGCATATGAATTGAAGAAACCGTTGTCCGCTGGGATTCCTTTACTCCTGCTCCCTCTTGACACAGAGGAAATGACTTCTTAGCCAATCACTGTCTGATATGGGTCACCGCTGCCGCCAGTGATTGGCTGAGCAGTTGTTTCCTGTGTGATGAGAGGCAGGAGGAAGGAGAGATGGAAGCCCTGGCTTGGACTTGATCCTAGGATATCAATGTTGTAAGGAAACAATGCTAACCATGAAGCTACTATGATAACCCAAACATCAGTCATGATAACCAGATGCAATAAAAGCAGGAAAACTTGTATATATGAAATTAAACATCTGCTGCTTATACAGGTTACTTGTGGTGAGCAGGAACGTGACATAGTGGCTTTATTGTCTGAATGTTGTCTGGACAAAGTGTAATGAGGGGTAATAAAATATATACAGTATTAATAACTGACTATAATTAGCTGACTGCATGAAGAGATGTTTAAAGGGGTGTTTAAAGTGTTTATTACTGATGACCTATTGTATCCTCTGGATATGTCATCAGTATCTGACCGGTGGGGGTTCGACACCTGGACTCCCAGCAATCAGCTGTTTGAGAAGGCACTGGCGCACACAGTAGCACCGCGGCCTTCTCTCTGCTCACCAAGCACAGCGCCTTCCATTTGATAGTAGCTGTGCTTCGTATCAGCCGCATTCACGTCAATCGAGCTGAGCTGCGCCTAGGCCACGTGACCAATGAACATGATGTCACATGACCTAGAAAAAGATGGAGAAAGCCGCAAGCGCCACTGCCTTTTCAAATAGCTGATTGGTGGGGTTTTTGGTTGATGGACCCCCACGATCAGATAATGATGACCTATCCAGAGGATAGTAAACAAAAAAATAACTCTCAGAAAACCACGTTAACAAACCTGATCCACCAAAGATACAGATGAGTGCATGGCCCTATAGAAATAATAGGTCAGAGTGGTATCTGCAAAAAATGGGGATAGCACACGGATGAAAAAATACCGTTATGTGCTTAAGGCCTTAGGCTGAATTTACACCGTAGTCACACAATTTGATCTAAGAGGCCTATACGGCTGCATAAGTCTGCCATATGCTGCACTGTAAACTGTTTTTGGTACAAAAACATATCGCATGCGCAGTATAAGGCCGCCATGGAGCCCTGGTTTCTTCATAGGGTATATTTGCATTAATAAAACTCTTTGTTTGGCAATGAACTGGTGAATAGCTCTTGCCTCCCCGTGCCAGGTGCACTGCAAGGAAATGTGAATTTAACATCAACATTAATAGCTGCTGCGCTGGTTTCTATGGAGAAGCTTCAAAGGTCAGAAGCAAATTCAAATCAAGATCCAAAGACGTAATTAAGAAGCAGTGGTTTGTTTCTACAATGTGCAGCTACTGCGCAGGACGTGCGCGGCGTTCACCTAACTAAATCGTAGCCGTAGCTGTAAAACTGATGTCAGTAGCAATGCTATGTACTGTATAGCTACATATTGGATTTGAACCCTTTGATGACCAGGCCTGGAAAGGCCTTAAAGGGGTTGTCTCACCTCAGATATTGGTGGCATGTCGCTAGGATATGCCACCAATGTCAGATAGGTGAGGGTCCCACCTGTGGTACCTGCTCCTATCTCCAGAACGGGACCCCCGAAGCGAATGGAGGGCAGCAGTGCACTCGCAGATACCCTCAAAGCATTTCTGAGCTCGGCTCAGTGCCCGCACTTGAGGAACACGATTTACAACAAAAAATCTGCTGTGGATCAGTGGCAAAATCCCACATGAATTAGATGTGGATTTCTTGAGGATTTGTTTTGGATGTCCCCCTGTTCATTGGAAAGTGCAGTAGAAATCCACAACAAAAATTGACTTGCTTAGGGTGTACAAGTTGCCCCAGGGGTCAATTTACATTGTGGATTTTATAACAGCGTTCAAACAAGATTTCTTCAAATCTCGTCCACTTTGCTTGTACTGTCAAATACTGCTGATTTGCCACACGCAAATCTACACTGGCAAATCTTCTGCAGTGCCTCAGTCCCGTGCGGACTTACATAGGACAGTCTGATGACAGATCCGTGTTAAAAAGCTGATTTAGTTGATTGTTCCTTATTTCTCTTTTGTTTAAATATTACTGGAGTATTTTCCTGTTTAGCAGAAAACTAATCTGGCCATGTCAAGTCACTCCATGTATGGACAAAGTCTTGATATAAGCGTGTGCTTCTTGGCTCCTTTTCTATGTTTGATTGTGTTTCTCAGTTCTTAAAATTGTTTCCAGAAACTGGCCAGTTTTGAAGTTCTTTTAAAGAACCTTCATAAATAATATATAGTCTAGTAGCCATGCCAAAATTAAGCTTCAGATCAGCCCTTCTTGGTGAACTTCTCTAACCTCCAGCAAACATGGAATAGACACCTACCTGACTACCTGAAAAAGGGTTTTCTATTTACACCAGGTTGAGAAACAATGGTAAAATAGAGCCAGAACCACTGGGTGATAGATCAAGCCCTATTTCCTACACTTTACCAATATTCCATATGTCTAGAACTCTACCTCAATGCAGAGGTAATCACGGCCAATGTTGTACACAGTACAATATGATATATTTATCTTTTAGGGTGCCTTAATCCGCATGAAGAGACTTATAATCAATACATGCTCCTCTGGAATTCTGGGAAGAAAGGGATGCAAAAGACCTCTTAGGAAGCTCTGTCTCTAATGCCACCAGATATCAGGCAGCTATCCTAAAAGTCAATGTTTGACCGTTTAAATAGGCCCTGAGGCATAACTTGGGATATTAAATAAGCCAGCATCTCATCTGCAGACAGCTGTTTCGAGATGATTGCCCCTCATCATTGCATAGCAGATAATACTGGCTTAACTGGGTGAGAGGCCTCAGTCAGGATTTGGGGGAGGTGGGTACCGTTGGCGAGGCTTCAGTGGTATACGTTGGGTAGATTGGCATATGTCATCCAGAGTGTATGGGAAATGTACTGAATGCTGTACAGTTGAAAAAAGGCATGTCCTCTCAGACAGAGGCCAAAAGGCACTTTTTTAGCCACCAGTAGTGTAAACTGAGCCTTATAATCAGGGGCATAGCTATAGAGGGTGCAGAGGTAGCAGTCGCTACCGGGCCCAGGAGCCTGAGGGGGCCCAAAGACCCTTGTGCCACATAAGAAGACACCAGCATTATAGAAAGATACCAGTATTATAGAAAGTGCATGCTGGTCAAGTTATAGCTCTGGCTGGAGGGAAGGGATTAGGTCAAGAATTTGGAATGGGGGGGGGTCTACTGTTTCAATTTTTTGCTGCAGGCAGCATGGAGGCTATGTGCTTCCCTGGCCACAAAACACTGAGGGAAGGGGGGCCCAAGCTGAACCCTTGGATCAGGGCCCATGAGCCTTTAGCTACGCCCCTGCTCATACTAATGTATAATCTGAAATAATATCAACATTTCCCATGGCTGGATGGTGAGAAATAAACAATATAATATATTAGTTGATGTATGATAATAAAATGCCCTAATTCAACAGAAATATTTGCTTATCAAAGACAAACAAAATTAGATTAAATTCTACTATGAAATCTGCATTTCTGATATATTAATAAAATTTATAATATTTATAATATTCGTATTAATGATATCCTTATAGTATATAAGGACATTTCAAAGATTGCAAGCTATTTTATTGGCAAAATGACCACACCAAGTCTGCAAGACTCTTATGAAATTGCATCTGTGGCATATCAGTGCACTAGTCCTGAAGAAGGGCCTTGGTAATTGATAGTTCGGTGTATTAAGTCTTTATGGCATGCAATGCCTGACAAGACCTTCAGGATAGGTCATAGATATTAGGTTGGTGGGGCTCTGTTACCCATCACCCCTATCCCTCAGATGTCAGTAGTAGCTCCTGGATACAGAAAGAACACAGTGGATGGAGCCAGAAGAAGAAAACACAGTGGAAATGGTTCCAAGAGACTTATCTCCAGAATAGCACATACCTCATCTCCATTCATTCTCTGCCTCAATGAGGTGGCCTGGGGTATTGAGGATCCATGGTTTAGGAAAGTGTGCATCACAGAGGTGGGATCCATATCTTTCAGATATTTATGTTATAAAATAAATTGTAAAAATAAATTATATGGTAGAAACACCACTTTAATGGTCAGAAAGTATTAGTAGGCTGATACAGTACTGTCTCTAGGGAGTAATGGAGAACTGCTCCTCTGCCAGAGACCATGAAGTGACAGATGAGATGCATACAGAGCCTAATCTGTGTGCATAGTGCTACTATTCTGCCATATCTAGGCTTCCAGCAGTACAGTAAAGCTGTAAAAAAAAGAGAGCTGTCATAAAATCCCACAGCCTCTAATGGTGAGATGACTCTGTTCATACCTGCACAGGAAAGCTGAATAGTAATCTGGCAAAAACAGGAAATGTCTAGTGGCCTTTGTATAAAACTAGAATAGTTAATTTCATATAAAGAGTCATATATACAATAACAAGTATTTTTTATGCTTACAAATTAAAATAAACACTATGCTCTATATTCCCTTTAAATTGTTCACATTTAAAATAGATTGTTAGAAACATATTACAAGAATACTAAGCCCAATCAGTGGTTAATGAGGAGAAATTTCTGGCTAATTTTATATGAGCACTTGGCATTCAACACGTCGTAGACGTATTCCCGTCTAAACATCTAGCCCTAAGACAGTTGAGTCCTTTCACAAATTAAATGCTGCACGTAGTGAATGTCAAAGACTTTGCTTCCCATGGTGATCTACCCAAGCAAGACACAGATGTTTTATCCCAGTACAGCTGATCCTGCCACATTCTCCGGATGTAGAGTCTCCCATGGGGAGTCATGGTGACCCTGCCTATGCTCAGACACTTGTGTAAATATTTAGTGCTGCAGCTCGTGACCTGCGGTACTGTGAAAAACGGCATGATGAGTCTAGCTGGAGCATAGCCAAATGTGAAGCTGGCAGCAGGCTATCTTCAAGAGAGTATACCTTCCCTTCGTTGAAATAACCACTGTGTTGAATGGAATGATGTGCATTTAGATAAACTGAATGTATATGTATACTCTGGCTATCAGGCATGTTTATACAAAGCTTCTTAAAAAGCAGATCTTTGTCTGTGAAAGTGATTTTTAGTTTACATCAGGCAAGGCTCATTTCATGCACAGGGGTGGACTTAAAACCTAAAGTGGACCTAGAAAAAAAACTAAAATGTTGTAGGTGGGTCCAAATTGACAGAAGGTGTGGCAACACAAGTACTGTAGATGGGGCCAATACAAGTTGGCATGGTCAGTAATACCATAATGCATCACAGAATGCCATCTGACAGAACCAAATACCACAGTGTAGCACAAAATACCTCCCTAAAACCTGTCCCTCTGTGGTGACCATCAATTGTTGCCACATTCAGTTTTGCTCCTCCAATTGTCTCTAATATGGAGCAGGAGGCTTAGGAGGTGAGATGTGGGCACAACACCAAGCCAGCCCTACCTTCAGCATGCTGTCTGGACTTCCTCTAATAAATGACCACTATGGATCCCCCAGTAGTATGTACCTGGCCAACAGCATTAAGGAGGGCTATGCGACCCTGTGGCCATCTGCCCACTGGGAAAATTCCCTTTAGGGTCTATGGCCAGTCCACCACTGACCACGCATTTGCATTACATCAGAGGTAAGCCTAAAAATGGTTAAAACACACTATACAAAGGGATTCAACTGGATATCTTTTATCTCATCTGCCCAACTGATTTTGTATTCTTTTTACAAAGATATACTGTACAAACCTATACATTTGGATAAGGCCTCATTCACACGACCGTATGTGTTTAACGGATCCGCAAATATGCGAAAAAACGGAACGGATGCGGATCCGTTCATACGGTCGTGTGAATGAGGCCTAAGTCTGTCATTGACTTCCGATGTCAAAACCAAGCATAAATGAATTTATACTTTTTGTATTACTTTGAAAAGCATCACATCCTATGCTTTTGTATAGTCAATTAAAAGGTGTACAGATGTAAACCCACCAAATATACAGTATGTCAAAGCATTCAGATAACAACAAATCCAAGCACATGTACTGTACGACTGTGATAGAAAGTTTCTCCAATAAAAAGACTTTAAAAGTATACAAGTAGAAGTAAGTAAGGGTCAGTAAATAATAAGCAGAAAAGTCTTTTAAGCCTAGTATGTTGGGATATATCTTAGTTTGTTAGGCTAAGATTTTATTGCAAATGTTTGCCATGTACATACATCCTTCTCTGGACGTTCTTAGCTTCAGTTAGGCCAAGGCCTGCTCATATTCTCATGTTGGCCAATGAGCTTAAATATGTAGGCCTGAGATTCTTTACAGATGTACCAATCTTACTGTAATACTTTCATTCACATACTTTCTCTGGGATGCCAACCAAGATTTATAATTCAGTGTTTTTTATTATAACATTTTCCACTCTTTTATGTTTATCATAAGAAACGGATAAAAAAACAGATATACAGTCATCGCTGTAGTTACAATGGCCTCAGGTTACAAATTACAATATCTTCAATCTACCATGGTCTTTCCTGGTCCATTGTAACTTGAAGCCACATTCAGTATACAATGCCACCGATCATCTGCAGCGAGCCCCTGAGTAGTCGGTGCAGAGGATAAGAGAGGTAGTGAACCTGAGGAGATGCTGCACCATGGTCTCTTTTTACTTGATACAAAATATAACTTGTGGTACATCCAGTAGTAACAAATTCAAAGTGTAGTTTCTGGCACTAATTGAGCAGGCATGGAGACAGGTTGCATGACTGTAAATGGGCAATTGTGAGCATAGGTGTCCACTGTAAGGTTCAGGCTTGAACTTTATCTGGCCTAGTGGTAGTTTTGGTGATAGGTGTCTGAGCTGTAGTCCCCCACCCTGCAGCAGTGTCTGCAAGGGACAGACTGCGAACTTAAAGTGTCCCTGGAAAGTAGCCCCATGTTGTAGGTGGGTCCAAACTGACAAAAGGCAGGGCAACACTAGTAGACAGGGCCAACATATATAGGCAGGGACAACAGAAGTAGGCAGGGCCAGCAATACTATAGTGCAGGACAATATACCACCCCAGCAGTACCAAATACCACAGTGCAACACAAAATACCACCACCTGCGCCACAGTATTCAACTGTATTGCTGTCCTGAGGATTGCAATATAGTTGAATTCAGAAGGGCACCTGCGGACACTGGCCAGATGCATAGGAGAGTGTCAGATCATTATGTACCTGACTGGAGGGCTCGGGCGGCCCCCT